>NC_091982.1:74574250-74874250 GCF_044704955.1 Pristiophorus japonicus | reverse complement strand
CTCTAAGCCAACTTGCCACTTTGCCCTGGATCCCATGGGCTTTAACCTTCGTGACCAGTCTACCATGTGAGACCTTATCAAAAGCTTTGCTAAAGTCCATAAATACTACATCGTACGCACTACCCTCATCGACTCTCTTGGTTACTTCCTCCAAAAATTCAATCAGGTTAGTCAAACATGATCTTCCCTTAACAAGTCCACGCTGACTGTCCCTAATTAATCCTTGCCTTTCCAGATGTAGATTTATCCTGTCTTTGAGGATTTTTTCCAATAATTTTCCCACCACTGAGGTTAGGCTGACAGGCCTGTAATTACTCGGCCTATTCCTTTCTCCCTTCTTGAACAAGGGTACCACCTTAGCAGTCCTCCAGTCCTCCGGCACCATACCCAAATCCAAAGAGGACTGGAAAATGATGGTCAAGGCCTCTGCTATTTCCTCTTTTACTTTGCTCAACAGCCTGGTAATCAGCAATGTTTGTTGTTGCACTCCTCCTATATTGATCAGCTTCTCACTTTTCATTTTTTTTGATAGTCGTAAGCCAGAGCCAGATTGACGACGTGGTTCTTCCTGTGGTTTAATTAAACCTTCCACATATGCGCAGGCCACCAGAAAGAATTCGACCACACACAAAACACAACATTTTGTAATATCTGCAGGTTGTTAATGTAATGAGAATGCCGAGAGACATACAAACACCATTAGAATCCGATGACACATCCATCAGCATCTCCAGCCACTGGACACTTCCCCTGCAGTTTTGGTGTGCTTCTTCCTATAACTCTTAACTGATTCTCATTCAATTCATGGTAGAGTTATCTCTATTTCAACACCCTTACTGGTTTATCCCAGAGTTTTTGATGTCAGAAGTTTTTTAAGCTTGCTCCAATGGGAGTGTAAGAATACAAGAAAGCAAGGAACAGTTTTTTTGGGGAAAAATAACTTGTTGCTAAAGAACATAAAAAAAAATAAAGCTTTCCTTATCTGGGCCATGATTGTAAAAGTAGTGCAGAGCATTTTCTCCCAGTCAAGGTCTGTCCTTTGAAATGTGCTCCTGTGCCAGTGAGCATAACATGTGCTGAATGCAAGAACAATTTGCAGAGCAATCAGCTGATCTTCTATTCAGCACACATTCTGCTGATCGACACAGGAGCACGTTTCCACAGGCAGGTCACGGCTGCTTCAAGAGGCTCGAAAATGCAGTACAGGTAAACTTAAAATAAATTGCTGCTGCACTTCTGGACCGTTGGGAGCAATTTTAACATTGATTGAAACACAAAGATTTAGTGTTTCAACTGTAGCACTGCATTGGGAATTGAGGATTTGTTTCCCTTGCCAAATGTTGCATTAAATAGAGTTTACTGTTTATTGGAAATGCTGAGAGTGAGTTACTGGATTTTGTTTCTTTCCATGCCTCTGTGTAGTGCCTTGGGATGTTTTATCATATTAAAGGCACTATGTAAGTGGAAGTTGTTGTTGTTGAATTGAACCAGTTATATTGGGTGTCTTCAAACTGCATTAAAATCACTGCCAAAGTAAAACCAGTCCATGGGTTGTGTCTGCATTGCCTCAGTACTGATCCTGACAAGCTATACTGCAAATTGACAGTCAAAGTACAGCCAGTTTGTGAATGTTAATCAGGTCCTGCCATTAAATTTGGCAGGGCCTGAGGGAAACCTATTCTTCCAAGTTTCCCAACCTCAATCAAGCCCCCTGCTCCTTCCCTGCCTCCTGAGTAAAAATCCAGCCCTAACTTTCTGATAGGCAACATTTAATGAATTTAATGCCATATGGGCTTTATGGGCTGTGAGTGTTGCACAAGGCAAGGGTTGGAGGGGGTAGTGCAGTTGACACTTAGCTTGTTTTGTTATGCAGTAGGCGTGCTCCCACAGCACAGCCAGACATTCTGACATTTGCCATGATGCAACTATACTCCCACAGAATCATATGTCCATCAAGTCAAGTGGGTGGATTGCTGGGAGGGGGGGTTTCACTGAGCAACTTGTCACGACTGAATCATAAAAACTGTAGAAAGAAGAAATGTCACTTTATCCTTGTGGTAAAAAAACTGCAATACATTTATCTCCATTCCTTCAGAAGTTACAAGAAGTAGGACAAAGGATTGTATCATCGGTGACCGATTGAAATGTGCAATTCCTCTTTTTAAGTACATATTTCCACAAAAATGTTTGAAAAAACCTTTGGTTATGACTTGTGGTCCTTATTTGTCAGTTTTCAGACCTCACAAGAGGTAGACTTGTCCCCTTATTCAGAACACACTCAAGAGAAATTTGACAACTTCTGACCTTGAGTCATGTAATCTGTGTTGAAGCCAGTGTCCCATCTTCCCTCCTCTCATTCTTGACCAGGAGGCTGATAATTAGCTTTTCTTTAATTAGAAAGCATTGACATGCATCCATCAGAATTAATAGAAACATAGAAACATAGAAAATAGGTGCAGGAGTAGGCCATTCGGCCCTTCGAGCCTGCAGCACCATTCAATATGATCATGGCTGATCATTCACTTCAGTACCCCTTTCCTGCTTTCTCTCCATACCCCTTGATCCCTTTAGCCATAAGGGCTACATCTAACTCCCTCTTGAATATATCCAATGAACTCCAATTAATGAGCTATTAATTAATATTTCTCTTAATTTCTTTAAACGTTATTCCACTTTTCACCCCTGGCTAGGCAGATGACCCTCTCACAGGCCAACATCAATGTTACTGTGTAACCAGACACTAAAAGATGTATAAAAGCATCTCCAAAAAACTTGTCTCTGTATATCTGTACTAGCATCATTCCCCCTGAGAAAGTGTCTGCCTCCACTCAGTTTTTCTCCCAAGTGACTTGACTGCAATCAAGAACCCATCATGAGGGAAGACTTCAACTGTGTCAACTATTATATAAGCATATTCATAGTTGTGTGATACCCAGTGCTTAGACAATACCTTCTTCCTATGAGACAAATAATAGATATACACATGCATACAGCTTCTTCATCAAACAACCCTTTACTGCACCAACATACCTCAACTCCAGCACAGCAGTCTTATTCATTATATGGTTCGAAGAGATGTTCCTACAGATACCCTTTTACTTCTTTATTTTTTCCATGGTTTTATACCTGGTGGCATTAGTGCCCAACCAAGTAAAATATTTTCCAAGCGTGTCTCTATGGGCATTAATGACATATCAGTGCGGATGAACCACTGTAATTGGGGAGATATCAACGCGACGACATACCCGTTTCCAATTTTCAACTTTATTTTTAACCGTTGCTGCAAAATATTTGTTAAGAGCTACCTTCTCCACGTGGCTGGAGTCACATCATCAATGCGGAGGGACTATAATCTCATCTTATCAGCATTTCACGGCCAAACAGCTTGTATATGTTTGATTCTTATGTGAAGAATAGCCCCATGTATCAGGTACTGAAAGGCTGCCAGCACCTGTACAATCTACCTCAGCAAGAGTCAAATCCTTCAAAGGAAGAGGGGATAAATTGGAGCAGGGACTAAAATAAAAAAGCAGTATATATTGTGAATTGAAATGCTAACTCTGTACTTTACTACTTTCTTAGCTCAAGGTTTACGAGGATGACTTTAAAAGGGAAAGATCCGATAAACAAATTCTACAGCGCCTTCTCAAGAGTAAATCTGAAAGTCAGGAGCCGGTCCTTGTCCATCGGTGCAATAACACTCATCAGAAATCTCCAGAGATCAGGAGAGTACAATGTGGCAAGCACTGCACTGAACGGCATACCGACTGTTCAACTCACCACAGGTACAGAGGTGCAGAAATTCAGGCAGAGCCATACTCCATGGACTATCATTAAAGCAAATGTTTGGAAGAAGACAGGCACTGACAAGAGCACTGCCAATACTTTGGAAGACCTGCCACAATCGTCAGTTTTTATTCACAAATGAAGTATGAAAAACCAAGACCATAAAATATAGTGTATAAGTTACACCCCAGTGTGAGTTTCATGCCCTCTAAATATAGGAGAGCAACTTATACACATGAACGCATTAACACATGTATAAAACGTCATTGTTTGTCATTTTATAAATGGGTTCATTTAATGCTATAGTTAAAATAGCAGACTAAAGTATGTTACATGAACACCTTAATGGGGATGAATTTGCAGCCCCTATGGGTGCGTACGAGGTGCACACTCGCCCGTTTGGGGCCGCACAAGTTCCGGGTTTAGGCATGCATTGCGAATGCACTGGAACCCAGAACTTGCGATCTGTCAACAATCCTTTTGCCAGATCGAATGTTTCCAAAAGTAAAGGGCATTTGCGGGCGGAGAGCTGGGCTATTTGCTCAACTTCTGCCCAGCAAATGCCCTTGAAATTATTAGGCCTGGTAAGGCCTGCTTTGGAGTTTTAAAAAATAGAAAAATAAAATGTAATCACTCATTTATACATTAAGGTAAGTTTATTTTTAGCCCCGTTAAAGCATATAGGCCCTGAAATTGCCCCTTTCCTAAAGGCCGCTTAACACCGGAAAGCAGCGGCCACTGCAGAGTGCAATGGCTGCCGATTTTTCGTGTAATAGCCGCCATTATCAAAATTTCGCTTCTGTGTTATCCCAGTGGTGACCCCCCACCCCACCACTCCGCTGCTGCCGATCCGTGCTAAGTGCGTTATCACAGTGCGCACCGCCGATCTACGCCCCCACCCCCCGATGGTGAAATTCCATCGTGAAAATCTTTGGCCTGCCTGGCGGTGCCAAAACAAGCTTTTCCGCGGCGGTGCAGTGAGGCTGAGACCTTCTGCAATGTTGACGCGGCTCCCCTTAAAGGGGAGGATGCGCTGCCGTCAATTTTGGGCTGCTGGCCCAGTTTAAAGATCGAAGTTTAAAGATCACGTAGGCTCTCGCCTTTCAGTGAAGGAGAGAGCCGTGGTGACACGGCGCCATGATTACGTCATTGTGGCGACCACACCGCTACTCCCCCCCCACCCAACTTCCGCCCCTCTAGTGTTGTCACCGCCACAAAGCCGTCCCCATTAAGAGCGACTTCCGGATTCGAGTGGAAAAAAAATCGAAGAGCAGAATTTTGCTCAAGGGACCACCTGAACCACCCGGTGGTAAAAAGCATAGTAACAGGTGCATGTGACCCGTTTCAGGCGGGGGGCAATTTCAGGGCCATACATTTTACAAAAAATACATTTTTGTTTAAAATATGTAATTAACTGGCAATTTAATTAATTTTAAATATGTAATGTTTTTTAAAAATGTATTTCATGTGTTCGTGTGTTTTTTTAAGTGATTCCCATTCATACTTATGAGGATTCTGTATAAATGGGAACCCCAAACATATGAATAGCGATTCCCTTTTGTTGGTTGGGCAAGCCCATGTGATCCCGGGGCGCTTGCAAACCGCATGCACCCTGGGATACGTGGCCCTCTATGCAGGCCTACACGTAGAGGCCCAGGAGCGCAAATCTACCAACCAGGTAAATTTGTAGATTTTTTGCAGGTCGGAGGCATCCGCCCGCAGGAAGCTTTCAGCTGCAAGTTCTGCACCAATATGTTTGTTACTAATATCCCACAGCACAATTTCAAACCAAAAGCATGACTTCAAAACAATGTATTTTTAAACAAAACATTTATCATAAAAATATTGGAACATTTTTATACATGCAATTTAAATCTAGATTTTGTTATTCTGTCTTTTATTGGATAAAAGGGGTCAACAGAGACCACTCCTGAATGTTTAGGTCACAGTCACCTTTCCTCAATTGGTCAAAAGACAAAATTACTTTCTACTTGCTTGAATGGGTATCTATAATGTTGAATATGCATAAATATTACAGGTGTCAGCACCTGTCTATCACCTTGAACCAAAAAAAAAATTATCTTTGTGGTTTATTTTGAACTGCAACAAATTGGTGACATCACAGTGCTGCTGATATTATTCATTCTTGGAATGAAAACATTGATAGTAGATTTTTCCAATGAATTGCTGCCATACACATGACAATTCATTGGGAACAGACCCATGACTTAATTCAACAAAAGTGAGACAGATCTGAAGCTGAGTCCAGTAGTCTTCCAGACTGTGATGAAGTTGACAATCTCATCCACAATATCCATCATCCCTGACACGCCGCACTTTCATGCCATTTTTTTAAGTTAGTGTTTTACACTATTTCACAGAATACTGTGAGTATAGTATATTTATCAAATGGTGGGAACGACAGCACTGCAATCTTGGACCCAAGTGTAGAATTTGAGTTCTAAGTTCAGGCTTGACTCATCCTCACACTCGGACTTTGCATGGGGTTGAATTCACCAGCTTTGGCCAGATTGCTAAAAATTGTGGATAGGGCTAGTGTTGGAGCTGAATTGTCTAAATCTGGGGAACTGACTAGCACAGTGAAATTGAAGCTTCTCTCAGCCTGTCCAGGTAAGACCACTCTAAGCATTAGGGCAGTAATTTTCAGTGTTACCTGGAGCTAAGTGAAAGAATCTCAGCCCCCACTGACACATCTACCCTGACAAACCCTGCTGATGAATCAGGCTGACAGGTGAATCTACCGGAACATCCTTGATTACGGCAGACCTCCCGGCTCACTTAGCTGATTTCAGAATCTGCCACAGAGGATCACTCCATTCCATCTCCCATCACCAGGCTTGACCCCAAAGTGTCAAGGAAGAATCATTTTTAGTCATTAGGCAACTGAAAAGCATGAGTTTGAGTCCTTGCGAGGCAAACAGTAGGATGTGATGATAACCAACACAACTCACTATTAGATGTTTGAGTTCATTGCCATTATCTTCCTGACTGCAATGTGGATCACAGCATCCTCCATCGATTGGGGGCTTCCACCAGTTGGAGGTGAGGTTCAATAGCAACTGTAACCTAGTCAAGGGAGGTATGAACTTTGGATATATGACCATATTTGTATACCCATCTTCCAGGTAATGATTCCTGCAGTTGTCACCTGACATTTCCTCACCACCTATATGAGAGACATCTGCCTTCAAAGTGGTGCAACAAACTATGCAGGATAGTTTATGACATGCCAGTCACCTTGATATTTTAGATGCCCAAATTCAGTGCCATATTCTAGGCTTGTCACCAACTAATTAATTAAGGTTCAAATTGAAGTGCTTTGGCAAAGTGATGTGCTTGTCATGAAGCTGATTCATCCTGCTAGTACTAAGTGAAGGGTTCTGTCCTAGCCAATGCTTATCCCTAAACATCACTGAAAATAAATAGATTACCTAGTCATTATCACATTGCTGTTTATGGGACCTTGCTGTAGGCAAATTGGCTGCCACGTTTCCTACATTACAACAGTGACGACACTTCAAAAGTACTTCATTGGTTGCAAAGTGCCTTGCAGATGTCTTGCGATTGTGAAAGGCGCTATATAAATGCAAGGCATTCTTTCCAATATAAATGACGATATGTATCTTATGTTGCTAATATTATGGTGTGCTTTTAACTTTCATATATTTACAAATATATAAACTATTTTATATTTCGATTTTTAACTAATTTGGAGAAAAAGATAAAAAAGTAGAAATTATTTTGAGCGCTATTTGTAACCTTTGTTAACTTGGTAGTCTTTTGTGCATAATTTTAGAATAAACAGGTTAATGACTGTTACAATAGAGTATGAGACCTTTTCATGAGCTTGTCAAGAATTGTGTTGAGAAATTTCTATCTCATAGTTCTTAACAGTCATAGAACAAAGTAATGTAGAACATAATTTTTGGGTTACTGCGTTGTAAGGTTTGTAATTTATAGCTAATATGACTATTGGGTGTAAATACGGTATTGGTTTCTTCTCGATATTAATAATTTAAGTGATTGCTAACTTATATTATTATCCATTCTTGGTCAGAGAATTATATCACTGTTTAATATAAAGGCAAACCTGATGTTATTTTCACTTTGACAACATAAATAAAAAAATTAAAATATCATAATTACTATTAGATTCTGAGCCAGTGCAAGACTAAGAACAAGTTGAAAGATGGTATTTTACTTTAAAGATGTCGGGGGGGCGAAATTGCCCCGTTTATTGATGGCAGGCGCTAACAAGCACAAAATGGTTTTTGCCCGGGTGCGGCGCAATAATCGTCCCCTGCGGAATTGGGTGGGGAGCGGCCCGCTGGGCTGCACGCCGCAATGACGAGGTCATCACTGTGCACATCGCCCCCTTACCGCCCCAGAAGTTAAATTGCCTCGCGCAACCTACCTTAGCGCCTGGCGATAACGACGATCGGTTCAGCTGCCGAGTTGCAGTCGGGGACCGGATGGAGCAGAGCTATTTGAAGGCGCCACCTTGAAAATATTTTCGGTCGGCCATTACTTTTTTCTGCTTTCCAACAGTTAGGCAAAGTGGCTGATGGACCGAGAGCAGTGATTTTTACCTTAAAAAGTCTTCTGCATCCTAACTTTTCCCCTGTATAACTCACGGCAGCTTTGAAGTTAAAAAATTCCTGTTGCTTCATGAAACCTGCTCCGACGTCACTGTTAGAGGATGCTTAGACAAGGACAAAGGCACCATCAATCACAGAGAGAAAGCATCGAGAGAGGGAGAGAGAAGGGCAAAGACAAAGGCAGAGAGCACCACAGGGAGAGGCCCAGACAAAGATCGGCAGCAGCGCAGGGCCAATCACAGCAACATGTTGCCAGAGAAAGGTCTCACAGGGCTGGCAACAGGAGGCCTTACTCTCCCCAGATATTCCGGCAGCTGTTCTCCTATATCAATTTCCCTGAGAACCAGTGTGTGCGAAAGCTGCGTTTCAGCAAGGGCGTGGTCACAGAGCTCTGCCATCTACTGCAACCAGACCTTGAGCCTCACACCAGGGTGAGGACGGCTCTCTCAGTGGCAGTCAAGGTCACCATTGTGCTCCATTTCTATGCCAATGGACTTTTCCAGGGAGCAACAGGAGACATCTCCAACATCTCCCAGTTTGCTGTCCATTGCTCCAACCGCGAGGTCAAAGATGTTCTGTAAAGAAGGAGGAGGGACTACATCTCCTTCCCCATGAGCAGAGAGAAGCAGCACGAGTGTGCATGTGACTTTGCCAGGATAGCGGGTTTCCCCATGGCGCAGGGTGCCAGAAACTGCACCCACATCACTTTGAGGGCACGATATCACAATCCTGAGATTTTCTGTCACTGCAAAGGCTACCACTCACTGAATGTCTGTCTAGTTGGTGTATGTCCAGTTGATGTGCAACCACACATGCAGAATACTCACTGTCAATGCCCACTATCCTGGCAGCAGCCACGATGCCTTCATACTGCGCTAGACCGGTGTGCGAGCTCTGTTCCAGCCCCTAAATGAAGCTTGAGGCTGGCTGCTTGGAGACAAGGGCTATCCGCTATCCTCCTAGCTCATGACTCCCCTCTGCAACCCCACCACTCCTGCCCAGAACTCATACAATGATTGGGAACATCATTGAGCAGACCATTGGAGTGCTGAAGCAACGGTTCCGCTGCCTTGACCACTCGGAGGAGTCCTGCAGTATATGCTTGAGCTGGTGTCCCTATTTGTCGTCGTCTGCTGCATGCTGCACAACCTGGCAATCATGAGGGCACAGCCATTGCCACCAGGCATCGCCTCACCACCTCAGGAGGAGGAGGAGGAGGAGGAGGAGCAGGAGGAGCAGGATGAGGAGTAACAGCTGGAGGATGAGGAGGAACAGGAGCAGCAACACCTGCGACGGAGGAGGTAGCGACTCCATCGCGATCCTGCAAGGGAGGTCCGCGACCGTCTCATCAGAGCTTATTTCCACTGATTTCCATCACACTTCCTGGTTCCTCTGGATGTCCCCATCACAACATCAATTTGCCCTTCCATATCAAAGCCACAAGACTGAAATGAGAGACAACAGCAAACATTAAACATTCCAATCAACATTTATCAAACAACAATAAAATGTATAACTGTGTATTTATTCATCACCCTTGTATATTTCCTTATAGCCCCTCTTTCATTGACCTATTGTAATACTCCTCCGCAGTGTGTTCTCTGTGGCTGCAGCACGGCTGGTGGAAGGCTGCTGTGTGTCAGGGCCAGAGACGACAGATGGCCTTGCAGGACACCCTCGACCAGTTCTGGGTCTGGAAGGCCCGGCTGTAGACTGCAACACCTCAGGCTGTGCGGCGGCAGTCTGGGCTGGCTGGATGACAGGCAGCAACCAGTGCAATGGCGGAGTGGCAGTGGTGGGATCAGAAATGCTGTCATCCTGAGAGAGGACAGCAGGTTCCTGCTCCACTGACCCACTGCCACTTCCCTGGGGCAGCACCCCAGCATCCTCCCCAGTCTGCTGCAGGGCAAATTGCTGGGCTGCTGCGACACCGTGAGATCCCCAGTCGACTGTGGTGGACCCAGCAGAGATAGCAGCAGTCAGGGCTTACGTGGCATGCAGCTGAGACTACATGACAATACCAAGATGTTGCATGGCATCATGCTGAGACTGCATAAGAGCAGTCTGAGCTTCCATGCGAGCAACCATTGATTCCATTATAGCACCAAGACGTTGCGTTGCTTCTGCCTGGGCCCCAATGGAAGTTGCCACATCACCCATGACAGACGTCATGAGGTCTGGATCCGCATGGTCTCTCTGGGAGTCCACCATCGTCTATGCACTGGCAATGATGGGCTCCTTGGTGCGCGCAGAGCTGTATACAACGTGGGAGGCAGACGCCTCCATGCTCCTTACCACTTCCGACAGGCTCTCGAGCACCCTTGCCATTGCACCTATCATGTTGGAATACATGGCCATCACCCTTTGTGTGGAAGTCTCCCAATTGAGGTCCTCATCTGAGCCCTGTGCAGCAGAACTCACATGCGAACTTGCCCTCAAGGGAGATAGCTCCCGAGGTTCCCTTCAACCTTGACCATGCTGCAGCCCACTAGGCCCCCATGCATCTCCCAGTGCAGATCCCTCTACTAATCTAACCACTAAGGACCACGTAGTGCCAGTATCTGAGCTGGTGCCTGTGGGTGAGAGAAACAGTAACGCAATGCTTGCTTCTTCCTCCTCCTCTCCCCCACACCTTCCTCATCCTTGTCCCCTTCTTCTCCCTCATGACTGGGTTGGGGGCGGGGGGGGTGGTGGGGTCAGGCACATGCTGCATGTTTATCTGAAAGCATAAATGCCACAAGAGTTGCATTAAGGTGAGGGCAGAGGGGGCAGGAATGGAACAAGGAAAGCAGAAAGCAATGGTTGCAGAACAATGGGACACCTCCAACGAATGTGCAGGCGAGCTGCAAACCCTGCAAACCACAACTTTGCAGAGGAAGATCGATCTACAGAGGATCAGGCTGAATTGGAGACTCATACTGAGGGGGCAGAAGTGTACGGGGTACATGCATTCACTATGAAATGTCCACCAATAATGTTGAAAGTTAACTGAACGGCATTCCAGTATAGATGGAGTTAGACACGGGGGCAAGTCAGTCCATAATGAGTAAGAAGGCCTTCGACAGGCTGTGGGGAAATAAGGCACACAGGCCCAAGCTCAGCCCCATTTACACTAAACTAAGGACGTCCACCAAGGAACTTATCCCTGTAATTGGCAGTGCTGAAGTCAAAGTCTCCTACGATGGAGCAGTACACAAACTCCCTCTGTGGAGTGTACCAGGGGATGGCCCCACGTTGTTTGGCAGAAGCTGGCTGGGAAAAATCCGCTGGAACTGGGATGACATCCGAGCGCTTTCTTCCGTCGACGACGCCTCATGTACCCAGGTTCTGACCAAGTTTCCATCGTTGTTTGAGCCAGGCATTGGAAGCTTCTCGGGGGCAAAGATTCATTTGGTTCCCGGTACGCAACCCATCCACCACAAGGCACGGGCGGTACTGTACATGATGCGTGAAAAAGTGGAAATTAAGCTGGACAGGCTGCAATGTGAAGGCATCATCGCGCCGGTGGAATTCAATGACTGGGCCAGTCCGATTGTCCCGGTACTCAAGGAGGATGGCACGGTTAGAATTTGTGGGGGCTATAAAGTAATGATTAACTGTTTTTCAATGCAGGATCAGTACCTGTTACCCAAGGCAGATGATCTATTTGTGACCCTGGCTGGAGGGATGATGTTCACCAAGCTGGACCTGACCTCGGTCTACATGACGCAGGAGCTGGACGAGTCTTTGAAAGGCCTCACCTGCATCAACAAGCACAAAGGTCTGTTTATCTACAACCGGTGCCCGTTCGGGATTCGGTCGGCTGCGGTGATCTTTCAGCGGATTAGGGAGCGCCTGCTAAGGTCGGTTCCTTGTACAGTGGTCTTCCAGGACGACATATTGGTTACAGGTCGGGACACCATGGAGCACATGAAGAATCTGGAGGAGGTTCTTAGTCGGTTGGATCACGTGGGGCTCAGGTTGAAATGCTCGAAGTGTGTTTTCCTGGCATAGGATGTCGAATTCTTGGGAAGGAGAATCGCAGCAGACGGCATCAGACCCATCGACGCCAAGACGGAGGCATCAAGAACGCGCCAAAGAACATGACGGAGCTGCGGTCGTTCCTGAGACTCCTTAACTATTTTGGTAATTTCCTACCTGGGTTAAGCACCCTGCTAGAACCCCTACATGCGCTACTGCACAAGGGAGACGACTGGGTATGGGGAATTCACAAGAGGCTGCCTTTAAGAAAGCCAGAAATTTATTGTGTTCAAACAAACTGCTTGTCCTGTATAACCCTTGTAAATGATTAGTGCTAGCTTGCGATGCATCTTCATATGGGGTCGGGTGTATGTTAGAACAGGCTAATGAATCGGGGATTTTGCAACCGGTCGCCTATGCGTCCAGGAGTTTGTCCAAGGCCGAAAGGGCCTACAGCATGGTTGAAAAAGAGGCTCTGGCGTGTGTATACGGGGTAAAAAAAATGCACCAGTACTTATTTGGCCTCAAGTTTGAGCTTGGAACTGACCACAAGCCGTTCATATCGCTGTTCTCTGAGAGCAAAGGGATTAATACCAATGCCTCTGCCCGCATCCAAAGATGGGTGCTCACGCTGTCGGCATACAACTATGTAATCCACCACAGACCGGGCACAGAGAACTGCGCAGATGCTCTCGGTTGGCTGCCATTGCCCACCACCGAGGTGGAAATGGCACAGTCAGCGGACTTGCTCATGGTCATGGAGGCATTTGAGATCGAGAAGTCCCCCGTTATGGCCCACCAGATCAGGGCCTGGACCAGCCAGGATCCTTTACTGTCCTTGGTAAAAAACTGTGTCCGTCCATGGGAGTTGGTCCAGTGTCCCAGTGGAGATGCAGGAGGTGATTAAGTGTTCCACAGACGCAAAGACGAGTTGTCCCTGCAGGCGGACTGTCTATTGTGGGGCAATCGCGTGGTCTTGCCCAAGAAAGGCAGAGATACGTTCATATGTGAACTGCACAACACCCACCCAGGCATTGTAATGATGAAAGCCATAGCCAGATCCCATGTGTGGTGGCCCGGCATCGATTCAGATTTAGAGTCATGCGTGCGCCAGGGCAACACTTGCTCTTAGCTGAGCAATGCACCCAGAGAGGCACCGCTAAGTTTGTGATCGTGGCCCTTCAAACCGTGGTCGAGGATCCATGTAGACTTTCTGAGCCCATTTCTAGGCAAAATGTTTTTGGTTGTCGTGGACGCTTATTCAAAATGGATTGAATGTGCAATAATGTCTGCAAGCAAGTCCACAGGCACCATTGAAAGCCTACGAGCCATGTTTGCCACGCACAGCTTGCCTGATGTCCTAGTCAGCGACAATGGGCTGTGCTTCATCAGTGCTGAACTCAAGGATTTTTTGACTCGCAACGAGATCCAACACGTTACATCTGCCCCGTTCAAGCCCGCATCCAATGGCCAGGCAGAATAGGCAGTTCAGACCATCAAGCAAAGCTTGAAACATGTGTCGGGAGGCTCCCTGCAAACACGGTTGTCCCGAGTGCTGCTCAGCTACCACACCAGACCTCACTCACTCACCAGGATTCCCCCAGCTGAGCTGCTCATGAAAAGTGCACTTAAAACAAGGCTCTCTCTTGTCCACCCTGATCTCCATGATCATGTGGAGTGCAAGCGGCATCAACAGAGTGTGTACCATGACCGCGCAAACTTGTCATGCGATATTGAGATCAATGATCCTGTGTTTGTGCTCAATTATGGACATGGTCCCAAATGGCTTGCTGGCACGGTCACAGCCAAAGAGGGGAGTAGAGTGTTTCAGGTCAAATTGGCCAAATGGACAAACGCACAGAAAATATTTGGACCAAATCAAATTGCAGGTCACCAACAGCTACGAACAACCTGAAGAAGACACCACCAACTTTGAACCTCCAACACACACACAAGTAGCAATTGACTTCATGGTTGACCACGAAACCTAACTCATCATCCCCAGCATCCCGGCAAGGCCGCTGCCCAATAGCACAGTGAAGAACTGACCAACCCATTCACACCCGCATTTCTACCGAGACGATCGACAAGGGAGCATAAAGCCCCAGATCGTCTCACCTTGTAAATACGCGTACTGTTGATTTCACGGGGGAGTGATGTTGTGTATTTAACCTTTTGTAACCTGCATGACACCTGACCACCAGAGGGCCCACCTATTGGAGTCCCAAGGGATCCCAGCATCCCTTGGGAGCACAGTATACAAGAGGCCACCCACGAAGTACCTTCACTCTGGAAACTAATTAAAGGAGCTAAGGTCACACTTGCTCATTACACACGGTACTCAGTCTCGTCCTTTATTATAGAAACATAGAAACATAGAAAATAGGTTTCTATTTTCTTCGAGCCTGAACCACCATTCAATAAGATCATGGCTGATCATTCACCTCAGTATCCCTTTCCTGCTTTCTCTCCATACCCCTTGATCCCTTTAGCCATATGGGCCTTATCTAACTCCCTCTTGAATATATCCAATGAACTGGCATCAACAACTCTCCGCGGCAGGGAATTCCACAGGTTAACAACTCTCTGAGTGAAGACATTTCTCCTCATCTCAGTACTAAATGGCTTACCTCTTATCCTTAGACTATGTCCCCTGGTTATGGACTTCCCCAACATCGGGAACATTCTTCCTGCATCTAACCTGTCCAGTCCTGTCAGAATTTTGTATGTTTCTAGGAGATCCCCTCTCATCTTTCCAAACTCCAGTGAATACAGGCCCAGTCGATCCAGTCTCTCCTCATATATCAGTCCAGCCATCCCGGGAATCAGTCTGGTGAGCCTTCGCTGCACTCCCTCAATAGCAAGAACGTCCTTCCTCAGATTAGGAGACCAAAACTGAATACAATATTCCAGGTGAGGCCTCACTAACGCCCTGTACAACTGCAGTAAGACCTCCCTGTTTCTCTACTCAAATCACATAGCGATGAAGGCCAACATACCATTTGCCTTCTTCACCGCCTGCTTTACCTGCATGCCAACTTTCAATGACTGATGTACCATGACACCCAGGTCTCGTTGCACTTCCCTTTTTCCTAATCTGCCACCATTCAGATAATATTCTGCCTTCGTGTTTTTGCCATCAAAGTGGATAACCTCACATTTATCCACATTATACTGCATCTGCCACGTGTTTGCCCACTCACCTAACTTGTCCAAATCACCCTGCAACCTTTTAGCATCCTCCTCACAGCTCACACCGCCACCCAGCTTAGTGTCATCTGCAAACTTGGAGATATTACACTCAATTCCCTCATCCAATTCATTAATGTTTATTGTAAATAGCTGGGGTCCCAGCACTGAGCCCTGCGGCACCCCACTAGTCACTGCCTGCCATTCTGAAAAGGACCTGTTTATCCCGATTCTCTGCTTCCTGTCTGCCAACGAATTCTCTATCCACGTCAGTACATTACACCCAATACCATGTGCTTTAATTTTGCACACCAATCTCTTGTGTGGGACCTTGTCGAAAGCCTTTTGAAAGTTCAAATACACCACTTCCACTGGTTGTCCACTCCTTGTCCACTCTACTAGTTACATCCTCAAAAAATTCTCGAAGATTTGTCAAGCAGAATTTCCCTTTCATAAATCCATGCTGACTTGGATCGATCCTGTCACTGCTTTCCAAATGTGCTGCCATTTCATCTTTAATAATTGATTCCAACATTTCCCCACTACTGATGTCAAACTAATTACCCATTTTCTCTCTCCCTCCTTTCTTAAAAAGTGCTGTTACCTTAGCTACCCTCCAGTCCATAGGAACCGATCCAGAGTCCATAGACTGTTGGAAAATGATCACCAATGCATCCACTATTTCTAGGACTACTTCCTTAAGTACCCTGGGATGCAGATTATCAGGTCCCGGGGATTTATCAGCCATCAATCCCATCAATTTCCCTAACACAATTTCCCGCCTAATAAGGATTTCCTTCAGTTCCTCCTCACTGGACCCTCGGTCCCCTAGTATTTCCGGAAGGTTATTTGTGTCTTCCTTCTTGAAGACAGAACCAAAATATTTATTTAACTGGTCCGCCATTTCTTTGTTCCCCATTATAAATTCACCTGAATCTGACTGCAAGGGACCTACGTTTGTTTTCACTAATCTCTTTCTCTTAACATATCTATAGAAGCTTTTGCAGTCAGTTTTTATGTTCCCAGCAAACTTCCTCTCATACTCTATTTTCCCCCTCCTAATTAAACCTTTGTCCTCCTCTGCTGTATTACAAAATTCTCCCAGTCCTCAGGTTTGCTGCTTTTTCTGGCCAATTTATATGCCCCTTCCTTGGATTTATGAGCGTAATAGGGTCATTGAATATATTTAAGGTGGAGTTAAATAGATTTTTGAGCGATGAAGGAATAAAGGGTTATGGGGAGCGGGCAGGGAAGTAGAGCTGTGTCCATGATCAGATCAGCCATGATCTTATTAAATGGCAGAGCAGGCTCGAGGGACCAGGTGGCCTCCTATTTCTTATGTTCTTATTACACTTCAAAGTAATTTATTCGCTGTCAGGTACTTTGGGAGATCCTGAAGGATGAAAGTCATTATAAAAATACAAATTCTTTTTCTTTGGGTTAGATTTTCTACTATGATCGCTATCGCCAAAAAATGGGCGATATTTCTGGCTTTAGTGATTTTTTATTTTCTAGGATCGTTGGAATATCACCCATTTTGTTGACCGCTAGTTTCGACTTTTTATTTTGGGCGATAGCCTTAGCGATGTGAAATGGGCCTTAGCGATCGGAAATGGACGTTAGCGATTCATTCAGCAAAGTTGCCATCCATAGCAACGGCCGTTCTACGCACGCGCTTTTTTTTAGCAAACAACTTTTCTCGTGATTCGGGAGGTCAGCGGTCATCTGCGCATGTTCAGAAGATAAAGGGAGAGAGAGAGAGATGGAAGCTTTTGAAGAGGGTTGATTGTGAAGGAGTGATAAAGTTAAAATGATGCAGATGTCCCAGGAGGATTCGGGAGAGAGTCTGCAGGAGGTTGCAGGGAGAAGGAGGGCAAAAGCCTTCTCAGACGAGGCTAATGAGGCCTTACTTAATGAGGTCGAGACTTGGTGCGGCCAATTAACCCAGGGTGGATGTGGGAAACCTCCTCACCAGATTGATCAAAAAATATGGGACGGGATTGCCGATATTGTTTCCTCGGTGTCCCCCGATAGGCGTGAGTTGGACCAGTGCCGCAAGAGGTGGAACAGCCTAGTTGCTTCCGCAAGGGTAAGTATTAAATTATGAGATTTTAAATTGTAATGGTCCACTGAATATTTAAATCTGCCAGATTGTAATTAAGCTAGGTAATCTTACGTAGCTTCCCGACTAAAATTTGAACTGGGGTCAGAACCTGCACCCTTTAAGTCTAATTTGGGCACCGTCTCCTTTTTGGTTACATTGGTGGATGGGGCACAACTGAGCATGGAGGGGTCTGGTCACCTTTACCAGACTGTGTGAGTCTCTCTGGCTGCTGTCACTCACACAGTGACCCAGCCTGGACTGGGGGAGAGCTGCCCGAGCTCACTGTCTACCCTGGGACACTTTGGGACATTAGCTCTAGCCACATGGTGGTCTCTGAGCACAGCCCATGGACACGGTGCCCCCTCCCATTACACTCCTGTAATTGCCGAGCTCACCAGTGGTCCTGATTCCCTCCCCGGGGGACCTCCATCGATTCAAATAAACCGCCTACCTCCCCTCAGGCGCCGAATGGCACGGCCCGTGGATGGGGCCTTTCCTGGAGATTGTACGCAAGATATTTGGTGTCATCAATTCCTAAATATAATCTTATTAAATATTTTCTCTCAATATAGATGTTATAACTATGCATCCATTGTGGATACAAACCGTATTAGCATATAACGTTAGAATCTGTTATCTTTCCGTAATAGCACCTAGTCAATTAGCTTAGGCCATGATCTTGTCACGTTTGCAGAGGAAGATATCTAAGAATCGAGTGGAGCAGAGGCACACCGGAGGAGGCCCTGCTGAACTACAGCCCTTCACCGACTTGGAGGCACGTGCTGCAGCACTGGTGAGCAGTTACAATTGTTCTGCCACCGATGGTGGTGCAGATCCCGTTGTTGTGCCACATGGGTAATGTGTAAAGCAGTGGTAGACCAGTGGTAATTTAAAGTAATTTAACGGCATTTCATTATAATATATGAATGATATCATGTTATGCATGCAGCTTCTATACTACTCTCAGATTAAGAGCATAAGAACAAGAAATAGGAGCAGGAGTAGGCCATTCGGCCCCTCGAGCCTGCTCCACTATTCAATAAGATCATGGCTGATCTGATCCTGGACTCCGCTCCACTTCTCTGCCCGCTCCCCATAACCATTTACTCCCTTATCACTCAAAAATCTGTCTATCTCCGCCTTAAATATATTAAATGACCCAGCCTCCACAGCTCTCTGGGGCAGAGAATTCCATAAATGTACAACCATATGATTTAATCAGATGTAATGTTTCTTGTTCACATTGATTGCAGTAGTGTTGCTCCTTGTATATATGCTAGTGCAGTGCAAGCATTCTCATGTCTACCCTTTTCTTCTAATAACCTCAATTATATTTTGCAGCTACTGAAACTCCCGAGGTGCAACGGGAGGCCCCTGCAAGAACCCTTTTGCCGCTGCAGGTGGTCATTACATGGGTGCAGAAGAGGAAACAACTGAGGAGGAGGAAGATGAGCACCTGTCATCCGTGGTACCTACGGCCACATCTTCATCGACAGATGAAGTAGCGGGGCCAAGCGACTTGCAGTAAGCCGCTCCAAGGCGACCAATGCCCACGCCGGCCACACGAAGGTTGAGTCAGTGAGGTAGGCACGCACTGCGATGGGCAGATCCAAACGAGGACATGGTCTCACTGTCAAGGGCGAGTGTCGACATAGGTCGAGAGCACCTCCAGGCACTTGGTGGGTTGACCTGAATCATTGCCACAATATCCGCACGAATAACGGAGGGCATGGATCGGATAGTTGTGGCAATGGGGCAAACGACCGACGTTGTCCATGCCTTGCGGCTTGCGATAGTGTCGGGAGACTGCACTGCACCCCAAGGTGCCTTCCAACCAAGCACCAGGACAGATGCGAGACAGGAGGTAGAACTTCCTTCTGACTTGGAAGACGTTTCTTCGGAAATGTCTTCTCCTCCAGCCACTGAGGAGATTCTGCCGAAGTCACCCATTCCCCCCCCCCCACCCCCCGCCCCATAGCAGCAGATCTTGAGATTCCCTGCTGCAAGACGTCTTGGCCCCATTACACGGGTGGTTAATACAAGGTGGGGTAAAGTTGCAGAAGGGAAGCATGGCCGCAGCTAGGGATGGGGGGGGCGCTGTATATAGTTCTTGTTAAAAGTAAACTTTTGTTAAATATTCACTGTGGGTGATGGTGGGAAGGTGTTGCTATGTTATTGTTGTGTTACAAATGTTCTTGACTGTTTGGGGTTGTGGAGGGGGGATGCTGTTCTATATGTTCTAAAACATTTCTAATTTGTCTTTAATTATTAATCATTTTTATTTAACTTTACAATTGTCCTGAAGTGTATTCTAATAACGTAATGTAAAACATCAATAAAATGCTTGGAAACAATGGCCATGGATAGGCCCGGCAATGACGAAACATAACGCAACTGTAACTGTCACCAATGTAAGTTCACGCAAAGCGTTCAGAGGCGGGAGTCGAGAGAGGCAGCGGCCTATAAAAGGCTCAGCAGTCCGGGGAGCGTCGAGAGAGGCGGGAGTCCAGAGAGGCAGCGGCCTATAAAAGGCTCAGCAGTCCGGGGAGCGTCGAGAGAGGCGGGAGTCCAGAGAGGCAGCGGTGCAGCTCCAGCTGGGAGAGAAGGCAAAAAAGAAGTAGAAGGAAATCAAAAGGTGACGTCACAGCCAACGTGGTAAGTGATTGGCTGCTGATTGGTGAGTAGTTTTTCTTTTTCTTTATTAGTCAGTAACTTTTAACATTGTTGTCGGCAATTTAAGTGTATCTAAGGGTTAAGTCATGGCAGGACAGCTCGGTCACGTGATATGCTCCTCCTGTACCATGTGGGAACACGGGGACAACACCAGTGTCCCTGACGACTACATGTGCGGGAAGTGTGTCCACCTCCGGCTACTGACGGTCCGCGTTGCGGAGTTGGAGCTGAAGGTGGATTCACTCTGGAGCATCCACGATGCTGAGAATGACGTGAGTATCACGTGTAGCGAGTTGGTCTTACTGCAGGAGAAGGGTCCACAGCCAGCGAGGGAATGGAAGACCAGCAGGAAGAGTAGTGCAAGGAAGGTAGTGCAGGGGTCCCCTGTGGTCATCCCCCTGCAAAACAGATACACCGCTTTGAGTACTGTTGAGGGGGATGACTCATCAGGGGAGGGCAGCAGCAGCCAAGTTCATGGCACCGTGGCTGGCTCTGTTGCACAGGAGGGCAGGAAAAAGAGTGGAAGAGCGATAGTGATAGGGGATTCAATTGTAAGGGGAATAGATAGGCGTTTCTGCGGCCGCAACCGAGACTCCAGGATGGTATGTTGCCTCCCTGGTGCAAGGGTCAAGGATGTCTCGGAGCGGGTGGAGGACATTCTAAAAAGGGAGGGAGAACAGCCAGTTGTCGTGGTGCACGTTGGTACCAATGACATAGGTAAAAAAAGGGATGAGTTCCTACGAAATGAATTTAAGGAGCTAGGAGCTAAATTAAAAAGTAGGACCTCAAAAGTAGTAATCTCGGGATTGCTACCAGTGCCACGTGCTAGTCAGAGTAGGAATCGCAGGATAGCTCAGATGAATACGTGGCTTGAGCAATGGTGCAGCAGGGAGGGATTCAAATTCCTGGGGCATTGGAACCGGTTCTGGGGGAGGTGGGACCAGTACAATCCGGACGGTCTGCACCTGGGCAGAATCGGAACCAATGTCCTCGGGGGAGTGTTTGCTAGTGCTGTTGGGGAGGAGTTAAACTAATATGGCAGGGGGATGGGAACCAATGCAGGGAGATAGAGGGAAACAAAAAGGAGGCAAAAACAAAAGACAGAAAGGAGATGAGGAAAAGTGGAGGGCAGAGAAACCCAAGGCAAAGAACAAAAAGGGCCATTGTACAGCAAAATTCTAAAAGGACAGAGGGTGTTAAAAAAACAAGCCTAAAGGCTTTGTGTCTTAATGCAAGGAGTATCCGCAATAAGGTGGATGAATTAACTGTGCAAATAGATGTTAACAAATATGATGTGATTGGGATTACGGAGACGTGGCTCCAGGATGAGCAGGGCTGGGAACTCAACATCCAGGGGTATTCAACATTCAGGAAGGATAGAATAAAAGGAAAAGGAGGTGGGGTAGCATTGCTGGTTAAGGAGGAGATTAAGGCAATAGTTCGGAAGGACATTAGCTTGGATGATGTGGAATCTATATGGGTAGAGCTGCAGAACACCAAAGGGCAAAAAACGTTAGTGGGAGTTGTGTACAGACCTCCAAACAGTAGTAGTGATGTTGGGGAGGGCATCAAACAGGAAATTAGGGGTGCGTGCAATAAAGGTGCAGCAGTTATAATGGGTGACTTTAATATGCACATAGATTGGGCTAACCAAACTGGAAGCAATACGGTGGAGGAGGATTTTCTGGAGTGCATAAGGGATGGTTTTTTAGACCAATATGTCGAGGAACCAACTAGGGGGGAGGCCATCTTCGACTGGGTGTTATGTAATGAGAGAGGATTAATTAGCAATCTCGTTGTGCGAGGCCCCTTGGGGAAGAGTGACCATAATATGGTGGAATTCTGCATTAGGATGGAGAATGAAACAGTTAATTCAGAGACCATGGTCCAGAACTTAAAGAAGGCTAACTTTGAAGGTATGAGGCGTGAATTGGCTGAGATGGATTGGCGAATGATACTTAAGGGGTTGACTGTGGATGGGCAATGGCAGACATTTAGAGACCGCATGGATGAACTACAACAATTGTACATTCCTGTCTGGCATAGAAATAAAAAAGGGAAGGTGGCTCAACCTTGGCTATCAAGGGAAATCAGGGATAGTATTAAAGCCAAGGAAGTGGCATACAAATTGGCCAGAAATAGCAGCGAACCTGGGGACTGGGAGAAATTTAGAACTCAGCAGAGGAGGACAAAGGGTTTGATTAGGGCAGGGAAAATGGAGTATGAGAAGAAGCTTGCAGGGAACATTAAGACGGATTGCAAAAGTTTCTATAGATATGTAAAGAGAAAAAGGTTAGTAAAGACAAATGTAGGTCCCCTGCAGTCAGAATCAGGGGAAGTCATAACGGGGAACAAAGAAATGGCGGACCAATTGAACAAATACTTTGGTTCGGTATTCACGAAGGAGGACACGAACAACCTTCCGGTTATAAAAGGGGTCGGGGGGTCTAGTAAGGAGGAGGAACTGAGGGAAATCCTTATTAGCCGGGAAATTGTGTTGGGGAAATTGATGGGATTGAAGGCCGATAAATCCCCAGGGCCTGATGGACTGCATCCCAGAGTACTTAAGGAGGTGGCCTTGGAAATAGTGGATGCGTTGACAGTCATTTTCCAACATTCCATTGACTCTGGATCAGTTCCTATGGAGTGGAGGGTAGCCAATGTAACCCCACTTTTTAAAAAAGGAGGGAGAGAGAAAACAGGGAATTATAGACCGGTCAGCCTGACATCGGTAGTGGGTAAAATGATGGAATCAATTATTAAGGATGTCATAGCAGTGCATTTGGAAAGAGGTGACATGATAGGTCCAAGTCAGCATGGATTTGTGAAAGGGAAATCATGCTTGACAAATCTTCTGGAATTTTTTGAGGATGTTTCCAGTAGAGTGGATAAGGGAGAACCAGTTGATGTGGTATATTTGGACTTTCAGAAGGCGTTCGACAAGGTCCCACACAAGAGATTGATGTGCAAAGTTAGAGCACATGGGATTGGGGGTAGTGTACTGACATGGATTGAGAACTGGTTGTCAGACAGGAAGCAAAGAGTAGGAGTAAATGGGTACTTTTCAGAATGGCAGGCAGTGACTAGTGGGGTACCGCAAGGTTCTGTGCTGGGGCCCCAGCTGTTTACACTGTACATTAATGATTTAGATGAGGGGATTAAATGTAGTATCTCCAAATTTGCGGATGACACTAAGTTGGGTGGCAGTGTGAGCTGCGAGGAGGATGCTGTGAGGCTGCAGAGCGACTTGGATAGGTTAGGTGAGTGGGCAAATGCATGGCAGATGAAGTATAATGTGGATAAATGTGAGGTTATCCACTTTGGTGGTAAAAACAGAGAGACAGACTATTATCTGAATGGTGACAGATTAGGAAAAGGGGAGGTGCAAAGAGACCTGGGTGTCATGGTACATCAGTCATTGAAGGTTGGCATGCAGGTGCAGCAGGCGGTTAAGAAAGCAAATGGCATGTTGGCCTTCATAGCAAGGGGATTTGAGTACAGGGGCAGGGAGGTGTTGCTACAGTTGTACAGGGCATTGGTGAGGCCACACCTGGAGTATTGTGTACAGTTTTGGTCTCCTAACCTGAGGAAGGACATTCTTGCTATTGAGGGAGTGCAGCGAAGGTTCACCAGACTGATTCCCGGGATGGCGGGACTGACCTATCAAGAAAGACTGGATCAACTGGGCTTGTATTCACTGGAGTTCAGAAGAATGAGAGGGGACCTCATAGAAACATATAAAATTCTGACAGGGTTAGACAGGTTAGATGCAGGAAAAATGTTCCCAATGTTGGGGAAGTCCAGAACCAGGGGTCACAGTCTAAGGATAAGGGGTAAGCCATTTAGGACCGAGATGCGGAGGAACTTCTTCACCCAGAGAGTGGTGAACCTGTGGAATTCTCTACCACAGAAAGTTGTTGAGGCCAATTCACTAAATATATTCAAAAAGGAGTTAGATGAGGTCCTTACTGCTAGGGGGATCAAGGGGTATGGCGAGAAAGCAGGAATGGGGTACTGAAGTTGAATGTTCAGCCATGAACTCATTGAATGGCGGTGCAGGCTAGAAGGGCCGAATGGCCTACTCCTGCACCTATTTTCTATGTTTCTATGTTTCTATGTTTCTATGTTTCTATGTTTCTATGAGCAGCTAACGCAAGAGTTTGCAGCTGCGTTACTACCATGGGGCTTTTCCAGTGTTGCGGGGGAGTGTGGGGGCATGGGTTCATCGCCAGGCTGATTGTCCTCCCCAAGGTCCTCGTCATCCTCCTCTTCCTCATCCTCTTCCGCCTCTCCTCTCTCCTGAGGTGAACCGGTGGTCCTATCTGACAATTGTTGTCGTCTCCTCATAGCTAGGTTATGCAACATGCAGCACACCACAACAAACTCAGCGACCTGCTCAGGGTGGTATTGTAGGTTACCTCCTGAGTGGTCCAGGCATCTGAAGCACTGCTTCAGCACTCCAATTGTCTTTTCGACAACATTGCATATAGCTATATGGCTTTCATTGTAGCGCTTCTCGGCTTCCGTTTGGGACTTATGCAGGAGGGTCATGAGCCAGCTGGCAAGGCCATATCCTTTATCCCCCAGCATCCAACCGTGACCTTGTGGCTTAAACAGGTCAGAGACAGTGCTCTCATGCAAGATATGTGCATCATGGATGCTGCCTGGAAAATTTGCATTTACTGCCATGGTAATTGGCTTGTGGTCAACAATGAGCTGCACATTCAGGGAGTAGAATCCCTTTCAGTTCCAAAACAACTCTGCATCCTGTAAAGGTGCTCCCAGGGTGATGTGCATACAGTTTATTGCTCCCTGCACCTTAGGGAAGTTGCTATTCTTGAGAAATCGAAAGCACTCTCACTCTGTGCCTCACTGGTCATAGGGAAGCTTATGAAGTCCATCCTGCATGCGTAAAGGGCTCCAGTCACCTGTCGAATGCAGCAATGTGTGGCATGCTGAGAGATATCACAAATGTCGCCAGCTGAAGTCTGAAAAGAGCCCGATGTGTAGAAGGAAAGTGCCGCAGTAACCTTAACCTCAATGGGCAGTGCAGTCCTGATGGTGCTGGTAAGCTGCAGATTTCCCTTAATTAATTGGCATATCTCACTGATGTCCTCCTTTCGGAAGCGCAGCCTCCTAACGCACATGTTATCGGACAAGTTCAGATATGATCGCTTATCCCTGTAAATGCGTTGGATGTAACGTCTCTTCCTTCACAGCAGTCTGCCACCTCTTTGATTGGGCACATAATGCTCTTCAAAATACCTTCTCCCATCTCTTTCTGCAACATGTGATTAGTCATCAATACTGGTTGAGAAATCATAGGCCCCATCATTATAAATCGCTATAAATGCCCTTAATTTGTCAACAGATAAAAATGTGATTAGATGATTGGCAAGAGTCAAAAAGGCCCTTAAAATCACTCACAAATTGATTCTCCTCACGAGCACTTGAAGCAGCTTTTCAGTACAGATCTTCTGAGTTAGAAAATGGTGTCCGTAGTGCCGAGTAGTGTCGAGTTAAGGTCAGGTGACTGCAGTTTTTCTTCAACGACTTTTTCGGCCAGTGATAATTTTGGTGAATTGTGGGCGAAATGCCGAAAGTAGCAGTCGGCGATAATCTGGGCGATAATTGGGCACAAGTTTCCATTTTCAGCACTATTGTCGGCCTTGATCGCGGATGACGTCATATTTTTTTTTTAAATTAGGCCGGGCGATGTAGCACATTCATGTGTACCGAAAGTTGGGCCGGCGATACATGGTCTATAATCGGGTGCTAGTTACTACTTTTTAGCAAATATGACCAGTAGCCTGCAGCTCAGCTCTTATATGGGCACTAAATGGGCGATGATGTGCCGAAAGTCTAGCCCGAGGTAATTTGGCTTTCAGAAAGTGATGGATAATGTTTTGGGTTTTGCTAGCATTTACTAATTCTTTCCAAATACTAGTCAGGCATACATCTGCTAAAATCAAACACCTCATCAGTGAAGATGGTTCCTTTTGACTGCATTGCAATCTCCCTTTTAAAAATCTCCCCAAAAGATTTATTTTGTTTATACAGGGAAACGCTTATTGATGCAAAACAATGATAAAATGCATAAAGGTGTTCCATAATTGCAAGCCATTTGCTCATGCTGTCTGTACATCATTGAGTTACAATGTGTGCAGAACAGATAAACACAGTAATAAGTGAGAAATTCCACTTACTATGGAACCTGACTCTTCCCTCTCAATTCTTGCACACTTTTACCTTTTTCTTACTTAGTGGATATTTTATGATCATCAATGTGAGGAATATTGCAATTAAAAATGGAAAAAGCTAGAAACACACAACAAGCCTCTCAGGATCTCTGGAGAGAAAATACATAGGGGGGAATTTTAGTCTGGGTGAGAACGTGGGATTGGGTATGGATGGGTGGTTAAATCGGGAGAAAAACCAAGCCCGTCAGTGTAATGAATGCACCCATGAGTATGCTCACAGGTTTATAGAGTTGTGAGTGGCTTAGCCAGTCACATGATGTTCACAAGACTCAATAAAACCCCAGCCAGTTGGGTTCAGGGGATCCACGATGAGGCCGGTTGTTGTGAGCCTGGTGGATAAACTGGTAATGTGCAGTGTGATTGATAAACCTTTTGCTA
Source organism: Pristiophorus japonicus (assembly GCF_044704955.1). NCBI lineage: Eukaryota > Metazoa > Chordata > Chondrichthyes > Pristiophoridae > Pristiophorus > Pristiophorus japonicus. Next base: position 74,847,281 of record NC_091982.1, on the reverse strand, counting down.
ATAAACCAAGTAGTTCTTAATAGCAATGTGTTGCTTTGAATTCTTAAGCAAAGAACCCATTAAGCAAATATATTGAAATCGGGTAGCCGACTTCTCGTTTTTACGGAGGTCGGACAAAGGGGGGGCAGCTAACCCACTCCCAAGAGGTGGGGCCGGCATTTTAAATATGTTAATGAGGCCAGAAGCCTGATTTAACCTGCTTTGCAGGTTTAACAGTGGCCCACGGGTTTCCTAACCCTCATGAAACCCAGCAGCTGAAGGAAGGCGCTGACAGCTTCGGGGAGAAGGAAAATGCCTTTGCAGCACTGCTTGTGGGCCAGGAGGAGCAGGAGTGCTTCTCCCTGGCCCCCTAAGCTCCCTCGCCATCAGATCCCCACCCCCATACAAAGACCCTTGGGATCGGATCCCGCCGGGAACTGACCTCCTCTCACTGGGGTCTGGGATTGGAACCATTCCCCTGAGTCAAGGATGGGACCCACCGCCCCGGGATTGGACCAACATGCTCTTGCGGTCTTCTCCTGAGTGCTGTTAATCAGGGGAACCTGTCAGGGCCAAAAGACACATACTTTGGAGTTAAAACTTCTCAGGATGCAGGGAAACGCAGACTTCCGGGTATCCCCTCTGAAACTCCACCCCACCCCCTGCCTACATAGCCCAATCCAGGCCATAATATTTTGAGCTTGTGCCCTTACTTAGACCTGAAAAACAAGAGCTGAAGAAGCACATTAATAGAATCAGAAAAAGAGGAAGAAGGAATGGGGCCATCTACAGGGCACAAGTCAGGAGTGTGATGGAATACTCACCACTTACCTGGATGAATGCAGCTCCAACAACACTCCAGAAGCTCAACACTATCCAGGACAAAGCAGCCCACTTGATTGGCACCCCATCCACCACCTTAAACATTCACTCCTTCCACCACTGGTGCACCGTGGCTGCAGTGTGCACCATCTACAAGATACACTGTAGCAACTTGCCAAGCCTTCTTTGACAGCACCTCCCAAACCTGTGACCTCTACCATTTAGAAGGATAAAGGCAGCAGGTTCATGGGAACACCATCACCTGCAAGTTCCGCTCCAAGTTATACACCATCCTGATTTGGAAATATATCATCATTCATCCATCGTCGCTGGGTCAGAATCTTGGAACTCCCTCCCTAACAGCATTGTGGGAGTACCAACACCTCACATTTGCAGCGGTTCAAGAAGGTGGCTCACACCACCTTCTCAATTGCAATTAGGGATGGGCAATAAATGCTGGCCTTGCAAGCAACGCCCACATCCCAGGAACTAATTTTTTAAAAGGTGGGTTTTAAGGAGGGTTTTAAAGGAAGAGAGGAAGGTGGAGCGGTTTAAGGAGTGAAATCCAGAGGAAGGGGTCTTGGTGGGTGAAAGTATGGTCAGCAGTGGTGGTGTGAAGGGTGGGGAGGGGAATGGGCTAGGGAGGGCTGGAGGATAAGAAATTAAAGAAGCAAAGAGCTGGATAGTAAGAGGGGCAGGTTGTGTAGGTGGGGGGTGCTGGGGGTTCGGACGGTTTTGGGTTTCCCCACATGCTGTGGAGATGACAGGCTTGGTTTCCAGTCGGGTGGGGAGGATCCGGAACAGGCTGCAGGAGCAGCTAGGCCCAATCCCTGAACCCAAGGTGGTGGGGTATCTGAGCCCGGGGTGCCCGATCCCCAATGCCAAGGTGGGCCCGATCCCAGTGGGGGTTGGATCCCTAACCCTCTCAGGGGTCTTTGTATGGGATGGGTCCGATCCCGTTGCCGGGGGGGAGGCATGGGGAACTTGGGCGGTCGGGGGGAAGCACTTTTGCTCCTCCTGGCCCGAGCAGCGCTGTAAAGGCATTTACTTTCTCGCCGCGTCCTCGCCTCCCTTCAGCTGTCGGGTTTCCTGAGGCCTGTTAAACCCGGCTGGCCACTGTTAAACCTGCAGAGCCGATTGGTCTATGATGCTCAGCGGAATTGGATCTACCACCCTTGAATGGAAGCGGAGCGCTGTCTCCGGTGCTCCACTTCCTGTAGGGGCGGTCCTGGGGCACTACTGGGGCACTGAGTCCAGCGCTACACGAATGCTCCACGAAGTGCTGATGCACTACAACACCCCTCCCCTTCGATTAAAGGAGAGGGCCGCTGCGCACGCTGCAGGCCCTTTGATGGCCGCCACTGGGCCACCAGGACAGCGTGCGACCAGGCCTGCAGCCCAGCACACAAGGCGGAGTGCCGGGCTGCACAATGGCGGCCCGATCCATGCTAGGGCTGCCATGGCCGAGCCAACCCAAGAGTCGGCCGACAAACAAAGACGGCGGCCCAGAGCGTTGCAGACCTCCCCTTTAAACAGCACCCAGAGAGCGGATCTCCGCCAGCTTCATGACCTGCGAAGCTGGTGTTGACATCCGTCCATGCTATCCTCGCAGCCCGCGGGGGCAATTTACCCTGCGAGGCATCAAGGGGTTGATGTGGGGCAGTGAGGGGCCGCTGCGCATGATGATGACGTCATCACCGGTTGTGCAGCCCGCTTGGCGCGGCGCTGCAGGATCATCGCCTCCGATACCTCCCTGCCAATTTCCCAGGAGGCAGTAGCGCCCCTCTCCCCTAGGCAAAAACTGCCTTGCCGGAAGTGCTAATGGGCTATAAGAAGGGACAATTTTGCCGCCTTGAATTTTGCCTTTTTTAACTCTCAGGTTGTGTTTTGTTGCACCACAGGATGGTGCTATAGTGCATAACGTTTCTAGAGAAAATAGCTTTAGTAACAGTACAACCAGATACATTGCATAACACAGTGTGCAGAATGCTACATCAAGGATAGCGGTAAAGGTACTAATATGTAGATGCAGTGTATAAATAGCACATGACCTAGCTTGTATTATAAGGCAGAACAAAATAAAATCATAGAAATTTACAGCACGGAAGAAGACTATTTCGGCCCATCATGTCCGTACCGGCCAATAAAGAGCTATCCAGCCTAATCCCATTTTCCTGCTCTTGGTCCGTAGCCCTGTAGGTTACGGCACTTCAGGTGCACATCCAAGTACTTTTTAAATATGGTGAGGGTTTCTGCCTCTACCATCCTTTCAGGCAGTGAGCTCCAGACCCCCACAATGCTCTGGGTGAAGAACTGTCTCCTTAAATCCCCTCTAAAACTTCTATCAATTATTTTAAATCTATGCCCCTTGGTTTTTTTCTCCCTCTGCTAAGGAAAATATGTCCTTTCTATCCACTTTAACTCGGGCCCTCATAATTTTATACACAATAAGGTCTCCCCTCAGCCTCCTCTGTTCTAAGGAAAACAAACCCAGCCTATCCAATATTTCCTCATAGCTAAGATTCTCCAGTCCAGGCAATATTCTTGTAAATCTCCTCTGTACCCACTCTAGTGCAATCACATCTTTCTTGTAATGTGGTGACCAGAATTGCACGCAGTACTCTAGCTGTGGCCTAACTAATGTTTTATACAGTTCAAGCATAACCCTCCTGCTCTTATATTCTATGCCTCGGCTAATAAAGGCAAGCATTCCGTATGCCTTCTTAACCACCTTAGAAAAACATAAGAAATAGGAGCAGGAGTAGGTCATACGGCTCATACTGCTCCGCCACTTAATACAGATCATGGCTGATCCGATCATGGACTCAGGTCCACTTCCCTACCCACTCCCCATAACCCCTTATCCCCTTATCGGTTAAGAAACTGTCTATTTCTGTCTTAAATTTATTCAATGTCCCAGCTTCCACATCTCTCTGAGGCAGCGAATTCCACAGATTTACAACTTACTAAGAGAAGAAATTTCTCCTCATCTCAGTTTTAAATGGGCGGCCCCTTATTCTGAGATTATGCACTCTAGTTCTAGTCTCCCCGATCAGTGGAAACATCCTCTCTGCATCCACCTTGTCAAGCCCCCTCATAATTTTATACGTTTTGATAAGATCACCTCTTATTCTTCTGAATTCCAATGTGTAGAGGCCCAACCTACTCAACCTTTCCTCATAAGTCAACCCCCTCATCCCTGGAATCAACCTAGTGAACCTTTTCTGAACTGCCTCCAAAGCAAGTATATCCTTTCTTAAATATGGAAACCAAAACTGAACTCAGTATTCCAGGTGTGGCCTCACCAACACCCTGTATAACTGTAGCAAGACTTCCCTGCTTTTATACTCCATCCCCTTTGCATTAAAGGCCAAGATTCTATTGGCCTTCCTGATCACTTGCTATACCTGCATACTATCCTTTTGTTTCATGCACAAGTACCCCCAGGTCCTGCTGTACTGCAGCACTTTGCAATCTATCTCCATTTAAATAATAACTTGCTTTTTGATTTTTTTTCTGCCAAAGTGCATGATCTCACACTTTCCAACATTATACTCCATTTGCCAAATATTTGCCCACTCACTTAGCCTGTCTATGTCCTTTTGCAGATTTTCTGTGTCCTCCTCACACATTGCTTTTCCTCCAATCTTTGTATCATCAGCAAACTTGGCTACGTTATACTCAGTCCCTTCTTCCAAGTCGTTAATATAGATTGTAAATAGTTGGGGTCCCAGCACTGATCCCTGTGGCACCCCATGAGTTATTGATTACCAACCAGAGAATTAACATTTATCCCAACTCTGTTTTCTGTTAATTACATTACATGCTAATACATTACCCCCAACCCGGTGAACTTTTATCTTGTGCAGTAACCTTTTATGTGGCACCTTGTCAAATGTCTTCTGGAAATCCAAATACACCACATCCACTGGTTCCCCTTTATCCACTCTGTTCATTACATCCTCAAAGAATTCCAGCAAATTTGTCAAACATGACTTCCCCTTCATAAATCCATGCTGACTCTGCCTGACCGAATTTTGCTTTTCCAAATGTCCTGCTACTGCTTCTTTAATAATGGACTCCAACATCTTCCCAACCACAGATGTTAGGCTAACTGGTCTATAGATTCCTGCTTTTTGTCTGCCTCATTTTTAAATAGGGGCGTTACATTTGCAGTATTCCAATCTGCTGGGATCTCCCCAGAATCCAGGGAAGTTTGGTAAATTACAACCAATGCATCCACAATCCCTGCTGCTGCTTCTCTTAAGACCCTCGGATGCAAGCCATCAGATCTAGGGGATTTATCTGCCTTTAGTCCCATTATCTTACTGAGTACCACCTCCTTAGTGATTGTGATTGTGTTAAGTTCCTCCCCCCCCGCCCCCCTTTAGCCCCTTGACTTTCCACTGTCGGAATATTGTTAGTGTCCTCTACCGTAAAGCCTGATACAAAATATTTGTTCAGAGTTTCTGCCATCTCCATTTTCCCTATTTCTAATTCCCCGGTCTTGTCCTCTAAGGGACCACCATTTACTTTAGTCTTGCTCTGTTAAGCCCGTGTGGTGGCTGGTGTGCAACGGTCACCCCACGTTAAAAGAATTCACGCACAGGTATCTATCACCGTTTAAAATGAGTTAATCAGTCACCTGAGTACTAATTTTTAGTGTGGAAGCAAGTCATCCTTAACCCTGAGGGACTGCCTATGATGATTTACTTTAGCCACCCTTTACCTTTTTATCTACCTATAGAAACTCTTGCTATCTGTTTTTAAATTTTGCGCTAGTTTACTTTCATAGTCACTCTTCCCTTTTTTAATCATGTTTTTAGTCATTCATTGCTGGCTTTTAAAAGCTTCCCAATCTTCTGTCCTCCCACTAGTTTTGGCCACTTTGTATGCCCTTGTTTTTAATTGGATACGTTCCTTTATTTCTTTAGTTAACCATGGATGGCTATCTTTTCTCTTACATCCTTTCCTCCTCACTGGAATATATTTTTCTTGAGAGTTGTGAAATATCTCCTTAAATGTATACCACTGTTCATCAACCGTCCTACACTTTAATCTATTTCCCAGTCCACTTTAGCCAACTCTGCACTCATACCTTCATAGTCTCCTTTATTTAAGCTCAGTACGCTGGTTAGAGATCCAACTTTCTCACCCTCCATCTGAATTTGAAATTCAATCATGCTATGATCACTCATTCCAAGGAAATCCTTTACTAGGAGATTATTTATTAATCTCATTACACAAGACCACATCTAAGATAGCCTGCCCCCTGGTTGGTTCCGTTGCATACTGCTCAAGGAACCTGTCCCTTATGCACTCTATGAACTCTTCCTCAAAGCTACCCTGACTAATTTCATTTGTCCAGTCAATCTGGAGGTTAAAATCACCCATGATTATTGCTGTTCCCTTTTTCCAAGCCCCCACTATTTCCTGGTTTATGCTCCGACCAACAGAGTTGCTACTGTTATCTACCTGGCCTGCTACCTTTAGGGATCTGTGGACCTGCACTCTAAGGTCCCTTTGTTCCTCTACACCTCTCAGTGTCCTACCATTTAATATGTATTCCCTTTCCTTGTTGGCCCTCCCCAAATGCATTACCTGACACTTCTCCAGCTTGAATTCCATTTGCCACTGTTCTGCCCACCTGACCAGTTCATTGATATTTTCCTGCAGTCTACAGCTTTCTTCTTCATTATCAACCACGTAGCCAATTTTAGTATTATCTGCAAACTTCTTAATCATACCCCTATATTCAAATCTAGATTATTGATGTACACCACAAAAAGCAAGGGACCTAGTACTGAGCCTGCGGAACCCCACTGGAAACAGCCTTTCATTCCCAAAAACTCCCATCAACAATTACCCTCTACTTCCTGCCTCTGAGCCAATTTTGGATCCAGCTTACCACTTTGCCCTGAATCCCATGGGTTTTTACTTTCGTGACTAGTCTGCCATGTGGAACCTTATCAAAAGCCTTGCTAAAATCCAAATACACTACATCAAACGCACTACACTCATCTACCCTCCTTGTTACCTCCTCGAAAAATTCAATCAAGTTGGTTATTCACAACCTTCCCTTAGCAAATCCATGCTGACTATCCTTGATTAATCCGTATCTTTCGAAATGAAGATTTATCCTGTCCCTCAAAAGTCTTTCTAATAATTTTCCCTCCCCAAGGTTCGGCTGACTCACTTGTAATTACTCGGTCTATCCGTTTCTTCCTTTTTAAACAAAGGTACTACATTCTCAGTCCTCCAGTCCTCCGGCACCACACCTGAAGCCAGAGAGGATTGGAAAATGATGGTTAGGGCCTCTGCTATTTCCTCTTTTGCTTCACTTTACAGCCTGGGATCCATTTCATCTGGGCCTGGGGATTTATCCACTTTCAAAGCGACTAAACCCCTTAATACTTCCTCTCTCACTATATTTATTTCATCTAATATTTCACACTCCTCCTCCCTGATAGCAATCTCTGCTTCACCCCTTTCCTTTGTGAAAACAGATGCAAAGTGTTCATTAAGAACCCTACTGACATCTCCTGCCTCCAAGCACAGATTAGCCTTAAGATCTCTAATAGGCCCTACCCTTTCTTTAGTTATCCTCTCACTCTTAATTTATTTATAAAACATCTTTAGGTTTTCTTGATGTTACTTGCTAAGAATTTTTCATGCTCTCTCTTTTCTTTCCTAATATCCTTTTTAATTGCACCCCTGCACTTTCTAAACTCCTCTAAAGATTTTGCAGTATTTAGCCCTCGGTATCTGTCATAAGGCTCCCTTTTTTTCTTTATCCTATCCTGTATGTCCCTAGACATCCAGGGGACTCTGGATTGAGAGACAGATAACATAAGAAAACTTGAGAGTAGAGTGGTAGTGATTTAACAAAACATGGCATCTAATATTCCTGAATACAGGCAAGTGGAGTGTGCGGACAATGGATTCATGCCATTTCTGGCAAGTTTTTCTTGGTGGTGGATGTCATCACAACTGTGATAGAAAGCATGTGTTACTATTTCCATGACTGGAATGCAGTGAGGTCAGATTTTATAGAGAAACAACACACTTTTGTACATGTTTCTGTTATCTCTTTGGTTTAATTACCAACATTTGCAACTATGGAGCCAAGTTTCCCTGGATCAGGGCATCTCGCTTTTTCCTGCACCCTTCAGCTCTAAACCTTTTTTGCAGTGTAACTTGCTGGAATTGCGAGCTGATAACCGTGCAGCGAGGGCAACGGGGCATCTGGGACCTCAGTGAATGACAAGACCAAGAGCACATCTTCTTAAGCAACGAGATTTAAGGAATGAGAATGAAACAGAGGAATGATGGAGAAGGAGGGTAAATTAGAGCGGGTGAATTCGAGTCAAATCAGGCACAAAAAGAGAAATAAAGAGAGGGAAGAAACGACTGGATTAAGAACAAGGAAAATTAAGAAAACATTTTTAAAATTGCAGGTTTTAAAATTTCTAAGAAGAATTTACTATATGCAAGAATGAGGCTCAACAGTTTAAATTGTTCACTTTCTGGGCTGGAAGATTGATTGGCATTTCATTAACAACTATCACATCATTAAAAAGGTACTTCCGCTGTTAATCACCAGCCCTAACTTTCTGCAGTGAGTTTAATGGGCAAGTAATGTGAAAATCAAGCAAGTTCTTAAAAATAACGGGGTGCGATGGTGTTTCTGTGAGGCAACAGCAAGTTTTGGAGATTCGCAACGCACGGCGTATCGCTTCTTCTCCTGAACTTGCTGGCTGGTTTGCACATTTATCGAGAACTTGGCATTATTTTTCCAGGAAGATTTGGCACATTGTCTACTGTTGAAATTTAAGCTCTTTATTCTTGAAGAAAGTGAATATGAGGCGACACCATAGAGGTATATAAGATTGAAGTAAACAGTATAGGAAAGGTAAATCTGGAACACAATTAGTATGGGCTCCGAATTAAAGGCTGTTGAGAGGGAAAGAGACTTGGGTGCTATAGTGCATGAGCCAATTATGACACAATAATTGCAAAATGTACACAAGGCGACCTGCTCTTTCTTCACACCAAGTTTCCCCTAGGTGCCTACACATTCCTTTCATTCACTTATCCTAGTGCTTTATCTTGGTGAAATGTGAGGGCCAGGATTGTGGGAAGTGGTTGGCTCCTCATGCCCTACAAAAGAGTCTCGGCCCATGCCTCATGGCAGCTTGCTCCTGGCAGGAAGCCGCTGATGGCTGCATCTCGGGACCTTGCTCTTGGGCAGTCTGGTATGGCCTCCCATGTTCCGCTGGTGTAGTGATCTGAGGGGAAAGGATAAAGGTTTAGCATGCGCTACTGTCCACAGAGCTGATGGCAGCAGGCAACTCAACTCCATTCATCGCCATTCCACTGAGTCCAGGATCGATGGCCCCACTTATCAGCACGCTGGCTCATCTAATAACAGCTAACAGATCCTGAAAACCCTGAGAGACAGCAGCATGCATCGTGGTCACCATGGTCTGGAAGCTGCTATCCAGGCTGATCGCCATTCTCTCCTCAATTACTTCTTAGCGAGTGATCTGCTGCAGATTCCAGTGAAGCAGCCACTTTTTCCATTGGTTCTTGCAACAAAAACAAAGCTACACCTGTATGTCGCACAACCTTAAAGATGGACCTTAGAGTCTGCAGATAGGTACAATATTCCTCAAACATCCTTTTCAGGCAAGTGTCAAGCAGCGCAGTGTCCCACAACTCCAAACGCCATAGGCAGCTTGCTCCTCAGCTTCTGCTGGGAAGATGGCACATCCCATTCACTTTCTAGTCCTCTAGTTCCCTCAAGCTCTGTGAATCACCCAGTGTCATATACTCACTAACACTATCCAACTACCCCTAGATGAAAGTATCTGAGCTGTTTACCTTGGAGTGAGGAAGTAAGTGCCACAGGAAGTCACATTGAAAGCATTGGGACAGAGAAATAAATATGTAGCAGGATCATTCTCCAGGGGCTTCTGTGTGGCTTAGTTCTCATCATCTTCGTCCTCATCAGCACCGTCATTATATTTAACAAAGCAGTGTCTTTCCTGCTGCTCCTCATCTTCCTTCCCTTCATCATCCGCTGTCCCTCTATTACTGAGATGGATCTGCAGGAGAGGAGAGCAGAAGCTAATAATGGGTGAGCATCAACCCCTTGGTATTAAGGAAACAAAGTAAAGCAGTGGAAGGTACTGTTTATGTGGTGCTTCACAGGGAAGCTGTGGTGACAGTGTAGGCATTCAGTCACAAGTTTGGCACCAGCAATGTGCTGATGACCTCACCATCTGCTGTGGCAAGAACAGATTGGGCTTGAAATTATAGTCGGAAGCTTCCCGCGGGCGAATGCCTCCGAACCTCAACAAAAGTACGCACCTACCTGATGCCTCTGTACCTTTGGACTCTTGCAATCCTGGGCCTGCAGGCGTATGCCTGCATAAAGGTCCACGTATCCCAGGGGTGCAAGAGGTTTGCAAGCATCCCATGGATATGTGAGCCATGCCAACCAATCAAAGAAGGGAGTCCCCATTCATGCTTATGGGGATTCCATTTAAAATAAATCATCACATGTTCAAAATTAATTAAAATGCTATTTAATTAAACATTTAAAAAAAAAAATAATTTTCTGAAAAATAAATTTAAACATTTTTAAAGGGGCCAAAATTAACCTACAATAATTTTAAAGGTTTTGAATGTTTAAATCATTTAAATGTTTTTATTTTAGTATTTATTGAAAGCCAGACGTAAGAGTTTCATGGGCATTCGCTGGGCAGTAGTTGGGCAATTCTGCAGCAGTGAATGTCCATTTCCTGTGCATTCATACATTGTCAAGCTGAAACTTGACAGATCACAAGTTCCGGATTTTCGCGCATGCGCATCACATGCAAAAACCGAGAACTTGTGGGACACTTACGAGTATACGCAGTCTTAGGCCCCGAAAAATCTGGTCCAATATCTCTCAACGTACTCAATTGTTTCTCCTCTTTGGGCATGAAAGGTTTAAGGGTGAAAAAGCCCCCTCTGGTGGCCAACCTCTGTCGAGCATTATGCACTATTTTCTCCTGCAAGAAATAAGAGTAAGGATGGCAGTTAAGGACTGTGTGCCAAGTGGCATGGGATAGCTGACTGAAGCGACGTATCGGTATCAGCCTGTTAAAGTAAAGGAAGCAATTTTAGCGTTGTGCATATAAATAATTTCTGTTAGGGGAGCTGGTTAGCTATAGAGCAAGATGCTAAGTTAAAGCTCCCATTAACCAGGATACATTGTGAACAATTGCTTGTTTAAATGGTGTTTTAAGAGGATGAAGAGTGTGCTGGTGCCCAGAGTGGTCAAAGAAGGAAAGGAAGAGTGTCAAGTGTGTTGCCTTGCCAGCCCTGATGAGGTCGTTGAACATCTTTCATCATTGCTTTGCATTCTGTTGATGAAGGAGTTGGCACTCAGTGTCAGTGCTGACTCCCACTAGCATCATGAGCTTTCTGGCACATACTGTAGAGTCTTTGTTTTCTCCAGGAGGGCTGGGGAGATGGTTGGTAAGGTTCTGTTTTCTTCTCCTGCTTGGTGCTCTGCCCTGCTGCCTTCTCCAGCCGCTTGGTGAATATACTCCTGCTGTCGACAGAAATCTCCGAAAGTATGTTGAAAAGATTGATGAGACAGGCACTGAAGTTACCGGAGAGTCAAGTGAGTGAGCCCAGCACTGTTCCTCCCCAGTCTGATGTGTGCAGGCTGAACTGCCTTTTTAAAAATTACACTCCAAACGCTATCTTCTTCAGCTCACAACACCTGCTTTACATGAGATTTACATCAATGACTACTTTAACGGTTATGCAAATCAGTTTACCCAGGAATCCCCATGTCACTCCCTCTCCAAGGGTTGGCGGGTGAAAATCTGTTTCATTGACATAACAGCAGCTCAATTCACCTCGAGGAAATTCTCCCCCCCCCCCATAGGATTCAGTGGGAATAGTGATTCATTATTGATCGAGGCCAGAATAAACCAGAAATTCATGATGCAGTCTGTTACATATTCCCATTAAATGTATTTTCGTCTTTCATCCGATAGTACACCAAACTACAAAAACTGCTCACTATTCCAGGATCATTCTGGGTTGCAAAAATAACCCCAGGCTACGATTCTCTACTGCTATCCATCTCCTTAAACCCCTCTCCCCTGTCTCCACCACACTCACCTCCAACAACAAGTGAGGAGCTCATGGACTTCTTTGTATCAAAGATTGAGACCATCTAATCAGCTGCCTCTGCGAGTTCCCTTCCTTCACCTAATCCACAGGGCCAAACTTCATCTGATCCTCCCACCTGCCCTAGCTCTAAACTCATATATTTTTCTAGTTTCTCTTTGATCTCCTCTCTTAATCCCTCCAAACTCATCTTATCCATGAGACCCACTTCCTGCTCTCTTGAGCCTATTCCCACTAAACCACTGACCACCCAACTTCCTTTTTTGGGTCCCATGTTAGCTGACATTGCCGATGACACTGACGGTGCCATCTCCCTTGCGGACTGGAAAGATAGGACTGGCCCACTCGTTGAACTCAATCGGGGAAATGATGCCCTCTCTTTGCAGCAGGTCTAGCTCAATCTCTACCCTTTCTCGCATCATGTACAGTACTGCTCTCGCCTTGTGATGGATGGGTTGTGCTCCCGGAATTAGGTGGATCTGCACTTTTACTCCTTGGAATTTCCCGATGTCTGAATCGAACAGCGAAGGAAATTTGTTTAAGACCTGGGCACATGAAGCGTCGTCAGTGGGCGATAGCGCTCGGACGTCATCCCAGTTCCAGTGTATCTTTCCCAGCGAGCTCCTGCCGAGCAGCGTGGGACCATCACCCGGTACCACCCAGAGTGGTAGCTTGTGCACCGCTCCATCATAAGAGACCTTTACAGTAGCACTGCCGATTACAGGAATCAGTTCTTTCATGTAAGTTCTTAGTTTCATGCGAACTGGAGTTAAGACTGGCTTTGAGGCCTTGTTGCACCACAACCTTTCGAAAATCTTTTTGCCCATGATGGACTGGCTTGCATCCATGTCCAGCTCCATTGACACTGGGAGTCCATTTAGTTCAACATTCAGCATTATCGGGGACAATTCGTGGTGAATGTGTGCACCCCATGTACCTCTGCCTCCCCGATCTGAGGTTCTGGTTCATCGTGATCCTCCGTGGATCTGTCCTCCTCTGCAACATGGTGGTTTGCAGGTTTAACAGGCTTTACAGCTCGCCTGCACACTCGTTGGAGGTGTCCCATTGTTCCACAGCCCTTGCAAATGTACTCTTTGAATTGGCATGAATGGAAATGATGATCAGCCCCGCAGCTCCTACAAGGTGTTAATGGCCTTGCATTCATCACCCTTGATATTGGACTCTGAGACATCTGCGGACGTGTAGCTGCAGGTATGTGTGACCTGCCCTGTATGTTACGATTCGAAAACAACATAATTTTGTTCACAGTACTTGTAGCAGCACTTGCGTGCTGAGATATTTGCTTCGTATTGTCACTGGTAGCAATGAACACCTGGGCTATCGCTATGGCCTTACTCAAGGTTGGGGTATCTACAGTCAAAAGTTTGCAAAGTATGGTTTCGTGGCCAATGCCAAGTACAAAAAAGTCTCTGAACGTGTGCTCCAAATGTCCTTCAAATTCACAATGTCCTGCAAGACATCTTAGCTCAGCAACATAACTCACCACTTCTTGGCCTTCAGACCTTTTGTAGGTGTAGAACCAGTACCTCGCCATCAGAACGCTTTCCTTCGGATTCAAATGCTCTCGGACCAGTGTGCACAAATCGTCGTACAATTTTTCTGTGGGTTTCGCTGGAGTGCGCAGATTCTTCATGAGGCCATACGTCGGTGCCCCACAGACGGTGAGGACGATCGCCCTTCGTTTGGCAGCGCTCTCTTCCACATCTAGCTCATTGGCCACGAAGTATTGGTCGAGTTGCTCCACAAAAGTTTCCCAATCATCTCCCTCCGAGAATTTCTCCAGGATGCCCACTGTTCTCTGCATCTTTGGGTTCGCTACTATCTGTATCTCGTCGCCAGTTGTTGTGCATGGAGAAAGAGTCTGACTGAACACTGTGAGCTCAAAGCAAAGTGTGACCTTAGTCTTTTATAGCAGGTCTCCAGAGTGCATCTCTTATCTGTGAAGTGTCCTTAAATACCTGTGCTCCCAAGGGATTATGGGATCCCTTGGGACTCCAGGGGATAAGCCCTCTGGTGGCTGTACAGAGTAAATACAAGTATACATATATAACACACATCATTACCTCTGGTGTCCCCCAATGATCTGTCCTTGATCCCCTCTTATTTTTCATCTATATACTGCCCCTTGGCAATATAATCCGAAAACACGGAGTCAGTTTCCACCTGTACGCAGACGACACCCAGCTCTACCTCTCCACCATTTCTGTCAACCCCTGCTTGGTATCTAAATTGTCAGATTGCTTGTCCGACATTCAGTACTGGATGAGCAGAAATGTTCTCCAATTAAATATTGGGAAGACACAAGCCATTATCTTTGGTCCCCACCACAAACTGCATTCCCTAATCACTGACTCTATCCCTCTCCCTAGCATCAATCTGAGGGTGATCAAGACTGTTCGCAACCCAGGTGACCCTGAAATGAGTTTTTAGCCACATATCCACAGTATAACTAAAACCGCCTTTTACTACCTCCGTAACATTGCCCGCCTCCGTCCCTGCCTCAGCTTTTCTGCTGCTGAAACCCACATTCATGCCTTTGTTACCTCTAGACTTGACTGCTCCAATTTATTCCTGGCCCGCTTTCCACATTCCACACTACGTAAACTTGAGGTCATCCAAAACTCAGCAGCCTGTGTACTAACCTGCACCAAGTCATGGTCACCCATCACCCCTGTGCTTTCTGACTTACATTGCTTCCAGTTAAACAATGCCTCGATTTCAAAAATTCTCATCCTTATTTACAAATCAATCCATGGACTTGCCCCTCCCTATCTCTGTAATCTTTTTCAGCCTCACAATCTCACAAGATGTTTGCACTCCTCAAATTCTGGCCTCTTGAACATCCCTCATTATAACTGCTCAAACATAGGTAGATGTGCCTTCAGCTGCCTGGGCCCTAAGCTCTGGAACTCCCTCCCTAAACCTCTATGCCTCTCTACCTCTCTTTCCTCTTTTAAGATGCTCCTTAAAACCTAACTCTTTAAACAAGCTTTTGATCATCTGGCTTAATTTCTTCTGTGGCTTGTTGTCAAATTTATTTGTTCGTAACACTGTTGTGAAGCACCTTGGGACGTTTTACTACATTAAAAGCGCTAATAAAAATTATTATTATTATTAGTTCTCCATCCATGAAATGACAACAACTTGCATTTATATAGCGCTCCTAAGGTAGAAAAATGTCCCAAGGCACTTCACAGGAGCGCAATGAGACAAAAATTAACACTGAGCCAAAGAAGGAGACTTTCGTAGGGTTGACTTAAAGCCTGGTCCAAGAGATGGGTTTGAAGGATATGTAAAATTAATTCCTCAGAAAACTGTAGACCTACAGAGAGCCTCAAAATAATTACTCTATAGAGGTTTCCTGCAATAAAGTTTCCATAGCAGTCCAAGGGTAACTGTAGCAGACTTCAGCAATAACCAAAAGAGATCCTTTGCTGATAAAACACCATTCTCAATTTATTTTTCATAGCCAATTCTAATAGATATGTGAAAATATTTAATTTGCTGACTTAAGGTCATGTTGCGCAGAATTCAAAGTTGTTCTATAGAACCAAGATCACTGGAGCATAGTGCAGGTTGGGTGGAATAAATGGGTGGGAAGCAAATTGCGAGGAGGGCACGAAAAATCAGCAAAAGGATATAGACAGGCTAAGTGAGTGGGCAAACATTTGGCAGATGGAGTTTAATGTGGGAGTATAATTTGGCAGAAATAATAGAAAAGCAAATTATAATTTAAAATGGAGAAAAATTGCAAAGTGCTGCAGCACAGAGAGACCTGGGGGTCCTTATGCATGAAACACAAAAAGTTAGTATGCAGGTTCAGCAAGAAATCAGGAAGGCAAATGGAATGTTGGCCTTTATTACAAGGGGGATGGAGTATAAAAGCAGAGAAGTCCTGCTACAACTGTACAGGGTATTGGTGAGGCCACACCTGGAGTACCTGGATTCTGGGAGGGCGTTGAGCTCCTCGAGTCTCGTCGCCGAGAACGAGCAGGAATCAAGCGCAGGCTGCGGAAAGAGCGTGCGGCAAATCAGTCCCACCCACCCCCTCAACGACTATCTGTGACAGAGACTGTGGTTCTCGTATTGGACTGTACAGCCACCTAAGAAACATAGAAACATAGAAACATAGAAAATAGGTGCAGGAGTGGGCCATTCGGCCCTTTGAGCCTGCAGCGCCATTCAATGAGTTCATGGTTGAACATGCAACTTCAGTACCCCATTCCTGCTTTCTCACCATACCCCTTGATCCCCCTAGTAGTAAGGACTACATCTAACTCCTTTTTGAATATATTTAGTGAATTGGCCTCAACAACTTCCTGTGATAGAGAATTCCACAAGTTTACCACTCTCTGGGTGAAGAAGTTTCTCCTCATCTCAGTCCTAAATGGCTTACCCCTTATCCTTAGACTGTGACCCCTGGTTCTGGACCACCCCAACATTGGGAAAATTCTTCCTGCATCTAACCTGTCTAAACCTGTCAGAATTTTAAACGTTTCTATGAGATCCCCTCTCATTCTTCTGAACTCTAGTGAATACAAGCCCAGTTGATCCAGTCTTTCTTGATATGTCAGTCCCGCCATCCCGGGAATCAGTCTGGTGAACCTTCGCTGCACTCCCTGAATAGCAAGAATGTCCTTCCTCAAGTTAGGAGACCAAAACTGTACACAATACTCCAGGTGTGGCCTCACCAAGGCCCTGTACAACTGTAGTAACTCAAATCCCCTCGCTATGAAGGCCAACATGCCATTTGCTTTCTTAACCGCCTGCTGTACCTGCATGCTAACCTTCAATGACTGATGTACCATGACACCCAGGTCTCGTTGCACCTCTCCTTTTCCTAATCTGTCACCATTCAGATAATAGTCTGTCTCTCTGTTTTTACCCATGTTAAGAGTGGAAGCAAGTCTTGCTCGATTCCGAGGGACTGCCTATGATGATGATGATGATGACTGCCTACAGTTTTGGTCTCCATATTTAAGGAAGGATATACTTGCATTGGAAGCAATTCAGAGAAGGTTCACTAGGTTGATTTCGGAGATGAGGGGGTTGATAGGTTTAGATTGGACCCAAACACATTGGAGTTCAGAAGAATGAGAGGTGATTTTATTGAAACTTATAAGATAAAGAGGGGGCTTGACAAGGTGGATGTAGAGAGGATATTTCCACTCATAGGGAAACTAAAACTAGGGGACATAGTTTTAGAATAAGGGGCCTGAGATGAGGAGGAATTTCTTCTCTCAGAGAGTTGTAAATCTATGGAATTCACTGCCCCAGAGAGCTCTGGAGGCTGGGTCATTGACTATATTTAAGGCGGCGATAGACAGATTTTTGAGCAATATGGGAGTAAAGGGTTATGGGGAGCGGGCAGAGAAGTGGAGCTGAGTCCATGATCAGATCAGCCATGATCTTATTTAATGGCAGAGTAGGCTTGAGGGGCCAAATGACCTACTCCTGCTCCTATTTCTTATGCTCTTATGTTCTTATAGGTTCACAGCACAATAGTTGCTCGAAAATGTATTTGTCAATCCTGGCAAATGTGTGATTACTTCATTCAGTGATGTGTTAAAAAAAAGAGATCCAAAACAAACGTAATCCTTTTTGAACCCTTTTTTGTTATCCTATGGTCAAACACAATCAGTATTCAATGTTTCCTAAATATTCACTGTTTTCTGCTGGTTTATTGATAATTCCTGCGATGGCCACACATATTACCAACAAGTCTACAGGAGTTGCTGTAGATGTTTGAGGGTTGAAGCGATTGTATTCAGAGAGGAGGCTTATTGCAGATTATAATGGCCCCAGGAATTTTAGCAACAACTATGACTATAACAATTTGTAGTTATTGCACCTTTATCATAACAGAATTCAAAGTGCTTCATGAGGAGAGAAGGAAAGATACTGAGTAGGAATTGGGAAATGAGGTACAAAGATAAAGCAATAGAGTTTGAGTGGTATTGGGAATGGAACTGACATATACCTCTGAGAGTAGCAGTAATGACTGGGGGAAGGTAGCAGCAGGTCTGGTTGAAGCAGTGGATGTTTGAAGAAGGCTGGAATGGCCTGGGAGATGGAAGGACCATCATAGGAATAAGACTGAAGATAAAATTATATGCTGAAAGAAAGTTCACTGGTTCAATTGACAGTTGTTTACTACTTTATACAATATCTAGACTGCTTCATGCAATGGATTAGAACATTATCCTATTACCTCAGAGACCTGACTTGAATTCAACTTTCCTAGAACCACAAACTCCTAAGTCCTCCAAGTCTCAAGTGCCCCCTTTGAGTGCATGTTAATTGATTTGTCTGATCATTTCTTTATGCTCCATTTCAGCACCTGCTTCCAACCCCATGCATGGTTCTTTCTTTTTTCTTGTGTACTGGAGGCCCTAAAATAGTAACAGCTTTTCTTTCAGTACATCAGTAAAGTAACATGTGAAAGCCATACACAGACACTGGAGACATACAGGAGATATTTTCAGAAACAATAGAAATGAGTTGCATTCAGATATGCACACCACAAAGAGAAACATGTATAATAGCCAGAGAGAGAGAGAGAGAGAGGAAGGTGGAAGTCAAACAGTAGAACAGGGACACAAAAAGATTTAGAGAAAGAAAGACAGATACTGGAACAGAAATACACTCCCAGCAGAGAGTCACACTCAAGTATATGCAAGTCAGGGAATTGGGAATGTAGTCTTGCAGCCCTGTCTGCAACAAGTGATCTCTTTGAGCTGGATTCACTTCTGAGAGTGTGGGATTGCTGAATACACTTCATTTTTTGGGGGCAATACTCAGAGGAGATCAATTATATTATACAAATTGCATGGTGCATTGTATAAGGTTCCTATTATAAGCATATTCTTTGACTCAATGAGGGTAACCTTGGTTTGGGAACATGAGTGAATTATGAATTAAGAAACAAGTTTGAAAATAATTCACATCAAGAAGGAAATAAAGAAATTCTGAATAGAGTCTCCATGGTTACCAACAAGTGGGTACATTGAATAATACACAAATGACAAAACAAGGAATGTTGAATCCATCTGCTAGATCAATATATTCTGCAGAAGATTGTATTATACTTCCTGTTTGTATCCATGGTTATTTTGCATTTCATTATATAATGGCCAATTTTTTAGGACAAATAATGAAGTATAGTGATGGTGTGAAAATGCTTTTTAAGCTGATGAATCAGCTGTCAAACTAAGATCTTGCTGTTGAATAGAGCACAGGGATACTGGGAGGGATTTTAACAGCACGCTATTTCATTGAATGTCTTGCATTCATTGGTTAATTCTGAGTTGCTATGGAAGCCTTGGGTAAAAAATATTCCAAATGAGATTCTACTGCTGTGCCTTACATATATGGCATCAAAGCAGCTCAGATGAAAATCATATTCAATACATTAACTAGTATGTCTAAAACCTCATACAATCACATACCATAATGATTAGCAAAACCAGTGATTAATTTGGCATTATCAATTCTTGGACACTGTGTATGTCCATATTGTATTGCTAAATGCTTGCCATAAATATAAGTAATATATTCAACATCTAGACAGTTTTCAATTATTATTTTAAATAATGAAAAAAATTGCACATTAATTTTGTGAAAAATTGACTATTTTAGTATTGCAGCATTAGGATTGCTTGTGTGAGATTGAAATCTATTTATTTTAAATTCAATTTAATTGAGATGTCCTTAATAATTGGAATCTTCAGTTTGTGTGGTTTTCTTCTATAAAATGTAATGACGATTAACATCCAACTTTTGCTAAGACCCATTTATGAATAAATTATTTCAGCAGGGTAGTCTGAGGAGTAACATCTTTCTTAACTTTTAATGCTGATCTAACATTAGAATTGTGGTCAAGTTGTGAGCAGAGATTGATTCCTGTTTTTACAATGTACATATCAGGACAAGAGCTGACATGAGGCTCCCTGACAGCTTAAATAGTTAAAACGGCGGCCGATTAGCTTTTGCCCATTTTGTGCTATCCCCCGCCCCTCTCCTCCCAGACAAATTTCATCTCCGATGCTTTTAGGGGAAGGAGAGGAGAAGGGAAAAAATTGACTGTTTCAGGTATTGTAATAATTTTCACTCATAGTTACCACAACAAACATTTTTGCAGTCATGTGTTCTGAACAAATGCAGTCAGTCATATTGAAAAGCTCTAGAGTTTAGTTGTATTGCACTGTATGCTTTGGAAATATAGCCTACAAAAAGAACATCTGATGTTAACTACTCCATTTGGAGGTATCCATTCCTTTCAGCACCATTGCAGATGTCGATAATCTCACCAATCATGTTGTGAAATTGTCTTGTGCATTGAGAACAGCGAGAAGCTCTATTAAACTATCCAAGGAAAAGCTATTTATATCTCATTTCAACCTCTAGTTGAGACTGCAATTGAATTCAAATTACAAGATGAAAGTGGATGATTGGCTGTTTAATTTTTGTCTTTTAATGTTATATTTTGTTTTACTGCATTGGTTCTTTAATTCATTTAGAGTAGAGGTCAGGCTTTATACTGAAATATGAACACTTCTTTTCCCTCTCAGACCATTCATGGTTTTTTTGGGTGTTTGATAAATCTCATTTGTTCCATTTATTTTGCTTGGTTTTGAATTATAAATGCTGCTTTTGCTCCTTAAAACTCTGTGTTTTCTCTTTCTATTTAAGCTAAGGGACCCTAGTGTAATTATCTTGCCTTACAATTACACATAATGGACACCGTTGACATGCACGCAACTTTATGTTAGCAAGTGAGATTTTTTACATTTCTGATTTGTACCAAACTTTTGCCTTCTATTCTTTATTCTTTGAAAGGTCTAAAATAACTCCAAATAAGTCCCTGTCATTTTTTCAATAACAGTATTTAAAATGCTGAGCTGTAATCATGCTAGATTATATCAGTTTCCATATATAATGATGATACCCAATTCTATCTCTCCACTGCTTCTTTCGACCTCAAGGCAACTTCTGTGTTGTCAGACCTCTTCTCCAACACCATGGCATGGATGAGTTACAATTTCTTCCAATGAAATGTTGAGAAAAACAAAGTTATAATTTTTGTCCAACTCCAAATATTCCAGTCACTTGCTACTGACTCCAGCTCCATCCATTGTCCTATGGTCAGGCTGAACCAGACCATACAGCATTTTCATGTCCTATTCAACCCAGAAATGAGTTTCAAACTCTGTATTTTAGATATAACAAAGACCATTATTTCCACTTCTACAACATTGCTTACATCTACCTCTACCTCAGACCATCCATCACCGAAACCTGAATCCATAAATTTTTCACCTCTTGAATCAATTTCTCCAATATTTTCCTTGCTGACCACCCATTTTCCACCTCGCAAAATCCGAATTATTCAAAATCCAGCTGCTCATATCCTTTCCCACACTACGTCCTCCTTCCCCATCACTCCCCCAGTTCTTGCTGACCTACACTGGCTTGTTGTTCTTTTGGGTATTACATTTAAAGGTCTCATTGTCATCTTTAAATCCCCATTCTATCTTTACAATTTTCTCTGGTCTTGCATCCCCTCCCATATATTTCAACCCTCTGACTCTAGCCTTTGTACATGCTCTCTTCTGCGTTGCTGGCAGGGCCTTCAGTGGCCTCAACCCATGTCTCTGGAATTCCTTCTACACCACTGCATCACTCCATCTCACTCTTCTTTAAAATCCTTGCCAAAATCAATTTTGTCAACAAAGCCATTTTTCTCCCATCCTAACTTCTCTCATTATTGCTCAGTGTCCATTCCTCTACCTTTTTATATTTGTGGAGTACTTTGGGACATTTTTATGTTAAAGGTGCGATACAACTGGTTGTTGTTGCTTGACTGGGTAGCTGGAGCTGGCATCTCCTCTTCACTTGGTCATTCTTGGTATTCTTAGACCGACTTTTATTGAGAGGATTGTGATTGCTCAGTAGTTGAGAAAGTGATTCTTCTTGCTGCAAGTAATGAGAACTCTATTTACTGTTACCCTTTCCACCCAGACTAGAGCCCCAGCAGATATGGGCAGGGTCAGGACAGAGGTTACAATATACTCATGGCTCTTATGGATAGCCTGATGCTAATTCTATAAGATGAGCTAAAAATATATGTTTCCTCTGCCAATTTGTGTATCACTTTGTCTGTCATAGTACAAAAGTTCTTCATAATCCAATTATTTTAATAAGAATTTACCCAAGGGTTGGTAATCTAAAATAAAAGCCAATAGTCACTGTTGCATTTCCCACACATTTATAATGTACTTTATACAAAAAGCAATGTACCAGAATAATGAATTTGTGATAGGCTTAGCAGCTTTTCAGTCTTCGTTGATTCAGAAATGATTGAATCTCTGTACGCAATAGTGTATCAGGGATCCAAGAGAGTGTAAACAAGTGGGCAGAATTTCTTGGGCATGAACAATGATAAATATTTGAAACTGAAGTCTCAAGCATAACACATAAAGGCTGATGTTTAGGTTCACTGGCTTTGTAATTGAATGGAAAAATCCCCTTGATTCAATTACATCCTTATCAGAGAAAATCTGAGCACTTATTCTCCATGAAAATCCATGAGGACCTGCTTCACTGATTATTGAACCAGTGGATCCAACAAAGGAATTCATTTCTCAGTTTTTTTCATTGTATAGTTTTATTTTTTGATGAAATCCAGAGATTTGAACTGGAGACCAGGAGGATAGGTGCACAGTCTTAACATAAATCGACAAGGAAGCGGACAAAGTAGGACAATCGTAATTTTTCATGGCATCTCCTGTTCAATGAGACTTTGGCTGCCCAATTGAATTAGTTAGATTAGAGCAGCATCCCTTTTAATGTGCTGGAAACACTCAGCAGGTCAGGCAGCATCTGTGGAGAGAGAAACAGAATTGATGATTCAGGTTGATGACCTTTTGTCAGTGCCAGCCTCACTTCAGACATTACACTATATCTATGTCATATTTACACTTTATTCGTTCAAATTTCATATCCATAAAATATTAACAAAACAGAATTCAAGAGCTTTGCAGTTTACCAATTGAAACGAGAATAAAGGTAGCCAAATAAGACCTATTAAGCATTAAATCAACAATCATCAGTCTTCAAAGTCAAGCGCATAACAGGCTAGCCAATTAAATTACTCAAAATGCTAACCCTAAATTTGCTCAGGGACGCAATCTGTCAGTTGCGTGGGTATTGTGCCTTCCAGCGCTAACCCTGTAATTGTATCCAGAGTCAGAGGGAAAGTACTTCATTATGGGGCCAATAGATACTCCTTTCAAAGCTGTACATTTCTGGCACTTGTCAATCCAGACAGGCTAGGAACTCTGGGGAAAGGAGCTCGTTCGTCTCCCACTCGTCCCCGACCCCAACCCCTGAGATAATTTTTGTTCCTTCTGTCCCCTTTGTAAGAGGACTGATAATGTCAGAATTAATTGTCCTCGAGGTCCTATTTTCCTCTCTGGCCTGGACATTCCAATTGGGGCATTCTTGCAGTCTGCAGAAAGCCAATATAACTCAACTCACCAGGACATTTACAAACTTACACTGAGTTGCTTGGAGGCTAAGGAAGTGGGAACTCCCAGCCTCAAGGACTGAGGGAGTCTTTGCCCTCAGTGCCACTCATCTACATCAGTAGCTCCAACCCATCGAGGCCAGTGGAAATTCAAATGCCAGAGGACAATCCAGCCTCGATTTACTGTTTTGTTTATAATTGAGAGTACCTGCCAGCTGAGAGTCTGGGAGAGGCTCCTGGAATCGAGGCGGCTCTTGACCTCTGTTAGCCTGGTTCCTAGATCAGTCAGCTTCAACACTTCTGCTGCTGTAGAGACAACCTATTCATGCCTGTTTCCAGATTTCTGTGATGTCAAGAGGGGGACAGGGTCAGAGTAGATGTGTTGGCATCAAAAGAGACAGCAACATTTTCTATTGGCAGGTTGTTGGTAATGTACACCTGGTCCCTCTCCAACTCTACATCTGGGGCTGGATTTTTGGTTCTGCTCATTTCGGGGCAGCAATGGCGGTTGGCGGGAACAGCTTGCACCTCAGTCAGTAAAATTCATCAGCTGGGCCCTGAGGGTGGGGCGGAGCGCTAAGGGAGGCATTATACACCTCTCTTAGGCCGTTAGGCTGGCTGAGCAAGTGAAAATCCCGAGCTAAATAACCGGCCTCATAGCTCCCTAAGAGAGGCCAGGGGTGGGGGGGGTGGGGTGGGGTGGCAGGGAAGCAAACCTGAAAAAAGAACATTCCGAATAAATAACTCTTGCCACCACAACATAAATCACCAAAAAAAACTGTCACACTTACCTGAGGTCGATATTACCTACCTCACTGCGGCCGCTACAGCTCAGACTGACAGCTTTTACAGGCGGTCCCAGCAGGGTGCTCTACGGAGTGCTACGGATCAGGTGGCAGCAAAAAATCGAGCCAGTGTCACAACTTGGGGCGTTGCACACTGACTCGCCTCTTCCAGATGGTAATGCTCCACGCCCCATTAAAACCAACACCGAAAGTCCCAGTGGGGCGCTGGAAGCTGACCGTATGCTCAGAAGTGCTTGCCGCTGCCATTGCTGCCACTCCGGGGTGCTAACAGGGGTGGCAGAAGACCGAAAATCCAGTACCTGGTCCTTTTGAGGGCAGGAACATGGGAACTTTGGATGTAGGAAGTACTTGCCATCTTCTTACACTGACGGACCTTTTTGGGACAGGCATTAACTCCATCCCCACAAGGTCAATCGAGTACTCACATGTTAGGCCAGAATACAGCTCACCCAGGTCAAGACCCAATTTCAAACACTTCTGGCATACTCCTTACAAAGTTTTAGTGGGAGTGCACTGGAAATGCTGAGGATTTTTGGCCCCAAAACATCCAGTATTTGCAGATGTCACAATTGAGACATCACGCTTTATTAAAGATAAAAACTTTTTTTTTGGATGCTTCTAAAATTGATAAATTTATTCCAATGAGCAAAATTCCTTAACTAAACAAGAAGTAAAAGTTGAATGATTTCAGGCTGTTTTTACTTAACAATTAGATTTTATGATCTTAATGTGACAGAATTCCACTTCAACAACAATATCATTTTGGAGAGAGTGCAGAGCAGATTTACCAGTATGAAACCAGGGATGAGGATCTTCAGTTACACAGAGAGACTGGAGAACAACAACAACTTGTATTTATATAGCACCTTTAGCATAGTGAAACGTCCCAAGGTGCTTCACAGGAGCATTATGAGATAAAAATTTGACACTGAGCCACATAAGTAGAAATTAGCACAATGACCAAAAGCTTGGTCAAAGAGGTATGTTTTAAGGAGCATCTTGAAGGAGGAAAGAGAGGTAGAGAGGCGGAGAGGTTTAGGCTGAGAGTTCCAGAGCTTGGGGCCCAGGCAACAGAAGGCACGGCCACCAATGGTTGAGCAATTATAATCAGGGATGCTCAAGAGGGCAGAATTAGAGGAGAGCAGACATCTTGGGGGGGTTGTGGGGCTGGAGGAGATTACAGAGATAGGGAGGCGCAAGGCCATGGAGGGATTTGAAAATAAGGCTGGGAATTTTGAAATCGAGGCATTGCTTAACCAGAATCCAAAATAGGTCAGCAAACACAAGGGTAATGGATGAGCGGGACTTGATGCAAGTTAGACATGGGCAGCAGAATTTTGGATCACCTCTAGTTTACGTAGGGTACAATGTTGGAGGCCAGCCAGGAGTGCATTGGAATAGCCAAGTCTAGAGCTAACAGAAGCATGGATGAGAGCTTCAGCAGCGGATGAGCTGCGGCAAGGGTGGAGACACGTGATGTTAAGAAAGCATCTTAGTTATGCTGTGGATATGTGGTCGAAAACTCATTTCAGGGTCAAATATGACATCAAGGTTGCGAACAGTGGTTCAGCCTCAGACAGAAATTGGGGAGAGGAATAGAGTCAGTGACAAGGGAACGGAGTTCGTGGCGGGATTGTTCTTCGTAGAGCGGAAATAGTTAAAGGGAGATTTAATTGAGGTGTTCAAAGTTATGAGAGATTTTGATAAAGTAAGGAAAAGCTGTTTCCACTAGCAGGAGGGTCAGATTTAAGAAAATTGGCAAACGAACGAGAGGGGAGATGAGGAGAATTTTTTTTAGTCAGTGAGTTGTCGTGGTCTAGAATGCACTACTTGAAATGGTGGTGAATGCAGATTCAACAGTAACTTTCAAAAGGGAATTGGACACATACTTGAAAAAGAAACATTTGCAGTGCTAGGAGGAAAGGGCAGGAGAGTGGGACTAATTGACTAGCTCTTTCAAAGAACCAGCACAGGCACGCTGGACTGAGCGGCCCCCTTCTGTGCTGTGCTGTATAATTCTGATTGCTCATTACATGGCATATCACTTGTGTCCTTAAAAACACAGCATATAATCTGATTTGCTGTGAGCAACACCACAGAATATCTGTTACTAAATGTCTAAATATGTTGCATCCAGCACGCATCCATCATACTCGAGACATTGTGCATTAGATGTCACACGTCATTACAGATTCAAAACAACCTTAAAAAAAGGAAAGGAAAATCATTGACCTTCAGCCTAAAATTCAAAAACAATTAAATCTATCCTCCGATTGACCTCAAAAGTTTATAAGTCACTACAATAATTTGGATTTTCTATTTAGAGCAACGGCATTAAAAGAACAAGTTAGTAATTAAATATCGCAACAGTGCTCCAACCCAAGACGACTTTTGAACAACACTACAGGAGATCTGCACGTCTTAAAAAAGAATAGACTTCAAATCATAGGAAGATGCTATGACTGCAGTGGCAGAGGCATTGATTATCACACACACAGCTATACGTAGCATATAGTGCTGTGAACTAGACAGCTAAAGAGAAAAATATACTGTTCAGTGATATTGTGACTGTAATGTTTGTGGTACTATGTAAGGTGATTGTTTTTAGTCCACAGCACTGAAATTAGAGAATTCAAGGGACAACTTAACTAAATTATTCTCTATAATATGGAAGGTGGCCAAAATAATCACGAACACAATGCCAGTTTTCACAACATCAAATATACCAGCTTCTTTATAGGCATGATTCCCAGCCGACAATGCAACTGATCTGCAGGCATAGGTGTGATGGAAGCACAGTTCTGTCTTGCTTCACAACATATCATCTCTGTATTAGATCATTTTCATATCAGGTTTAGATAAGGCAATATATTATGAATTTAAAATAACATTTTAGCTGCATTCACAAAAGGGCCTGCAATAAGCATAGGACCTTTATTAAGTATCTTAATCAGCGCTTAATATACTTCCGGCATGCACGATGACAGCAAAGTTACTGCGGCCCTTAACGGGCATGCAATGGGCTTGTTCCAGGCTGCAGCATGAAAAAGAGGAAGAGCAGGAGTGATATTAACCACCAGTGCCTCTGGCTGCTAGGGCTCTCTGACAGCAGCTCGTCCAGGAGTCCATCACTCCGATCCGATCCACAACTGGTATGCAATCCTAATCACCACCGTCCTTACAACACCATCCAACTGCTGTCCTTCAGTCTAGCCTTATGGCTCTCACCCTCACTTCACTACAAATATATACACCAACATCAAATCTATCATATATCTTACATTATTATATATAACTTTATCGTAACATGCTATACATGACTGTAATAAGATATGACCTGTAACCACCAGCATACCTTACCACCAGGGATGCACTTGCAAGAGACAGGTATATAAGGACAGGTCTCAGGCAAGTGCAGCATTCCAGAGCTGTGAAATAAAGGTGCAGGTCCAGAGTGACCTTGACTTCACTATATGCCTCATGAGAATCTGTACTGAGGGGACAGGACTTTACAGTGGCGACGAGTTACAGGATTACAGAATCCACAGAATGGCGAACAACAGATCAGATGAAAAGTACAATGCGGGAGACAATTGGGAGGACTTTATAGAAAGGCTCCAGAAAAGCTTTGTAACCAAAGACTGGTTAGGCGACGATAAGGCAGACAAGAGAAGAACCCATCTCTTGACAAGCTGTGGCTCAAAAACATACGCTTTAATGAAGGATCTGTTGGCACCCGAGAAACCAGCAAGCAAGTCGTTTGAAGAATTGAGCACGCTGGTAAGAGACCACCTGAAGCCAGCGAGCAGCCTACACATGGCCACACACAGGTTCTACAACTACAGACGCTGTGTGGGCCAGAGCATACCCGACTTCGTGGCGGAACTTCGGAGGTTGGCTAGTTTATGTGAGTTCTCCGATGAACTGAGGAGAGAAATGCTGAGAGACATTTTCATTGAAGTAATAGGCAACGCAGGCATATTCCAAAAGCTCATAGAGACCAAGAACCTGACGTTAGAGGCAGCAGCACTGGTTGCACAGACATTCTTGGTAGGGGAAGAAGAAACAAGGTTGATTTACAATGCAGGTATGACAACTAACGAAATATCGGAATAAGAAGTTCACAGCACTAAACAAGCTGCTACCCCCACACACAGACAAAACCGGGAGAACAGGTTCTTGACAGCAGGCAGAAGCCATCAAGGGCCACAGGAACGGCCGTTCACACCTCATCAACCCACAATGCGAGCAATCAACTACAAACTGAGAGAAGCTCAAGAGAGATCAGCCAGACGTAGCTCATTCTTTGGGAGCACTTTGAACAATGGAACATGTCTGTGCTGGAGGTGTGGGGGTGGGCACTCGGCAAGGGGATGTCGATTTCAGCAGGCTGTTTGCAGAAATTGTGAATATACAGGGCATTTGGCTCGCATGTGCAAAAAAACGGCAGCTCGGCTGGTATACGAATCGGATGGGTCAGTAAGCGGATCAGAAGATGGTGGGGACAGTACCTGGGACAACGATGTACAGCGGGTCAACACGATCAATGGCCGCTGCTCCGACAACAGGACGCCTCCTATAACGATGAGGGTCCTACTCAATGGGATATCTGTCAACATGGAGCTGGATACGGGAGCGAGTCAATCTCTCATGGGCGCTGAACAATTTGAACAACTGTGGCCGCATAAAAGAGACAGACCAAAACTCACAAGGGTCGACACCAAACTAAGGACCTATACCAAAGAAATCGTACCAGTCCTCGGCAGCGCCATGCTCTCTGTCACACACAAAGGGACAGTGAACCGACTTCCCCTGTGGATTGTCCCCGGAGACCCCCCAGCACTGCTGGGGAGAAGCTGGCTGGCAAAACTAAACTGGAAATGGGATGATGTTCACACCATGTTGTCAGAGGAACGGACCTCCTGCTCAACAGTTCTAATTCGATTTGAACATCTCTTTCAGCCAGGTGTGGGCACTTTCAAAGGGGCCAATGTCAAAATCTACATCACACAGGATGCTAGACCGGTCGATCACAAGGCCAGAGCTGTACCCTATGTGATGAGGGAAAAGATTGAACACGAACTAGACAGGCTTCTGCGGGAAGGCAGTATATCACCTGTGGAATTTAGCGACTGGGCAAGTCCCATCGTCCCAGTCATGAAGCCTGATGGATCCGTATGAATCTGTGGGGAGTACAAATCTACCATAAACAGAGTCTCCCTACAGGACCAGTACCCGCTGCCCAGAGTGGAGGATTTATTTGCCACATTGGCTGGAGGTAAACTTTTCTCAAAATTAGACCTCACATCTGTGTATATGACGCAAGAATTGACCGAGGAATCCAAGCTACTCACCACCATCAACACACATCGAGGCCTTTTCATGTACAATCGATGCCCATTCGGCATCAGGTCAGCAGCTGCCATATTCCAGCGCAACATGGAGAGTCTGCTCAAGTCCATCCCGGGGAGTGTTGCATTTCAAGATGAAATACTTATCACGGGCAGGGACACTGTCTCCCATCTCCGTAATTTGGAGGAAGTACTAAAGCGGTTGGATTGGCTAGGCCTACGAGTCAAGAAATCCAAGTGCCTGTTTCTCGCACCCGAGGTTGAATTTTTGGGCAGAAGGATTGCCGCTGATGGAATCCGCCCAACAGAGTCCAAAACAGAAGCAATTCGCCTGGCACCCAGGCCCCGGAATGTCTCAGAACTGCGCGCCTTTCTCGGGCTACTCAATTACTTTGGGAACTTTATGCAGAACTTAAGCATGCTGCTGGAGCCTCTCCACGTGCTACTCAGGAAGGGGTGCGATTGGTTTTGGGGGGACGCCCAGGAACGCGCCTTCAATAAGGCACACAACCTTCTGTGTTCCAACAGTGTTTTGACTTTCTTTGACCCAGGTAAAAAGTTAGTTCTCACATGCGATGCATCAGCATATGGGGTCGGGTGCGTTTTGCAACATGTCAATAGTGCGGGCAAATTACAACCATAGTTTATGCCTCCAGGTCACTTTTGCGGGCGGAGCGCGGATACGGAATGGTAGAGAAGGAGGCGCTCGCGTGCGTGTACGGTGTCAAAAAGATGCACCAATACCTTTTCGGGGCCAAATTTGCGTTAGAAACCGACCACAAGCCCATCACGTCCCTCCTATCCGAGAGCAAGGCAATAAACGCCAACGCCTCGGTGCGAATTCAATGCTGGGCACTCATGCTGGCGTCCTACGACTATACCATAAGGCACAGACCAGGCATAGACCACTGTGCCAACGCGCTCAGCAGGCTACCCCTGGCGACCACGAAAGGGTCTGACGAACAGGACTGTGAGATAGTCATGGCAATCAATGCCATTGAGTTCACAGGTTCGCCCATGATGGCTTGCCAAATCAGAGCCTGGACGGCCAGCGACCCCACGTTATCCTTAGTAAAACGATGTGTCCTAACCGGTGACTGGGCAGAGTCTCACGATGCCTGCCCCGAGGAATTAAAACCCTTTCACAGGCGCATGCATGAGCTATCACTACAAGCAGACTACCTGATGTGGGGCAGCCGAGTAGCCATGCCTCTGCGAGGCAGAGAGGCATTTGTCCGGGAGCTCCACCGCGAGCACCCGGGGATCGTTCTCATGAAGGCCATAGCCAGATCCCACGTCTGGTGGCTTGGTATTGACGCGGACTTGGAGCTCTGCATCCAAAGGTGCACCATTTGTGCCCAACTCAACAATGCTCCCAGGGAGGCTCCACTGAGCCCCTGGCCCTGGCCTGCCAAACCGTGGTCGCCGGTGCACGTAGACTATGCGGGCCCATTCATGGGCAAAATGTTCCTCGTAGTTGTAGATGCATTTTCAAAGTGGATCGAATGCACCATTTTAAGCTCGAGAACAACCTCCACCACTGTGGAGAGCCTCACAACCATGTTTGCAATGCACGGAATCCCTGACATATTGGCCAGTGACAATGGTCCGTGCTTCACCAGCGCAGAATTCCAAGACTTTATAATTGACCACGGCATAAATCACGTCAAGACGGCACCGTTCAAGCCAGCCTCCAATGGCCAGGCGGAGAGAGCAGTGCTAATCATTAAACAAGGCATGCTTAAAATCCAACGTCCCACGCTGCAGGGTCGCCTGTCGTGACTGCTGCTGGCATACAGATCTCGTCCGCACTCACTGACTGGGATCCCCCCCGAGCAACTGTTGATGAAAAGGACTTTAAAAACAAGGCTCTCATTAATCCTCCCAGACATGCACGAAATCGTTGAGGCAAAGCGCCGTAAGCTGACTGAGTACCATGACAGAAATTCAAGGGGGCGATGGAATGAGATAGGGGACAACGTGTTTGTACTAAACTATGGGAGGGGTCCCAAATGGCTTGCAGGGACAGTAACGGGCAAGGAAGGAAACAAGCTACTGGTAGTACAAATGGACAATGGCAAAACCTGCCGGAGGCATGTAGACCAAGTCAAAAGCAGATTTACCAACAGCACTGCGGAACCAGAAGCAGACTACAATGTGGAACTCGCACCACACCTGGTGGACAGACAGAGGGAACAACCTGAGGAAAGGGCAATCCCAACAGACAGCCCAGGCAAGTCAACAACAATCACACCAATCGAAACAGACAGCCCAGGCGAGATACCAGCAACCACACCCAAAGAAAAACAGACACCAAGGCAAACAACTGAACCACAACTCAGACGCTCCACGCGAGAGCGTAGGCCACCTGAGAGACTGAACCTATAAAGACAATAAGACCTTGGGGGAGGATGATGTCATGTATCTTACATTATTACAGATAACTTTATCCTAACATGCTGTACATGACTGTAATAAGATATGACTTGTAACCACCAGCATACCTTACCACCAGGTGTGCACTTGCAAGAGACAGGTATATAAGGACAGGTCTCAGGCAAGTGCAGCATTCTTCACTGTGAATCTTCACTGTGGAAGCCTATAGGACCTGTCTTCTGTGCTTGTTTACTTATCCTGGTGCTCCTACAAAGTGTCTTGTCATGTGGCTACAGCTTGGGAGGTGGAAGGCTGCTGAGCTACCATTGAGGATGCTTTAGATGGCTGTGGTGGATGACCTTGAGCATCTCTAGGCCTTGAGGGCCTGGCTGAAGCCTGCAGCATCTTGGTATGGGGCAGGGCACTCTGGAGCTCGACAGAGTGGGATGTGAAAGTATGAGGCCAGTTTTAACCTGGAGCAGCGCGTGGGTTTATTTAGGGGTGGGAGGGTTAAAGTGACTGAAAATGCATTCACGCCTGGAAGCCAGCTCCAACAGGTTGAACTGAGTGGTGCTCGGCCGATTGCGGGTAACCCCTTCCGGAGAGGCGTGTTTCCAATTTCAAAATGTTCATGGCTCAATTATAATGATATTTCAACTTACATTCGAATTTAACAGTGCATCCATGGGTTTCCCAGACTTCTTGAAACTTATCATTGCAACCAAGCTGAGAAGAGTGACACGCAATTCATGGGCCTCACTAAAAGTCAGGCAAATAAAGTAATAAATACTCAGTACTTGCAGCTGCTTTCTTACCTACCAATGAGAAAGGGTTTGATCAGAGTACTTGTGGTGAGAGTTTAGTTTAGTTTTGGAAGTATCAAGACTCAGATCAGCATGGGTAGTGTCTTGGCTGTGTTAGAATGCATCTCAGATGAGGAGCAAGGTGACCATCAGCTGCATCTGCAGCCTACAATAGAGAGATCTGCAGGTGTTGAGCAGAGAGAGGAGCAGCTCACAGGAGGCACGAGCTGTGTAGCAGCGTGTACAGGCAGAGGCTCAGCTTCCTTGACCTCTCAGAACAGCAGTGTCTCAGGAGGCTCAGGTTCTCGAGACAGGTGGTAGCAGACAGCTACAGCCTCCAACAAGAAGACCTGCTCCCTGCTAGACCTGGTGGTCATGCATTACCAGTGGCTATGAAAGAGACCACCGCTCTCAACTTTTTTGCCTCTGGATCCTTTACACTAGCGGAGACATATTCAGAATTTATCAGTCAGTTCCACACAAATGTATAAGACTGGTGTCTGATGGCTTGTTTGTCAACTTCGTTTGTGATGACACTTGTCAGGATGAGTGGGCACTCGGGTTTGTTTCTCTGACTGGCTTTCCACAGATGTGTCATCAACTGCACACACGTGGCAATCCGCGCATCCCCAGATCAACCAGAAGTATTCGTAAACAGCAAGGGGCTCCAATGTGCAGCTACTGCAACCACAAGAAAAAGTTTATGCAGGTGTGTGCCAGATTCTTGGGGAGCTGCCCTGATGCTTTCATTCTGCAGCAGTCCAAAGTCCCTGATCTCTTTGGACCTGCAAGCAGGCTTAAGGGGCTGGATTTTCGGTCTACTGCTGCCCCCGTTAGTGCCCTGCCAGGATGGCAATGGCGGCGGAAGCACTTCTGGGCGGGAGGTCGGCTTTCAGCGTCCCGCAGGGACACTCAGTGCCGGTTTCGACGTGGCGCGGAGCAATACCGCCCAGAAGAGGCGAGCTGGTGTGCAACGCCCCTGGTTGCATCACAAGCTCCAATTCTGGCTGCTGCCCGATCCGTAGCGCTCTGTAGAGTGGCCTGCTGGGACCGCCTGTGAAAGTGAGCGGTCCCAGCGGTGAGGTAAGTAATGTCGACCTCAGATAAATGTGATTGTTTTTTATTTTAATTTTTTTGCGATTTATTTTCGGGTTTTCCCCCCCACCCAGGCCTCTCAGAGGGCTCCGAGGCCAGCTGTATAGCTGGGGATTTTCACTTGCTCAGCCGGCCTAGTGCCCCAAGAGAGCCCCTTAGTGTTCCGCCCCACACTAAGGGCCCAGTTGATTAATTTTGCTGACTGAGGTGCAAAATTTTCCTGGGCGGAAACTTTACCGCCCTGTCACCATTACCGCCCCGAAATGAGCAGAACCGAAAATCCAGCCCAAGTGGTGGTTCCTAGGAGACAAAGGATATCCTCTTCAAACTTGGCTGCTGACACTTGAGAGAAAATCAGCCAATGAAGCTCAAGAGCACTACAATGAAAGCCATATGACAACCAGATGTTTCATTGAACAAGCGATCAGCATGCTCTAGATACACTTCAGGTGCCTGGACAGATCTGGAGGCGTGTTTCAGTACTCGCCACCCAGGGTCTCCAGAATGATCACAGTGTGCTGCACTCTGCACAAAATAGCTCAGCAGTGAGGATTGGAGCTGCAGGAGGAACAAGGCACTGAACACACATCGTCTGTGGATGTTTCCGAGGAGGAGGAGGGTGATCCCAACACAGTGCCAGCCACTCACATTACTGCCCAGGATACCAGGGATTCCCTTACGGTTATAAGGTTCAGTAAGTTACCACCACTGCACCAATGTAACAGTCACATCCAATGGCCACTCTCATTCCTCCCTCCCACCCCCCCCACCAAATCCACTGACGCCAAGCAGTCCTACTACCAACCAATCATCCATTGCACATCCTCCCACTGGTCCCTATCAATTCATGGCTTCCCATTCATCAACAAGCAACTGAATGGGCAAGTTGCCACCCAGCAACCAAAAATTAGAAACACGAGAGCGTGATGCAAATAATAAATTTTATGTGATTCTACTAAAGAATGGAAATATAACAATATAACATTTTCTCATACACTCATGTGCATACCCTTGTGCAACTACAAAGGCTTGCTCTTCATTTTCCTACTGCTCCTACATGGTGCAACCCTGTGGCACAGAGGTAGAGGCAGGCTGCTCAGATTCCTGCTCTGACTGCTGAGATGCTCTTGACCGATGACCTCTAGGTTTTGGTGCCTGTGAGGGCCCTACCAAAGACTGCTCCACCTGCGTCTGTGCAGGGGCAGACTCGGCCATTGGGAGAGGAGGCAGCATGTCAGATACTGACTGAGGGTGGGGGTAATGGGTAAGAAGTGGGAGCTCTTTGAGTGGAGTCCCCAGTTCCATGAACCCTTATGTTATCGTCCCTCTCATAGGCCAGCCACACTTCTTTTCTACTACTTTGCTGGGAACAGTTTTGTGCAGATCGGTGATACACTGTTAAGCCAAGATGGCTAGACTTTCCACTTTGCTGGCTATTGCCCAAAAAATAAGCAATGTACCAGTCTTGGCGATGTGTCAGCCTTCATGATCGCTGGAACATTACCCATTTTTTGGATAGCAAATTTCGGCTCAGCGATAGCCCAGCGATGTGAAACGGGCGATGTGGAAAGCATCCCTAGCAACGGCCTTCTGCGCATGCATTCTTTTTGGTAAACAGGTTTTCCCACGTTTCGGGAGGTCAGGGGTCATCCACACATGCGCAGAAGGCAAAGGGAGGGGGGAGAGAGAGAGAGAGGAGAGAGAGAGGATACAGAGGATACAGAGAAAGAGAGAATACAGAGATAGGAGGAAATCAGGAAAGCTTAGTAGAATACATAAGCTTAGTAGAATGCATAAAAGAGATATGTCATCATCTGATAGCGGAGGGCAAAGTTATTTTCGGCCCTCGTCCAGGACTTGCACTCCCGGTGGGCCCAATTAACCCGGGGTGGGCGTGGGAAATCGTCACCCTGGGTCTATAGAAAGCTCGGGGCCGAGATCGCAGATGTCATTTCCTCAGCGTCCCACAAGGCGAGGGGACCTGACTAGTGCCGGAAGTGCTGGAATAGCCTTGTTGCTTCGGCAAGAGTAAGTATAGATTTGATATTGTAATGATGCAAATTGTAATTATAATTATAATAGTAAATCTCCTGGATTGAATTTAAGTTTGTTATTCTTACATACATATATATTCCCTGCTAAGATCTGGACAGGGTTATGACAGAGGCGCAAAGAGAGGCCGCATCTGCACCTGCCCCATTGCAGGTGTCATTCACCACGGGTGGTGAAGAGGAGGAGACTACCGACCCAGAGGAGAAAGATGTTATGGAAACGGAGGAGGATGCCCCTTTCATCCCTCCGACAGTGGAACCTGCGGCCACTTTGTTGATTTCGACGGAAAAGTTAGCGGGACTAAGCAGCATGCAGCCGGCAACGCCAAGGCGTTTTACAGTGCACACACTGACTCCACAGAGGTCGGGTCAGCGAGTTCAGCACACGTCTCCTCTGATGGATCTCACAGAGGGTTTGATCACACTGTGTGAGGAGACTGTCACGATTAGTCGTGAGTGTCTCCAGGCGTTCGTGGTGTTCACGAGGGACATGTCTCGGGTGTGTGCTGTGCAAGCAGAGCGTTTGCAGCAGATGCTCTTGGAGATGCATGCGCAGACCGCCTCCATCGATGCCTTGCAGCATGCGTTGTTGGTGGGACACAGCACTGAACCCCCAAGTTGCCGCTGTCACACACACCACGAGCACCAGCACACAAGTGAGTCAGGAGGAAGCACTTCCTTCGGACTCCGAAGGAGATGCCCCAGCTTCGTCTTCCTCTCCAACACCCCACAACAGGCAATCGCGCCGCCATTACCCACACCACAGCAGGACGTCTTGCCATTGCCCACTACATGCCAGCTTCATCTCAGTACCCGGGGACCAAAACAGGGTGGGGTTAAGATGCGGGGTGGGGGGGGGGGGGGTACAGGATCTGGGGGAAACGTGGTCGCAGGTAGGGAGGAGATGTTTTATTGTTATTGTTATTGTTGTATTTTCTTATTGTTGTTGTTGATTTTTAAATTTATTGTTGGGTGATTGTTGGGGGTGGGGGGCTGGAGGGGGGGGCGACGTTTGTTACAGTTGAAAATTTAGTTAACTTGCTAAATTATTAAAAAAATGTATTGAATTTTACAATTGTTGTGCAGTGTCTTCTAATAACGTAAGTTAAGTTAAAACATTAATGCAACTGTTGTACAACAATGGCCAGGCCACCAGGGATGGCCTTGCCTTGGCCAGATTTACTTCATTTGATACTGTACACCTTGGGTGCCACATGGTGTGCCAGGTTGGCACCACCCTACACCATAAAGCATCCTTACAATGCCCAAGCCATTCCTTTCATACTCATGACCATTGAGGTGGGTGGGCAGGAGGGGGGTGTGGGGGGGGGGGTGCAGGGAGCGGGGGTGGTGGGTACCGTTATGTTTCACAATTCACTGAACTACTTCCAAAGGTGCACACAAATCTGTCCAAGAATGCAAAGTGTTGAAAATAAAGGTTTCAATGTTTGATAGCACATTAACAGAAACTTTACATGAACATTGCATCAGATTAGATTATAATAGATTAGATCTCATGAGATATTATATTAGATTATATTACGTAACATTAGATCTGCTTCCTAATAACTGTCTCAATTGGTGCTGTATATAGTTCACTCACAATAACTATTAACTGCCAAGTTAAGCCCATATTGTAAATTACATTGAGGCAATAAAATGATCAAAGCAAGTTTGAAAGACAAGAGTTCTATTTTCTGACTAGTAGAAAGTCAGCATCAAATTACTGACACAGAGTAGAGTTAAATTTTGCCAATGGCACAACAATTAGTAAACTGGAACTTAGTTGAGCACATCAGTCACTACGAGTGATATCCTCCGTGTTCCTCAGAAATTTGGGAGCCATGTTTACAATTTTGCTACAAATAATAAACCTTCTCCCCCGCCCCACGCACCCACCAAGTGTTATTCGCTCTTAGCGTGAAGATGTTTCTAACATAAAGATTCATTTTGCCAGTTTGAACCGCTTATCCTGCTTTTGGTGCAAAAAGACAGAAAGAACCAGTGGATAATGCATGTTCAGGATTCATTATCCTTCTGGTTATGCAATTTTATTCAATGTCATGATCACCACAGTCTACTGCAACTCCACATCACTTCCACTGCAAATATCTCATTTTAATAACGATGAACAAATATTAACAGTATTATGAATTTTAAATTGCTGCACAGTTGATTACTAAAATGAAAAAGTCTTGGGGACTATTCAAAGCCAGCTGTTGCATTTATACAGACTTGTGGCGCTTTGTAGTCTATTTCTGAGCAGGAGAGCTAATGAAAGTAAAATAAGGAACGGCATACACATGAGCACTGAATCAAATTATAAGCCCCTTGTTTAAACAGCCTCCTCACTTCCTCCGACGTTCAAAATGGCGTCCGTAGTACCGAGTTCTGTGAGGAAGGCAAGGTAAAAGCAGCTTTTCTCCAGCGATGTCCATCAATCTTTTCAGAGAGCCATCAGCCCAGCGATGTGTGGGCGATGTGCCGAAAGTTGTGCTGGGCATCGCCTCGATGATGTGACACGAAAGTTGGGCAGGCAATTTTCCAGCGATGTTCCGGCCCAACTTTCTACTTTTTAATCAAAATGGGCGATAGCCTGCCTTTTTGGGCGATAGATGGGCACTAGCCCAGTGATCTGAAGTGGAAAGTCTAGCCGCTATCTGTCATCCTATAAAATGCCAGACATGTTGGCATCCAGAATGTGCATGGCCATGGTCAAGGCTTACATGGACTCATTTGATTGCCGTGATTGATGTTCCACGGAGTTGGCCACTCTATGCATGGAAGAAGACATCTTCGCAATGCCCTGCGACATCAACTCACTCCTGCTTGTGGTGGATTCCTTCATTCTCTCTGCAATCATAGTCAGTGTACATGAAAGGCCTGACAATGCATCACGCATTGTATGCTTCTGCTCAATGATTATCTTTTTCATTGACGGCCTCTGGGGTACAGCAACTATATCCAGAGCTTGGCAAGGGCTGCGTCCTCTAATTTGGACTCTCCACAGCTATCCCTGCCACCACCATCTGTTCTTGCTCACTTGAGAAATATGAGTCACCAGGTAAAAACCTAACTATCTGTCTTATTGGTCCCATTTAAGTGCGATTATCTGAGCTGGTATATGGGAAGCATGAGTCCTGTGATTTGCCTGTACCATCATAATTAAGATCATGGCTAACCTTCTACCTCAACTCCACCTTCCCGCACTATTCCCTTATCCCTTGATTCCCTTAATGTCCAAAAATCTATTGATATCTATCTTAAACATACTCAATAACTGAGCATCCACAGCCCTCTGAGGTGGAAGGAATCAGATCCTCTGAGGATTCACCATCTGCGAGGTCCATCGACTCTTGCTGCACGTGGAGAGAAAAAATATCAATTAGTACTGGCAAGGTATGTTGTAATTTATCATTATGAAAATAATCATATTTCACTCGCTGCTGAAATCAAGTCAACACGATTGCATGCTGTATGACATGTGACGATATTTAATTTTGTCACCAGGTAGTTGGGAACTCATCATCTCCCCATCTCTATTGGCCAGAGACGCCGAGATATCACTGACGCCAATGCCTCCTCCTCTGTAATTGTCAGCTGTGAGATCTGTGGAGCACCAGTTCTGGTTCTCTCGCGTTCTCCAGTGTTCCGTGTTCTTCTCCTGCTATGGGGGAAAGAACAGACCTAGGAGTGACTGTAATGGCAAGTGCTCACTCGATGGATGCATTCCATTTGTTGAGGGTGACTTTCAGGGAGAGACATCAATTTGCATAAGGGTTATTGGCAGTCACCATCATCATCATCATCATCATCATCATAGGCAATCCCTCGAAGCGAGGGTGACTTGATTCCAGGCTAAAAAGGAATTAATTCACAGGTGTTTCAATGAAGGACCTAATATTCCAGATCCCGAACTACATCTTGGAGGGTGGAAGATGCTTGTGCGTGGATTTTTTTACCGTGTGGTGGCCGTTGCACATCAGCCACCACACGGGCTTGACAGAGCTAGGTCTTGGTCCAGTGGCAAGGATTACCCAAGACGACTGGAGACCAGCTCTGCTGCACGGACCGAGCGTGCACACATATGGCAGTGGGGGCTTGCTCATGCTGCCCCTGGCCCCTCGCCTCTCCTGGACCACGGTCACTTCCATCTACAAACTCTTGCCGCTCCTTAGCCTCTCCTGCTGTGCCTGCTCGCACTGCAATCAGCGACCTGACTTCGGAGCCGTCACCCTCCTGCAGTGGTATGCCGCCACACATTGCTCCCTCTGATGGCACCGGCCTGCTGATAGTCTTGCAGTCCGGGACCACGCCGATGGCAGTAGTGGATTGATAAATGGAGATGCGAGGATATGCATAGAAAGAGAAACATAGAAACATAGAAAATAGGTGCAGGAGCAGGCCATTCAGCCCTTCTAGCCTGCACCGCCATTCAATGAGTTCATGGCTGAACATGAAACTTCAGTACCCCCTTCCTGCTTTCTCGCCATACCCCTTGATCCCCCGAGTAGTAAGGACTTCATCTAACTCCCTTTTGAATATATTTAGTGAATTGGCCTCAACTACTTTCTGTGGTAGAGAATTCCACAGGTTCACCACTCTCTGGGTGAAGAAGTTTCTCCTCATCTCTGTCCTAAATGGCTTACCCCTTATCCTTAGACTGTGACCCCTGGTTCTGGACTTCCCCAACATTGGGAACATTCTTCCTGCATCTAACCTGTCTAAACCCGTCAGAATTTTAAAAGTTTCTATGAGGTCCCCTCTCATTCTTCTGAACTCCAGTGAATACAAGCCCAGTTGATCCAGTCTTTCTTGATAGGTCAGTCCAACCATCCCGGGAATCAGTCTGGTGAATCTTCGCTGCACTCCCTCAATAGCAAGAATGTCCTTCCTCAAGTTAGGAGACCAAAACTGTACACAATACTCCAGGTGTGGCCTCACCAAGGCCCTGTACAACTGTAGCAACACCTCCCTGCCCCTGTACTCAAATCCCCTCGCTATGAAGGCCAACATGCCATTTGCTTTCTTAACCGCTTGCTGTACCTGCATGCCAACCTTCAATGACTGATGTACCATGACACCCAGGTCTCGTTGCGCCTTCCCTTTTCCTAATCTGTCACCATTCAGATAATAGTCTGTCTCTCTGTTTTTACCACCAAAGTGGATAACCTCACATTTATCCACATTATACTTCATCTGCCATTCATTTGCCCACTCACCTAACCTATCCAAGTCACTCTGCAGCCTCATAGCATCCTCCTCGCAGCTCACACTGCCACCCAACTTAGTGTCATCCGCAAATTTGGAGATACTACATTTAATCCCCTCGTCTAAATCATTAATGTACAATGTAAACAGCTGGGGCCCCAGCACAGAACCTTGCGGTACCCCACTAGTCACTGCCTGCCATTCTGAAAAGTACCCATTTACTCCTACTCTTTGCTTTCTGTCTGACAACCAGTTCTCAATCCATGTCAGCACACTACCCCCAATCCCATGTGCTTTAACTTTGCACATTAATCTCTTGTGTGGGACCTTGTCGAAAGCCTTCTGAAAGTCCAAATATACCACATCAACTGGTTCTCCTTTGTCCACTTTACTGGAAACATCCTCAAAAAATTCCAGAAGATTTGTCAAGCATGATTTCCCTTTCAAAAATCCATGCTGACTTGGACCTATCATGTCACCATTTTCCAAATGCGCTGCTATGACATCCTTAATAATTGATTCCATCATTTTACCCACTACTGAGGTCAGGCTGACCGGTCTATAATTCCCTGTTTTCTCTCTCCCTCCTTTTTTTAAAAGTGGGGTTACATTGGCTACCCTCCACTCGATAGGAACTGATCCAGAGTCAATGGAATGTTGGAAAATGACTGTCAATGCATCCGCTATTTCCAAGGCCACCTCCTTAAGTACTCTGGGATGCAGTCCATCAGGCCCTGGGGATTTATTGGCCTTCAATCCCATCAATTTCCCCAACACAATTTCCTGACTAATAAAGATTTCCCTCAGTTCCTCCTCCTTACTAGACCCTCTGACCCCTTTTATATCTGGAAGGTTGTTTGTGTCCTCCTTAGTGAATACCGAACCAAAGTACTTGTTCAATTGGTCTGCCATTTCTTTGTTCCCCGTTATGACTTCCCCTGATTCTGACTGCAGGCGACCTACGTTTGTCTTTATTAACCTTTTTCTCTTTACATACCTATAGAAACTTTTGCAATCCGCCTTAATGTTCCCTGCAAGCTTCTTCTCGTATTCCATTTTCCCTGCCCTAATCAAATCCTTTGTCCTCCTCTGCTGAGTTCTAAATTTCTCCCAGTCCCCGGGTTCGCTGCTATTTCTGGCCAATTTGTATGCCACTTCCTTGGCTTTAATACTATCCCTGATTTCCCTAGATAGCCACGGTTGATCCACCTTCCCTTTTTTATTTTTACGCCAGACAGGAATGTACAATTGTTGTAATTCATCCATGCGGTCTCTAAATGTCTGCCATTGCCCATCCACAGTCAACCCCTTAAGTATCCTATCTATCCTAGCCAATTCATGCCTCATACATTCAAAGTTACCCTTCTTTAAGTTCTGGACCATGGTCTCTGAATTAACTGTTTCATTCTCCATCCTAATGCAGAATTCCACCATATTATGGTCACTCTTCCCCAAGGGGCCTCGCACAATGAGATTGCTAATTAATCCTCTCTCATTACACAACACCCAGTCTAAGATGGCCTCCCCCCTAGTTGGTTCCTCGACATATTGGTCTAGAAAACCATCCCTTATGCACTCCAGGAAATCCTCCTCCACCGTATTGCTTCCAGTTTGGCTAGCCCAATCTATGTGCATATTAAAGTCACCCATTATAACTGCTGCACCTTTATTGCATGCACCCCTAATTTCCTGTTTGATGCCCTCCCCAACATCACTACTACTGTTTGGAGGTCTGTACACAACTCCCACTAGCGTTTTTTGCCCTTTGGTGTTCTGCAGCTCTACCGATATAGATTCCACATCATCCAAGCTAATGTCTTTCCTAACTATTGCATTAATCTCCTCTTTAACCAGCAATGCTACCCCACCTCCTTTTCCTTTTATTCTATCCTTCCTGAAGGTTGAATACCCCTGGATGTTGAGTTCCCAGCCCTGATCATCCTGGAGCCACGTCTCCGTAATCCCAATCACATCATATTTGTTAACATTTATTTGCACAGTTAATTCATCCACCTTATTGCGGATACTCCTTGCATTAAGACACAAAGCCTTCAGGCTTGTTTTTTTAACACCCTTTGTCCTTTTAGAATTTTGCAGTACAGTGGCACTTTTTGTTATTTGCCTTGGGTTTCTCTGCCCTTCACTTTTTCTCATCTCCTTTCTGTCTTTTGCTTTTGCCTCCTTTTTGTCTCCCTTTGTCTCCCTGCATTGGTTCCCATCCCCCTGCCATATTAGTTTAACTTCTCCCCAACAGCACTAGCAAACACTCCTCCTAGGACATTGGTTCCGGTCCTGCCCAGGTGCAGACCGTCCGGTTTGTACTGGTCCCACCTCCCCCAGAACCGGTTCCAATGACCCAGGAATTTGAATCCCTCCCTGCTGCACCACTGCTCAAGCCATGTATTCATCTGCGCTATCCTGCGATTCCTACTCTGACTAGCACATGGCACTGGTAGCAATCCCGAGATTACTACTTTTGAGGTCCTACTTTTTAATTTAGCTCCTAGCTCCTTAAATTCGTTTCGTAGGACCTCATCCCTTTTTTTTACCTATGTTGTTGGTACCAACGTGCACCACGACAACTGGCTGTTCTCCCTCCCATTTCCCCATTTCAGAATGTCCTGCACCCGCTCCGAGACATTCTTGACCCTTGCACCAGGGAGGCAAGATACCATCCTGGAGTTTCGGTTGCGGCCACAGA
The DNA here is from genome assembly GCF_044704955.1 of Pristiophorus japonicus. Taxonomy (NCBI): domain Eukaryota; kingdom Metazoa; phylum Chordata; class Chondrichthyes; family Pristiophoridae; genus Pristiophorus; species Pristiophorus japonicus. Next base: position 74,803,345 of record NC_091982.1, on the reverse strand, counting down.
AACGCCTATCTATTCCCCTCACCTTTGAATCCCCTATCACAATCACACTCCCACTCTTTTTCCTGCTAACCTGTGCAGCAGAGCCAGCCACGGTGCCATGAATTTGGCTGCTGCTGCCCTCCCCTGATGAGTCATCCCCCCCAACAGTACTCAAAGCGGTGTATCTGTTTTGCAGGGAGATGACCACAGGGGACCCCTGCACTACCTTCCTTGCACTACTCTTCCTGCTGGTCTTCCATTCGCTATCTGGCTGAGGACCCTTCTCCTGCGGTAAGACCAACTCACTACACGTGATACTCAGGTCATTCTCAGCATCGTGGTTGCTCCAGAATGAATCCAGCCTCAGCTCCAATTCCGCAACGCGGACCGTCAGGAGCTCGAGGCAGATACACTTCCCGCACACGTAGTCGTCAGGGACACCGGAAGTGTCCCTGAGTTCCCACATGGTACAGGAGGAGCATAACACCCGACCGAGCTCTCCTGCCATGACTTAACCCTTAGATACACTTAAATTGGCAACAACAATGTTAAAAGTTACTGACTGATATAAAAAAGAAAAAGAAAAACTACTCACCAATCACCAGCCAATCACTTATCCCTCGGCTGTGACGTCACCTTTCTGTTTCTTTCTACTTCTTTTTTGCCTTCTCCTTGTAGCTGCACAAGTACGCCTTTTATAGGCCTCTGCTGATCCCTGGACTCACGCCTCACCAACGAACTCCCGACGCCTCTCGCGGCCTTTTATGGACAGAAGGATGGACAGGCTTTCAAGGTAAGTGGGTGTGAGGAGTGATATGATTGTGTAGACTTGACAAGGCAGAGTTGGGGCGGAGGGGGGAAGGACTGATGTGCAAAACATGATGCAGGTGAATGTGCAACTGTACTCACCTTTCCTGACCTGGTTAGGTCATTAAAATGCTTCATGCACTGAATCCAGGAGCGTGGCACAATGCTCCTGCTGTTGACCTCCTGGGGCACCTCTAGTCACGCCTTCTTTGTGGCAGCAGCATGTTTTCTCCTCCCATTGCTGGGGAAGTGCATCTTCTCCAACTCCTCACTACATCCAGCAGTATAGCAACAGAGGCGTTGTTAAATCAGGGCGCAGCCTTTGAGCACCCTGAGTCTATCTTGTATAATACCTGTCTCTTTTCCAAACCTCCCAACTCCTCCAGATTCCATCTTTGGATTGGCCCTTTAAATACTGGAGTTGAGATTGCATCATGTGGGTCCGCTCAACGCCCTCTGCCACACATTTGACGCCAAACTTGGAAATATAATTATTATGAAGTGTCATGTATCTTACATTATTATATATCACTGTATCCTAACATGCTATACATGACTGTAATAAGATATGATCTGTAACCACCAGCATACCTCACCACCAGGGGTGCACTTGCAAGAGACAGGTATATAAGGACAGGTCTCAGGCAAGTGCAGCATTCAAGAGCTGTGAAATAAAGGTGCAGGTCCAGAGTGACCTTGACTTCACGATATGCCTCATGTGAATCTGTACTGAGGGGACAGGACTTTACAGTGGTGACGAGTTATGGGATTACAGAATCCATAGAATGGCGAACAACGGATCAGATGAAAAGTACAATGTGGGAGACAATTGGGAGGACTTTATAGAAAGGCTCCAGAAAAGCTTTGTAACCAAAGACTGGTTAGGCGACGATAAGGCAGACAAGAGAAGAGCCCATCTCTTGACAAGCTGTGGCTCGAAAACATACGCTTCAATGAAGGACCTGCTGGCACCCGAGAAACCAGCAAGCAAGTCGTTTGAAGAATTGAGCACACTGGTAAGAGATCACCTGAAACCAGCGAGCAGTCTACACATGGCCACACACAGGTTCTACAACTACAGACGCTGTGTGGGCCAGGGCATACCCGACTTCGTGGTGGAACTTCGGAGGTTGGCTAGTTTATGTGAGTTCTCCGATGAAGTGAGGAGAGAAATGCTGAGAGACTTTTTCATTGACGGAATAGGCCACGCAGGCATATTCCGAAAGCTTATAGAGACCAAGAACCTGACATTAGAGGCAGCAGCACTGCTTGCACAGACATTCTTGGTAGGGGAAGAAGAAACGAGGTTGATTTACAATGCAGGTACGACAACTAACGAAATATCGAAACAAGAAGTTCACAGCACTAAACAAGCTGCTACCCCCACACATAGACAAAACCGGGAGAACAGGCTCTCGACAGAAGGCAGAAGCCATCAAGGGCCACAGGAATGGCCGTTCACATCTCATCAACCCACAATGCGAGCAATCAACTATAAACTGAGAGAAGCTCAAGAGAGATCAGCCAGACACAGCTCATTCTTTGGGAACACTTTGAACAATGGAACAGGTCTGTGCTGGAGGTGTGGGGTTAGGCACTCGTCAAGGGGATGTCGATTTCAGCAGGCTGTTTGCAGAAATCTTGAAAATACAGAGCATTTGGCCCGCATGTGCAAAAAAATGGCAGCTCGGCTGGTATACGAATCGGATGGGTCGGAAAGCGGACCAGAAGATGGTGGGGACAGTACCCGGGACACCGATGTACAGCGGGTCAACACGATCAATGGCCACTGCTCCTACAACAGGACACCTCCTATAATGATGAGGTTCCTACTCAACGGGATACCTGTCAACATGGAGCTGAATACGGGAGCGAGTCAATCTCTCATGGGCTCTCAACAATTTGAACAACTGTGGCCGCATAAAAGAGACAGACCAAAACTCACAAGGGTCGACACCAAACTGAGGATTTATACCAAAGAAATCGTACCCGTCTTCGGCAGCGCCATGCTCTCTGTCACACACAAAGGGACAGTGAACCGACTACCCCTGTGGATTGTCCCCGGAGATCCCCCAGCACTGCTGGGGAGAAGCTGGCTGGCAAAACTAAACTGGAAATGGGATGATGTCCATGCCATGTCATTAGAGGAACGGACCTCCTGCTCAACAGTTATAAAGCCATTTGAACATCTCTTTCAGCCAGGTGTGGACACTTTCAAAGGGGCCAAAATCAAAATCTACATCACACAGGATGCTAGACCGGTCCATCACAAGGCCAGAGCTGTACCCTATGTGATGAGGGAAAAGATTGAACACGAACTAGACAGGCTTCTGCGGGAAGGCATTATATCAGCTGTGGAATTTAGCGACTGGGTAAGTCCCATCGTCCCAGTCATGAAGCCTGATGGATCCGTATGAATCTGTGGGGAGCACAAATCTACCAAAAACAGAGTCTTCCTACAGGACCAGTACCCGCTGCCCAGAGCGGAGGACTTATTTGCCACATTGGCTGGAGGTAAACTTTTCTCAAAATTAGACCTCACATCTGCGTATATGACGCAAGAATTGACCGAGGAATCCAAGCTACTCACCACCATCAAAACACATCGAGGCCTTTTCATGTACAATCGATGCCCATTCGGCATCAGGTCAGCAGCTGCCATATTCCAGCGCAACATGGAGAGTCTGCTCAAGTCCATCCCGGGGACGGTTGTATTTCAAGACGACATACTTATCACGGGCAGGTACACTGTCACCCATCTCCGTAATTTGGAGGAAGTATTAAAGCGGTTGGATCGGGTAGGCCTTAGAGTTAAGAAATCCAAGTGCCTGTTTCTCGCACCCGAGATTGAAATTTTGGGCAGAAGGATTGCCGCTGATGGAATCCGCCCAACAGAGTCCAAAACAGAAGCAATTCGCCTGGCACCCAGGCCCCGGAATGTCTCAGAACTGCGTGTCTTTCTCGGGCTACTCAATTACTTTGGGAACTTTATGCAGAACTTAAGCACGCTGCTGGAGCCTCTCCATGTGCTACTCAGGAAGGGGTGCGATTGGTTTTGGGGGGACGCCCAGGAATAAGCCTTCAATAAGGCACGCAACCTTCTGTGTTCCAACAATGTTTTGAGTTTCTTTGACCCAGGTGAAAAGCTAGTTCTCACATGCGATGCTTCAGCATATGGGGTCGGGTGCATTTTGCAACATGTCAATAGTGCGGGCAAATTACAATCCATAGTTTATGCCTCCAGATCACTTTCGCGGGCGGAGCGCGGGTACGGAATGGTAGAGAAGGAGGCGCTCGCGTGCGTGTATGGTGTCAAAAAGATGCACCAATACCTTTTCGGGGCCAAGTTCGCGTTAGAAACTGACCACAAGCCCCTTATGTCCCTCCTATCCGAGAGCAAGGCAATAAACGCCAATGCCTCGGCGCGAATTCAATGGTGGGCACTCATGCTGGCGTCCTACGACTATACCATAAGGCACAGACCAGGCACAGACAACTGTGCCGACACGCTCAGCAGGCTACCGCTGGTGACCACGGAAGGGTCTGACGAACAGGACTGTGAGATAGTCATGGCAATCAATGCCTTTGAGTCCACAGTTTCGCACATGACGGCTTGCCAAATCAGACACTGGACGGCCAGCGACCCCACGTTATCCTTAGTAAAAAGATGTGTCCTAACCGGTGACTGGGCAGAGGCTCGCGATGCCTGCCCCGAGGAATTAAAACCCTTTCACAGGCGCATGCATGAGCTATCACTTTAAGCAGACTGCCTGATGTGGGGCAGCCGAGTAGTCATGCCTCTGCGAGGCAGAGAGGCATTTGTCCGGGAGCTCCACCGCGAGCACCCGTGGATCGTTCTCATGAAGGCCATAGCCAGATCCCACATCTGGTGGCCTGGTATTGATGCGGACTTGGAGCTCTGCGTCCGAAGGTGCACCATTTGTGCCCAACTCAGCAATGCCCCCAGGGAGGCTCCACTGAGCCCCTGGCCCTGGCCAACCAAACCGTGGTCGCGGGTGCACGTAGACTATGCGTGCCCATTCATGGGCAAAATGTTCCTCGTAGTTGTAGATGCATTTTCAAAGTGGATTGAATGCACCATTTTAAACTCGAGCACAATCTCCACCACTGTGGAGAGCCTCGCAACCATGTTTGCAACGCACGGAATCCCTGACATATTGGTCAGTGACAATGGTCCGTGTTTCACCAGCGCAGAATTCCAAGACTTGAAAATTGACCATGGCATAAATCACGTCAAGACGGCACCATTCAAGCCGGCCTCCAATGGCCAGGCGGAGAGAGCAGTGCAAATCATTAAACAAGGCATGCTTAAAATCCAACGTCCCACGCTGCAGGGTCGCCTGTCGCGACTGCTGCTGCCATACAGATCTATTCCGCACTCATTGACTGGGATCCCCCCCCGCGCAACTGTTGATGAAAAGGACTTCAAAAACAAAGCTCTCATTAATCCTCCCAGACATGCACGAAATCGTTGAGGCAAAGCGCCATAAGCTGACTGAGTACCATGACAGAAATTCGAGGGGGAGATGGAATGAGATAGGGGATAAAGTGTTTGTACTAAACTATGGCAGGGGTCCCAAATGGCTTGTAGGGACAGTAACGGGCAAGGAAGGAAACAGGCTAATGGTAGTACAAATGGATAATGGCAAAATCTGCCGGAGGCATGTTGACCAAGTCAAAAGCAGATTTACCAACAACACTGCGGAACCAGAGGCAGACTACAATGTGGAGCTCGCAGCACACAAGGTGGACAGACAGAGGGAACAACCTGAGGAAAGGGCAATCCCAACAGACAGCCCAGGCAAGTGAACAACAATCACACCAATCGAAACAGCAGTCCAGACGAGATACCAGCAACTACACCCAAAGAAAAACAGGCACCAAGGCAAACAACTGAACCACAATTCAGACGCTCCACACGAGAGCGTAGACCACCTGAGAGACTGAACCTATAAAGACAATAAGACCTTGGGGGAGGGTGATGTCATGTCTCTTACATTATTATATATAACTGTATCCTAACATGCTAATATGATGGCCTGGAATCTTCTGTCAATGAACACCCAAAAACGAGGGTAATCTTGATGCCATGCTGATTTCTGACATACAAGATCGACTGTAATAAGATATGACCTGTAACCACCAGCATACCTTACCACCAGGGGTGCACTTGCAAGTGAGAGGTATATAAGCAGAGGTCTCAGGCAAGTGCAGCATTCCAGAGCTGTGAAATAAAGGTGCCAGTCCAGAGTGACCTTGACTTCACTACATGCCTTGTGTGAATCTGTACTGAGGGGACAGGACTTTACATGAAGTACCTGCGTTAACATGCCAAAGACAGATGTGCTTCTGGGTTTCCCACGCGATATCTGACCACTTCCCTTACCCCCACACTGCACTGAATGCACTTCGAAGTTAATATCAGGACCTATGTATTGGCCGCCCTTGAGAGGCAGCTTGCAAGCGTTAATTAATAAATTTAATGGAATGTGGTCACTTAAAGGTAAATGACTGTATATGGGGATAAAAGTGTTGGCAACAATTACAAATGGTGCTAATATTTATATATATATATATTTGCAAAGATTGCTTCTGCAACAATATGGCTAGCTACACCTGTAGCTGAAATGATGGCCTGGAATCTTCTGTCAATGAACACCCAAAAACGAGGGTAATCTTGATGCCATGCTGATTTCTGACATACAAGATCGAGAAAATTTGGATGTAAATGACTCATGCCTGTTCTGATGGCATGCCCACATTTCCTCCATCTATTGTGCTGGTTCTTTGAAACCTTTGCTCAGACCCTCTTCATTCATTAGCAAACTCTCCCCCACCCCACCCCATCTGAAAGATCAAATTATACAAGTTTCCTTCATTTACACAGGTTCAGAATAGGTGTAAATGAGCACACAAAATTCCAGGTGTAAAGGCTCCCTTTGAATCTAGGCCCATTAAAAGGGACTGGGAAACGCCATCGAAGTACTGGAACTCATAATCAAAGACAAGGCAGATTATGCCTATCAAAATACTTTTATGTGCTCATTTAATTCATCAACCTGTAAAGCATGGATCAATAACTGACTGAGTACTTTTATAATTTTGTTGTGCTTGGGGTGCAATTATTACATTGTACAACAGATAAGTAACAAGTCTCTCCATCGGTATCTTCATTTTGACCCAAGTAAGGTACCAATCATAGAATGCACAGGAAGTGGAATGCAACTCCACAGTAGTGTTGCTTTAAACAGCTCCTAAATACATATCTTTCAATTAAATCATGTTTTGTGAACTTTTTAGTGATGTTGAAGTTAAAAGGTTATTAAAATGATGAGAGCAAGCTAGGTGACCTGAGACTCCCCTTTCATGCTGCTGTGTGCGAAGAAGTGATGGCAAAGTCAAGAAAAAAATCAACATTGGTTGTGAAGACCATGCAAAACATTCTGTTTGTTCTCTTTTTATAACCCAGTAATACAACAGTATTATTTATTGAATCAGTAGTGGGGAGTGATTATTTTGATGTGGTGCTCCAGAAAAATTTGACATTTGGGACAATACAGCAACCATCTGATATATCGCAGATGTTTGATGTTACATTGAAATTATGCTGGTTTTTACACTCGAGCATAGCCTAACAACACAGGATAGATAGGTAGGTAGGTATTGCATTTATTTCCACCTGATTGAAATAAACCTTATAGTTAATAAAATTGAGGCAAAACCCTCTAAGGCATTTCAAAAAAAAAATATTTTCTCTGAATAGTAGATTAAGTAATGCTACAGGGAGAAAGCAATTATAAAAAGGAAGGAAAAATAATTGATTCCCAAAATGATAATAGAGAATAGTTTTCAATAAATTGAGCATTTTTTCCTTTCTCAATGAAAGAAATACAATGCACACATTAATTGCACAGTCCGATATACCAGAATAAGCACCAAATAAACTTTTCTGGGAAAACATACTCCCACCGCATTGCACCAAAAAAAATTTTGTACCTTCAAAAGTTGTACAGTATTTCCTTTCAGGATTTCATAAGTTAACGTCAGTAATCCCATATTTCCAGCAGGGAGCTGTGCTTGAACTGAACGTGGGTGAGAGAATTGAAATTACACTGTTGTAGTCTATTTGAGCTCAGCTCCGCACTGATAGTATAGAATCACTAAATCCACCATATGGCCAGAATCTTACCAGCCCTGTGACTGTGGGTTTGGAGGCAGGCCTGCTATCAAACTGGCCCTGATTGACAGTGAGTCAGAAGTCTGCTCTGAACCCGCCTCCGTGCCAGTTTCTTAAGTGTCGGGTCTGCGTGCAAATCGCAAACCCGACAGCAAGTGGCAGCCAGTCAATTAAAGTGCTTAACAGGCACTTTAAGGGTATTTAAAAGGATATTAACCAGGCACTTTTACCAAGTTTTTGACGAGTTTCCATCCCTTGGGGAACACATCAGGTAACTGTATCAGGTTCTTCATGACTTTCCATTGTTTTGACTAGTTGACAGCTGCAGAAGTGGCATAAAAGCTACTATTTCACAGCTGTTCACTTTCCAATTTCATAAGCTCAAGCCTTCAGGATTTGGAAGAGACTTTTGAGCTGTATGCAGTTTGGAAGTGTTTGCAGTGAATTCTCTATCCAGTTTCACCTCCTTGGAGCAACCTCACTCACCATTGACAGGTCGCTTCTGTCATCTCAATCTCACCTGCCATCTATTCCAGCAGCATCAGTGCCCTTGAAAAAATCTCACCTTGGTCCTCAGAATCCCATCACAATCAGTCGCAACACCAACAACACTAAATACACCAGCATCACCAACAACAACACCAACCTTCTCCGCAATCATCTGATGCTGCACAGTACACAGGTTATCAGCACCTGACCACATTGATGCCCGGGATACCAGGGATGGCCTCACCATAACCACATTTACTTCACTTGACACTGTACACCCTGGCTGTCACATGATGCACCAGGTTGGCACCACCCCACACCAGCACCATAAAGCAACCTGGAATGCACAAGCTATTCCTTTTACACTCATCAGCCTTATGTCTCAACATTCGCTACAACTCACTAAGCCACTTCCAAAGGTGCTCACAAATCTGGCCAAGAACACAAAGTGTTGAAAATAAAGATTTCAACGTTGACAATACATTAGCAGAAACTTTACATGTGCTTTGGCTAAAGGACCCAAGTGCCTATCCTTGCGTGTTGTTAGTTGGTATGATTAGACAAGGATGACGATGAGTGTGAGGGGTGGCTAGAAAGATGGGGATATGATAATGTAGATGGAGAAAGAGAGGGATGGGTGGAGATGCAAGGTAAGTTGTGCAAGAGTAGGGTAGTGATGGCAGAATGATGGGGATGTGATGAGTGGCACAGCAGAATGAGGTTGAGTGTGGCTTTGCAATAATGTTTTGTGATCTACTGAGATCATTGAAAGATTTGTGCCACTGCAGCCTCATGACAATATTCTTGCTTGTGCTCTCCTGTGCAATGTGCAACCAGGCTGCATTGGTGTCCTGGGAGGTCTCTCCTGCCCATTCGAAGAGAAGAGGACCTCCCTGCATGCTGTGACTCTCTCCATAAGTATCTGGAGGGAATGACGGGAGAGCCTGCGTGCACCTCTGTGCAGCGCTTGTCAGTGTTTGCAACACCTCAATGCTGCAGAACAGTGACAGAAGAACTATCAAAAGCAATGTGGGCATGTTCCCTTTAAGGAAACCGGCTGATGACGAGTCATTAAATGACATCATCAGACCCACTTCCTGTAAATTAGCCGAGAACCTTGCAGGGCGAGTTTAACAAGCCCAATCCAGGGAAGATTGTATCGAGAGGAGCGGGTTCCCCACAGGCCACCGATGCCAGCCGCACCGGATTCGCCACAGTTGGCAAAATCGTGGCTTGTTTCTGTTCTCTAATATGAGTTTAGGAATGTTGGATATAACTAACTTAAGTTAGAAACTTATTTATCTCTACACTTTCAGTGAGATTACATTCTTTCACGTGGCTTACATCCAGTTTGAAGTAGTCAGCTTTTGTGGGGCTCTGTCAGCCTATTAAAGTCTGCTTTTATTGATTTCTATGTATATACTGTTCTTACCAGAAACGGTGAAACCAGATGTGAATGCTGGGCAGTTCCTATTCACCCATGTTAATGAAACACCGAGGTGGTCTTTAATAAGCTTTTTGGGGACAACTTCTATTTGGAGGCATTAACAAGGCCGGCAAGAAAAAAAGCCCAGTAAACACAGAAGATCAGACTAGATCCCCATTACTCCACTGACCATCTGGATGACCGGTTTCCAGAAATTTTCCAGACAATTTATAAAGTGAGGAATAACATTTAATAACATTTGGATATATTGCCCGAGTTTAGTGGTAATAGTAACGGTGAGGCTAACTGCTCTCACTTTTATTTATGTGTAAATCAGACAGCAACTTCCAGTGACCACACAAACAAAATTAAACGCGAAAATCAGGAAGTTGCTGTCAGAGTTATTTTGCTCCTCCAGAAGCTTTGCTTTACCAGTATCTTGCCGAGTGGCACTGAACACAAGAACATAAGAAATAGGAGCATGAATAGGCCATTTGGTCCCTCGAGTCTGCTCTGCTATTCAATAAGATCACGGCTGATCTGATCTTGGCCTCAACTCCACTTCCCCGCCCGTTCCCCATAACCCTTGATTCCCTTATTGTTCAAAAAGCTGTCTATCTCCACCTTAAATATATTCAGTGACCCAGCCTCCAATGCTCTCTGGGATACAGAATTCCAAAGATTCACAACACTCTGATAGAAGAAATTCTTCCTCATCTCCTTTTTAAATGGGCGACCTCTTATTCTGAAACTATGCTCCCTAGTTCTAGATTCCCCCACGAGGGGAAACATCCTTTTTGCATCTACCCTGTCAAGCCCCGGCAGAATTTTATATGTTTCAATAAGATCACCTCTTATTCTTCTAAACTCCAATAAGTATAGGCTCAACCTGCTCAACCTTTCTTCATAAGACAACCCCTTCATCTCAGTAATCAACCTTGTGAACCTTCTCTGAACTGCCTACAATGCAAGTATATCCCTCCTTAAATAAGGAGACCAAAACTGTATGCAGTACTCCAGGTGGTCTCACCAATGCCATGTAAGTTGTAGCAGGTCTTCCCTACTTTTATACTCCATCCCCCTTGCAATAAAGGCCAACATTCCATTTGTCTTCCAAATGACTTGCTGTATGTGCATGCTAACCTTTTGTGTTTCATGTACAAAGACCCCCAAATCCCTCTGTACTGCAGCATTTTGTAATCTCTCCCCATTTAAATAATACATTGTTTTTTTATTTTTCCTAACGATATGGATAACCTCACATTTTCCCACATTATACTCCATCTGCCAAATTTTTGCCCATTCACTTCGCCTATCTATATCCCTTTGCAGATTCTTTGCATCCTCCTCACAATTTGCTTTCCTACTTATTAAGCAAATTAAGCAAATTTGGTTACATTACACTCGGTCCCTTCATCTATCTAAGACATTAATATAGATTGTAAATAGTTGAGTCCCTAGCACTGATCCCTGTGGCACCCCACTAGTTTGCCAACCTGAAAATGACCCATTTATGCCGACTCTCTGTTTTTTGTTAGTTAGCCAATCCTCTATCCATGCTAATATATTGCCCCCAACCCTGTGAGCTCTTATCTTGTGCAGTAACCTTTTATGTGACACCTTATCGAAAGCTTTCTGGAAATCCAAATACACGATATCTAATGGATCCCCTTTATCTACCCTGCTCATTACATCCCCAAAGAAATCCAACATATTTGTCAAATATGATTTCCTTTTCATAAAACTATGCTGACTCTGCTTGACTGTATTATGATTTTCTAATTGTCCTGCTACTACTGCCTTAATAATGCACTCCAGCGTTTTCCCAATGACAGATGTTAAGTTAACTGGTCTACAGTTTCCTGCTTTCTGTCTCCCTCCTTTCTTAATTAGGGGCATTATATTTGTGTGTTTCCAATCTGTTGGGACCTCTCCAGAATCCAGGGAATTTTGGTAGATTACAACCAATGCATTCATTATATCTGCAGCCACTTTATTAGAGACCCTGGAATGCCAGCCATCTGGTCCAGGGGACTTGTCCACCTTTAGTCCCATTAGTTTGCCTAGTACTTTTTCTCTAGTGATAGTGATTATTTTAAGTTCCCCCTTGAATTATTGGGATGCTTTTAGTGCTTTCTACTGTGAAGACCGATACAAAATATTTGTTCAAAGTCTCTGCCATTTTCTTGTTTCCCATTATTAATTCCCCACTCTCATCCTCCAGGGGACCAATGTTTACTTTAGCTACTCTCTTTCTTTTTATATATCTGTAGAAGCACATGGAAAGGCGTGAAATTGCGGCTTACATTTTAAATACACATGAAACATGCCAGAAAAGTTAGGTCTTGTCCATTCCAGTGTAAGTGGATTTTTAACAGTGTGATAAGTCTTAATTACTGCCAAGTACTCTGGCGTTGAAAATTAACTTTTACAAGTGTGGAGTCTCTTTCCTACAGATATTGATTGTTGTCAGAGATTTAACAAAGAAAAGGAAACAATTGATATAATTTTTAAAAACTTTTTCTTTCTATCTCTTATCTCTGACTCTTAATCCCATCTTTCTTTCTCTCTTTATTGTGCTTCCTGGTTGATGCTCTGCGCTGCTCATTAAGAATTCTTCAATCTGATTGGTTAAGGACCCATACAGTTGCTTACCCTGTTCACACATGCCCCATATCCCCAGTAGTGAGCACTACACCAAAATGGCTTTCTAATCACAGCACGTTTCAGTGCAAAAGTCCATAGAAAGTCTGTGGGCAGGTGTACATGTAGTGAACAGCTGCCGCTATTCGATCACCACTGACCGCAAAATGCAGACCTATATAAAGTATTCATAAGAGTAGTTCCTATGACAAAGCATCCTCCTGCATGATATTACAAGTACGACTGGATTTGTTAGTAAAGGCACACAGCAGGCTATTTTCTATCTTGCAGGTACTGAAACTTGATTTATTACAGAATGTGCTTCCTTTGTTTTGTAATGTCTGTTGCAGTCAGAAACTACGGCTACTAAGTATTGTTCCAAGTATATTCTCCCTGCATAACAGTGTTGTAGGTTATTAAAAGTTGCATTAATGGGGTATGATTGTTAAGGAATAGTTCATTGCAAAAAGAAATAAAAAATGATCTTCAAACATTTCATTTCATTTATTTTTTCTCCATCACAATGGCTATCTTCTCATCGACTGAATACCCATGACACTGGCACACAATAGAGGATGCAGCTAGTTGAAATATCTTGTTGACATTTAACAATCTTTTGATCACAATAATTTTGATATAGATAAAAAACAAAATCTATTTAAAATTAAATGCATCTTAACTAATCAGGTGAACAATGGTTCCAGTTCCTCTTACTGCAAGATACATTTTGTCAGCAAGTTCAGTATTTAAAAGGAAAGGGAAGTCCAGAAAGGGAAGTCCAGGCTGGGTCCAATTTGTTCAAATACTCCCCATTTTTATAGAGGAAGATAATAGTCTCACCAGATAGTACATTGGTGTTTAAAAAAATATATATATGTACATTTCCTTCCTTGGGTAGTGACCAACAAGAAAAACTGCATTTATATAGCACCTTTAACATAGAAAAACATCCCGAGAGACTTTACAGAGATGCGAGGGTGAAAATGGGCTCCGAGTCAAAGAAGGAGATATTAGGAGGGATGACCAAAAGAAGTGAGTTTTAAGGAGGCTCTTAATGGAAGAAAGATATTCCCAGCATCCAGCAGATATCAGAAAACATGGCGGAGGCGGCATTTCCTTTATTTGAATAGCCTTTATGCTCATATTTGAGTGGCCATCGTGGTGGGAGGCAGGCATGTAGCGAGTGCATCCTGGATTCTTTTCCCACCTCTGCACACCCCAGATCTGCTAAAAAAAATGGTTGGGAGGGGAGGGGCAATGGTAGTGAAGGCTTGTGGAAGAAGAAAATCATCTGTAAACTGTTTGAAACAGGAAGAGGCATCAAACAGGAAGGGACATTGAGTGACATTCGAGTTGGCCAATCAGCGAATGGTCAGTTTATCTCCGGCCAAACAAAACTGGACATTTGTCTGTTAACTGGGATCAGTTTGTTTTAGAGAACTTCGGACACAGGAATTTTCTTTCTCTAGAGCTTGGAACAGGACACCGGAAGACAGCTGTCGAACACGTGGAAGGGAACACGTGGAAGGGAACACGTGGAAGGGAACTCATGGAAGGGAACACGTGGGAGGGAACACATGGGAGGGAACACCTGGAAGGGGACACCTGGAAGGGGACTCATGGAAGGTATATTCGGATGGACTGATCACCCATTGAATTATACTGAGCTAGTTTGAGCATAGTTACTGCTGAGAGGCATGACCAGTTAACATAGGAGTAACTACACGTAACTGGGGAATAGGATAACTATAAACAGTTGGATATATACATTGTGGGACGCATTGTGTAGAACTAGTAAACGTAGGTTTTAATTGTATGTAACTGGGGGAATAGGATAACTGTAAACAGTTGGATATATACATTGCGGGAGGAATTGTGTATAACCAGTTAACGTAGGAACATTTTAATTGTACATAACTGGGGGAAATAGATATACATTGCAAGAGGATATATATACATTGCAAGTGGAATTGTGCATAACCAATTAACATAGGAGTATATACATTGTGAAGTTTAAGGTTATTTAATTGTATGTAACTGGGGGAATTGGGGCATGTGAATCCAAAATCGATAAGCTAGAGTTTTGTGGTTTTGTTTTTTGATTTTAAATCTGTGTGCGGTAGTTTTGAACTCGGAACTTATGGTCATTTTAATCATTTTAATAAAAGTCCATTGTATTGGAAAATCTCAGTGTTCTTATAAGTCCTGATGTTCAAAGCTCGTAGGGAAAAGCCCTACAGTAGAAACTTAAGGCCCATAAATTCACTTGAAGGCAAAAACATCATCACTTTCCTCTCGAATCTCAAGATCAAATCCAGTAGAGGAATTATTCACAGTCTTTCCAATGCTATTGGAATTCATGAGCTCCCCCTTTGAATATAAGTGCATACGGCAGTGGGAATTCACATAAAGCTTCATAGTCCATGTTATAGGGCACTGATGCATTGTTCAAATAAACCATAAAATGTACTGCACCTTTAGATATTGATATTTTCGTTGTGTGGGACTAAAATATGCACATGGAAATTCATGGTACCTGGAAATTACACTGTGCAGAATTCTCATATGAAAGCTTAACAGAATCATATGTAATTCCAAAGTCTGTTATTATAACAGGGCTTTTAACTATTGGTAATGTCTCCATTAAAATAGTGAACAGAAGAATTTTCATTAATATTGTACCATGTAATTTCCAGGGGAGTAGTTTTCTTCTTCTACAACACTGAAAAATTAAAAATGTTTTACAGGAAATGAAGAAGCTAGCTGTTTACTCACTCCGTCACTGTAATGAGCTGGTAATGTAATTTTGACATCAATGCTGAGCTAAAGACCAGATCCGCCTTTCAGTGATTTGAAGAAAACAAGTCACAGGCAAGTGTTCTATTATTTTGCTTCTAAGACTCTCGGTAAATATCAGAGCGGGTGTAATCATGGAAGAAGCAGCAGCTGCAATAAAGGAACATTTATCTCTACTTTGAGCATTCTCGATATTGAAAGCTAAAAGGATTTCTCAAATCCTGACTTAAAATTTCAGGAAAGTGATACCGTGATGTTGAGTGTTTGATGTAATTCTGTTGACCACAATCTTTATACTAGCCAAGGATGAGAACAGCATCAAGGAAGGATGACAATGACAAATGAATGATCAGTCAATCACTGACAAAATAGTACAATGTGCCTTAGCTCCTCTGAGTGCACCAGGACATCACAATAAATTATTACTAAGAATATGATACTTACATTGCAGCCATGATGCAGAGTTAGAGCAGCTGAAATATGCTTCCCATTTCTGGTTGTGATTTCCAAATTCTACACTCCAAATATATGTAAGAAAGAAGGAAAATACAGAGCAGAGCTCCAACTATGATGTCTGTCTATGCTATAATGACCAAAAGCCTTACCACAGGCTTGTCTGAAATCCCACAATTCCTAGTAATTAAGAGGAAAAATACAAACTCCTAATGCCTGATCAGACTGCTGCATTGCTGAGGATGGATTAACTGAAGATCAAACATAAATGCCCAAATGGCCCCACCGACACAATGCCAAGGTCACGGGTAAACCTTATTTATAAACTGCATCCCTCTTTCTTATCGAGGGTTACTTAAAGCTCGAGCATAACCAAAGCTGAAGAGTTCTCTCAGCCCTCAGTAAAACCAGGCAAAAGAACACAAACACCCCTACCATTTTCCAGCACTGTATTTTAATCAGCTTAAATGGACAAACCCTTCCTCCATATTTTAAATCCATTATTTGGAATTGGCAATTGTCCTCTTCATGATCGAACATACTGGCTTATTACGGTCCCAATATGGTGGATAGGAAGGGTGCGCATATTTCCAACTGGAAAGGTGCCGTCCACCATATTGGTGAAGGTGGTTGAGCTGGCATCAGGAGCTCATGTTGAGAAAATTTAAACAGCAGAACTATTTATTTAAATTAGGGTCCTGCGTTTCTTGTAGATACTTTCAATTTTTGAACATCTCAGCACTTCGCTTACCATGTACTGAACTCATGCAGCACAGCGTGGCACCAACCAGCAGGAATTTCCCTCACCAGCGCTATTATAAAGGATCATACGTAATCATATGTAATACTTGTAGGTTAGTGGCAGGTTTCTTATTTCAGGCTGCTGGTTAACTGCTTGCCATTTTATGGTATGTGTCAGGTGTCAGCTGTGGCCCGGTGGGTAGCAGTCAGAACGTTGTTGGTCCAGAGACTTGAGCACATAAATCTAGGTTGACACTCCAATGCAGTGCTGAGTGAGAGCTGCACTGTCGGAGGTGCCACCTTTCGGATAAGATGTTAAACCGAGGCCCTCTCTGCTCTCTCAGGTGGACGTAAAAGATTCCATGGCACTATTTCGAAGAAGAGCAGGGGAGTTATCCCTGGTGTCCTGGCCAATATGTATCCTTCAATCAACATAACAAAAAACAGATTATTTGGTCATTATCATATTGCTGTTTGTGGGAGCTTGCTGTGCACAAATTGTCTGTTGCATTTCCCACATTATAACAGTGACTACACTTCAAAAAGTATTTCATTTGCTGTAACATGCTTTGAGATGTCCAATGGTCGTGAAAGATGCTATATAAATGCAAGTCTGTCTTTTTTATCACTCTGGAAAACGTGTTGCACTGTTGTTAGCTGCCTCAGAAATACCTTGGCTGTAGTCATGGGTAGACTAATAGGGCTGCCTTCAGGGCTGGAGGATGAGAGGGAGCAGCAAGGAAGACACCACAGATCAGGAGCAGCTGCAGAAGAGGAAGGAGGAGGAGAGGATTGCGCAGAAGGCCATACCCACAACAGGTATTCAGGGAGCACTTCTCCTACATTAACTTTACTCAGAAGCAATGTCTCAGGCACCGTCGCTTCACAAAAGGAGGCTGTCACTGAGTTATGTTACCTGCTGCAGCCACAACTCGAGTCTTGAACCAGGGCATGGACAGCATTGCCTGTGGCTGTAAAGGTCACTGTGGCCCTGAAATATTAAGTCACGTGATTCTTTCAGGCTGCAACAGGTGACATCAGCCACTTCTCCCAGGTCGCAGTCCATTGATGTGGATTTGGGGGAGCAGAAATAGGAGGAAGGGAGGAGGGAGGATGGAGAGGCAGCAACCCTATCTGCCAGAGCTCTCTGAGACCAACTCTTCAAGGAGCACTTCACCTAAGCCATCCAACCCAACCCCAATACCTCAACAGTACCACAGTCCTTACCACTTTCCTACAACCATCACCCAGTTGCCTTCCTTCATTCCAAGAGTATTGGTCTTGCCCTCACTTCATGACAAAGACATCTACCAACAGCAATTCAAGAACAAAAAATAAAGTTATCAATCAACTCAGTTACAGCTCTGTGTGACAGCTTTCAGAAATAATTAAGAATCATGCTTGCACCAACCCTTAGTGCCTGTCTTCCGTGCCTGCATGCAGCAAGACCTGGACAACAGTTAGGCTTGGGCTGATAAGTGGCAATTAACTTTTGTGCCACACAAGGGTCAGGCAGTGAACATCTCCAACAAGCGAGAGTCTAACCACCTTCCTTTGTCATTCAACAGCATTGCCATTGCCGAATATCCCACCATCAACATCCAGGAGATCACCATTGACTAGAAACTTAACTGGAAAAGCCACAAAAGTACTGTGGCTACAAGAGCTGGTCAGAGGCTGGGTATTCTTCACCAAGTGCCTCACCTCCTGACTCTACAAAGCCTTTCCACCATCTACAAAGCACTAGCGTGATGTAATACTCTCCACTTGCCTGGATGAGTGCAGCTCCAACAATACTCAAGAAGCTCAACACCATCCAGGTCAAAGCAGCCTATTTGATTGGCATCCCATTCACCACCTTAAACATTCACTCCCTCCACCACCGGCGCATCGTGGCTGCAGTGTGTACCGCTGATGCACTATAGCAACTCGTGAAGGATTCTTCGACAGCATCTCCCAAACCTGCGACCACTACCACCTAGAAGGACAAAGGCAGCACCCTGTTTCACACCACCCTGACGGAAATATATTGGCATTCCTTCATCATTACTGAGTCAAAATCCTGGAACTCCCTCACAGCACTGTGGGAGTACCTTCACCACGCGGACTGCAGCGGTTCAAGAAAGCGGCTCACCACCACCTTCTTAAGGGCAATTAGCGATGGGCAATAAATTCTGGCCTTGTCAGCGATGTCCACATCTCAGGAACGAATAAAAAAAAGGTAAGTTGAGGTGGAGATTGAAATCACCGAGGTTAGAAACATAGAAACATAGAAACATAGAAAATAGGTGCAGGAGCAGGCCATTCAGCCCTTCTAGCCTGCACCGCCATTCAATGAGTTCATGGCTGAACATGAAACTTCAGTACCCCCTTCCTGCTTTCTCGCCATAACCCTTGATCCCCCGAGTAGTAAGGACTTCATCTAACTCCCTTTTGAATATATTTAGTGAATTGGCCTCAACTACTTTCTGTGGTAGAGAATTCCACAGGTTCACCACTCTCTGGGTGAAGAAGTTTCTCCTCATCTCGGTCCTAAATGGCTTACCCCTTATCCTCAGACTGTGACCCCTGGTTCTGGACTTCCCCAACATTGGGAACATTCTTTCTGCATCTAACCTGTCTAAACCCGTCAGAATTTTAAACGTTTCTATGAGGTCCCCTCTCATTCTTCTGAACTCCAGTGAATACAAGCCCAATTGATCCAATCTTTCTTGATAGGTCAGTCCCGCCATCCCGGGAATCAGTCTGGTGAACCTTCGCTGCACTCCCTCAATAGCAAGAATGTCCTTCCTCAAGTTAGGAGACCAAAACTGTACACAATACTCCAGGTGTGGCCTCACCAAGGCCCTGTACAACTGTAGCAACACCTCCCTGCCCCTGTATTCAAATCCCCTCGCTATGAAGGCCAACATGCCATTTGCTTTCTTAACCGCCTGCTGTACCTGCATGCCAACCTTCAATGACTGATGTACCATGACACCCAGGTCTCGTTGCACCTTCCCTTTTCCTAATCTGTCACCATTCAGATAATAGTCTGTCTCTCTGTTTTTACCACCAAAGTGGATAACCTCACATTTATCCACATTATACTTCATCTGCCATGCATTTGCCCACTCACCTAACCTATCCAAGTCACTCTGCAGCCTAATAGCATCCTCCTCGCAGCTCACACTGCCACCCAACTTAGTATCATCCGCAAATTTGGAGATACTGCATTTAATCCCCTCGTCTAAATCATTAATGTACAATGTAAACAGCTGGGGCCCCAGCACAGAACCTTGCGGCACTCCACTAGTCACTGCCTGCCATTCTGAAAAGTACCCGTTTACTCCTACTCTTTGCTTCCTGTCTGACAACCAGTTCTCAATCCACGTCAGCACACTACCCCCAATCCCATGTGCTTTAACTTTGCACATTAATCTCTTGTGTGGGACCTTGTCGAAAGCCTTCTGAAAGTCCAAATATACCACATCAACTGGTTCTCCTTTGTCCACTTTACTGGAAACATCCTCAAAAAATTCCAGAAGATTTGTCAAGCATGATTTCCCTTTCACAAATCCATGCTGACTTGGACCTATCATGTCACCATTTTCCAGATGCACTGCTATGACATCCTTAATAATTGATTCCATCATTTTACCCACTACTGAGGTCAGGCTGACCGGTCTATAATTCCCTGTTTTCTCTCTCCCTCCTTTTTTAAAAAGTGGGGTTACATTGGCTACCCTCCACTCCATAGGAACTGATCCAGAGTCAATGGAATGTTGGAAAATGACTGTCAATGCATCCGCTATTTCCAAGGCCACCTCCTTAAGTACTCTAGGATGCAGGCCATCAGGCCCTGGGGATTTATCTGCCTTCAATCCCATCAATTTCCCCAACACAATTTCCCGACTAATAAAGATTTCCCTCAGTTCCTCTTCCTTACTAGACCCTCTGACCCCTTTTATATCCGGAAGGTTGTTTGTATCCTCCTTAGTGAATACCGAACCAAAGTACTTGTTCAATTGATCCGCCATTTCTTTGTTCCCCGTTATGACTTCCCCTGATTCTGACTGCAGGGGACCTACGTTTGTCTTCACCAACCTTTTTCTCTTTACATACCTATAGAAACTTTTGCAATCCGCCTTAATGTTCCCTGCAAGCTTCTTCTCGTACTCCATTTTCCCTGTCCTAATCAAACCCTTTGTCCTCCTCTGCTGAGTTCTAAATTTCTCCCAGTCCCCAGGTTCGCTGCTATTTCTGGCCAATTTGTATGCCACTTCCTTGGCTTTAATACTATCCCTGATTTCCCTAGATAGCCACGGTTGAGCCACCTTCCCCTTTTTATTTTTACGCCAGACAGGAATGTACAATTGTTGTACTTCATCCATGCGGTCTCTAAATGTCTGCCATTGCCCATCCACAGTCAACCCCCTAAGTATCATTCGCCAATCTATCCTAGCCAATTCACGCCTCATACCTTCAAAGTTACCCTTCTTTAAGTTCTGGACCATGGTCTCTGAAATTACTGTTTCATTCTCCATCCTAATGCAGAATTCCACCATATTATGGTCACTCTTCCCCAAGGGGCCTCGCACAATGAGATTGCTAATTAATCCTCTCTCATTACACAACACCCAGTCTAAGATGGCCTCCCCCCTAGTTGGTTCCTCAACATATTGGTCTAGAAAACCATCCCTTATGCACTCCAGGAAATCCTCCTCCACCGTATTGCTTCCAGTTTGGCTAGCCCAATCTATGTGCATATTAAAGTCACCCATTATAACTGCTACACCTTTATTGCATGCACCCCTAATTTCCTGTTTGATGCCCTCCCCAACATCCCTATTACTGTTTGGAGGTCTGTACACAACTCCTACTAACGTTTTTTGCCCTTTGGTGTTCTGCAGCTCTACCCATATAGATTCCACATCATCCAAGCTAATGTCTTTCCTAACTATTGCATTAATCTCCTCTTTAACCAGCAATGCTACCCCACCTCCTTTTCCTTTTATTCTATCCTTCCTGAATGTTGAATACCCCTGAATGTTGAGTTCCCAGCCCTGATCATCCTGGAGCCACGTCTCCGTAATCCCAATCACATCATATTTGTTAACATCTATTTGCACAATTAATTCATCCACCTTATTGCGGATACTCCTTGCATTAAGACACAAAGCCTTCAGGCTTGTTTTATTAACACCCTTTGTCCTTTTAGAATTTTGCTGTACAGTGGCCCTTTTTGTTCTTTGCCTTGGGTTTCTCTGCCCTACACTTTTCCTCATCTCCTTTCTGTCTTTTGCTTTTGGCTCCTTTTTGTTTCCCTCTGTCTCCCTGCATTGGTTCCCATCCCCCTGCCATATTAGTTTAAATCCTCCCCAACAGCACTAGCAAACACTCCCCCTAGGACATTGGTTCCAGTCCTGCCCAGGTGCAGACCGTCCGGTTTGTACTGGTCCCACCTCCCCCAGAACCGGTCCCAATGCCCCAGGAATTTGAATCCCTCCCTGCTGCACCACTGCTCAAGCCACGTATTCATCTGCGCTATCCTGCGATTCCTACTCTGACTATCACGTGGCACTGGTAGCAATCCCGAGATTACTACTTTTGAGGTCCTACTTTTTAATTTAGCTCCTAGCTCCTTAAATTCGTTTCGTAGGACCTCATCCCTTTTTTTGCCTATGTCGTTGGTACCAATGTGCACCACGACAACTGGCTGTTCTCCCTCCCATTTCAGAATGTCCTGCACCCGCTCTGAGACATCCTTGACCCTTGCACCAGGGAGGCAACATACCATCCTGGAGTCTCGGTTGCGGCCGCAGAAACGCCTATCTATTCCCCTCACAATTGAGGTTGAGGAGTCGCTCAGTGCAGAGGCTGAGGGAGGAAAGGAGTAGAGAATTTGGACTTTAAAGGAGAGGCAAAAGAGGTGGAACAAGGTGAGGTGCTTGAAAGAGGATGGGATATCAGAGAAAACCAAGGTGTGATTTGCTGATAAAGGTCACACCCCAGACAAGAATTTTCTTTAATGAAGAAGGAAACAATGGTTGATTTTTCTTCTTCTTAGTCAGTCCCTCGGAGTCGAGGATGACTTGCTTCCACACTAATATGAGTTCTAAGGTGACTAATGAGTCCTATGTGGGATCTACAGACTCTGGCACAGGTGGAGCAGGTGGTGGTTGAAGGGACGGGTGGGTAGGGTATTTGATTTGTCGTACGCTCCTTCCGCTGTTTGTACTTGGCTTCTATGTGCTCCCAACGAAGAAACTCAAAGTGTTCGGCGCTTTCTTGAATGCTTCTCCAGGAATTCCCAAGAGTCAGTGTGGATGTTACATTTTTTCAAGGAGGCTTCGAGGACATCCATGAAGTGTTTTCTCTGCCCTCCTGGGACTCGCTTGCCATGACATAGCTCGGAGTAGAGTGCTTGTTTTGGGAGTCTTGTATCAGGCATGCAGACAACGTAGCCCATCCATCGGAGCTGATTGAGCGTGATCAAAGCCTCGATGCTGGGGATGATGGCCTGAGAGAGAAGACTGATGTTTGTATGCCAATGGATTTGCAGAATTTTGCGGAGGAAGCGCGGTGGTACTTCTCTAGTGCTTTGAGGTGCCTACTGTAGGTTGTCCATGTCTCTGAAGCATAGAAGAGGGCAGATATCACTGCTGCTCTGTAGACCAGGAGTTTGGTGCCGGGTTTGAGATCTTGGCTGTCAGGCGCGCGTGTTGGATTTTGTCATCGATGTCTGCCCTCACTTCATTGTGGTTGAATTTTATACTGTTGGGAATAATCGGTTTCATTGTTAAAAATTTTGTCACTTTATGTTTGGTGGCAAATTACACATTGCACTGTCACATTAGTGGTTAACACTCTGAAAACAAATTCAAACACACTGCTGTCAAATTATCTAGCAGAAGGAAACAGATGTCAGAAGTTGCACTCCCGCGGTGTTACTTGACTCAAAATGAAACATCTATAAGAGGAAACAAAGATGAATGCAATATTTGGAATGGTATGACAACACCTGAACATTGTAATCCTGAAGTACTGGAAATGTTGAGCGAAGTGTAGGACGAACTCCTTCAATGATAATTATATTCTGCATGAGTATATTTAGTTTATTGAAAATTTTCTGATTGTGGCAATTAAAAAAAATTGACATCCCTATGGATTTCATTTAACCTGTGCCTCTTGATCCCTCTGCTATCGTCTGATACAGATTTTCAGTGAAAGCGTGGCTACTGATTGTAAGAATAAAAGTGTTTAGTAATGATAAAATTGATTCTGTTTATATATATAAATGTTAAAAGTGTAGATTATATGGAAAGGCTCACTGTTGAAAGAAACAAAATGGATGACTTCCCCAAGTTCATATCTCCATGGCTTGAAACTCACCAAACTTGAAAAGATATTAATTGGAAAGCCATTATCATCATCATCATCATAGGCAGTCCCTCGGGATCGAGGAAGACTTGCTTCTACATGAGTTCTTAGGTGGCTGTACAGTCCAATACGAGAACCACAGTCTCTGTTATAGGTGGGACAGATAGTCTTTGAGGGAAGGGGTGGGTAAGACTGGTTTGCCACATGCTCTTTCCACTGCCTGCGCTTGATTTCTGCATGCTCTCGCGACGAGACTCGAGGTGCTCAGTGCCCTACCGGATGCACTTCCTCCACTTAGGGCGGTCTTTGGCCAGGGACTCCCAGTTGTCAGTGAGAATGTTGCACTTTATGAGGGAGGCTTTGAAGGTGTCCTTGTAACGTTTCCGCTGCCCACCTTTGGCTCATTTGCCATGAACGAGTTCCGAGTAGAGCGCTTGCTTTGGGCATCTCGTGTCTGGCATGCGGACTATGTGGCTTGCCCAGTGGATCTGATCAAGCGTGGTCAGTGCTTCAATGCTGGGGATGTTGGCCTGGTCAAGAACGCCAATGTTGGTGCATCTGTCCTCCCAGGGGATTTGTAGGATCTTGCGGAGACATCGTCGGTGGTATTTCTCCAGCGACTTGAAATGTCTACTGTACATGGTCCATGTTTCTGAGCCATACAGGAGGGCGGGTATTATTACAGCCCTGTAGACCATGAGCTTGGTGGCAGTTTTGAGGGCCTGGCCTTCAAACACTCTTTTCCGAAGGCTGCACAGGCGCACTGGAGGTGGTGTTGGATCTCGTCCTCGATGCCTGCTCTTGTTGATAGGAGGCTCCTGAGATATGGAAAGTGGTCCACATTGTCCAGGATCTTGATGACTGGAGGGCAGTGCTGTGTAACGAGGACAGGCTGGTGGAGGACCTTTGTCTTGCTGATGTTTAGCGTAAGGCTCATCCTTTCGTACGCCTCAGTAAATACGTCGACTATGCCCTGGAGTTCAGCCTCCGTATGTGTGCAGACACAGGCATCGTCCGCATACTATAGCTTGACGACAGAGATTGGGGTAGTCTTACACCTGGCCTGGAAATGGCGAAGGTTGAACAGGTTCCCACTGGTTCTATAGTTTAGTTCCACTCCAGCGGGGAGCTTGTCAACTGTGAGGTGGAGCATGGCAGCGAGAAAGATTGAGAAGAGGGTTGGGGCGATGACTCAGCCCAAGTTGACACTGGTCCGGACGTGGATTGGGTCTGTGATGGATCTGTTGATAAGGATCATGGCCTGCATGTCGTCGTGCAGCAGGTGGAGGATGGTGACGTACTTTTGGGGGCACCCGAAACGGAAAGTCATTAACCTAATTAAGGCATGGCACCAGCCCTCCAGACAGACACATGTATGAGGAGAAGCCAATCAGGAATGGCCGTGGAACCAAGACCCAATCCTGAGGCTTTCATGGAAACAATGGAATTAAGCGGGTGGGGGTGGGGGGAGGTATAATAAGTCAAGCCAAAGATTGCTGGATCTCTTCTCTCTTCTCCTTAAACACACAGCAAAAGCACGACCTTCCTCTACAGTCAAAAAAGCAGGCCGTGTGCTTTGCCAGAGGGAAGTGACGTAGACCTTTTTATACATCATTATTGTGTCCATTGTAACGAAGTAGATCCGTAGGATAGCTGTTTCTCTGATAGATGTGCATGTGTGTGTGTTTAATAAACTATTCCAAATTGTTTTAAAATAATCGATCTTGCTGTCAATTTAATACCAGAGATTTAGAAATCTTACATGATTAATAATTGCAATGTGAGCTTAGTGAACAGCAAGAGACATGGGATTCACACAAGAGTTCAATTTGGGAAACTTGTTTGACACAGATAATTGTTTTCTACTCAGAAAGGCCATTTTGCAGACATACTGTAATTACTTAATGATAATGTATTATTTATGACACGTCCTTCAACATTATGTCGTAATGCACTATTTAAAATTGTTACAGAAGACTAATCAATGTTCTCAGAAGTGTAGGAAAATGTCAATGCTGGCGACTGAAAAATCTTTCACCTTTGGTTCTAAATGTCAGCATCAATCAATCCAGGTCCAGGAAAACAGACCAGATGCAGAGGAAAGCTCTCTTCACTTTTCCCCAATTTGGTGCCTCAACAGCAGCCATAGAAAAGCAACCTACGAACCAGTGTAGATTTTTCCATTTCAAACATCAGCCATCCTTATGTCCTCTTTCAAGCTAAGACTCGCAAAGACCACAGGATGGCTCGCACATGAAAATAAACAATTCCTGTTTCAGAATATTCCATGCACTAAACTGCAACTTGCAGCCGAAAGACCATTTTCAAAACTATTATTTTCGGATTTTATTTACCTCTTTAAGCTTCTCCTCGGAGTAACTAGGGCTCCAGTCCGGTTTTACAGTGTGTGTGTTTGTGTTCAAAAACATGGCACATAAGAAGGACCCATTGCCATGGTGATAAACTGGCCTGGTTAGACATGTTTTGCGTGTACCTCACCTGCCAAAAAAATCATCAACTGCTACAACACATGGGACTTATTTACCCAAGCACAACTTTGGTAACACGAACATTAGGCAGGAACGAGTGTAGGGAGCTCAGATCATTCAACTTCCCTCATCATTTAGGTTCATGTTCAGGACCTGCACAGACTTTTGTATCTGTCTCCTGCCTTTTGGAATCCTTTAAATTGGGAAATCTCTGAAATCCTGGAGATCTAGTGCAATGCGTCTCTTGCCCTCACTTTTTCTTCACTGCACCCGAGATCTCTGCAGTCTCCAGGTGCAACAAAGAAGAAAATCTGCCCTGCTAAGAGTTCATCCACTAATATCCATGCCAGTAATTTCTAGGTTCATATCTCTACTTAGAGCAATGGAAACATTTCTACCTCTTACTAATTCTTTCACTGCTCTGTAAACCAGAAGTAATATGACATGATTTTACTCTAAGTACAGTTTAAAAGAGCTTGTGCTTCTAAAAATTGGAGTTAAAATCTTTTTATTCTTCACTTTGGCCAAGGGCACTAGGAAGTGCTAAGTTCTTCAGTACTGTAACAACAACAACTTGCATTTATATAGCATCTTTAATATAATAAAATGTTTCATGGCACTTAACGGGTGTGTCAGCAAACAAAATTTGACACCGAGCCACATAAGGAGATATAAGGGCAGGTGACCAAAAGCTTGGTCCAAAGAGGTAGGTTTTAAAAAGCGTCTTAAAGGAAGAAAGGGAGTAGAGAGGTGGAGAGGTTTAGGCAGGGAATTCCAGAGCTTCGGGCCTAACATCCATAGCTCACATCTCATCTCAAAGATATTACTTCGTGCATTAATCTTTGAACTATAAACTCAGTACATATCCAAGTAGAAACAAAGTACTTGATCATTTTTACTTCAGCTTTCTCTCTTTCTTTTTATTACATTAATTTATTCACTATTAACTTATTTTTCACTAAAGAGAGTTAACAAAAGCTGAGGCGTTTTCCACATAAAACCAAGAGTACAAATGTTCTCTATTAGCCTCATTTTACCATCACTGCTGACAGAGTAAATGTGAACTTTTTACAATATGGTTAAAAATGGAGCATTTTGTTCATGGTTTATTTCCTTTATGATAGTTCTGAGATTAAAATAGACTCTCTTTAATGAATTGCACACTAACTCAGGTAACTGTGCCTTCATTAAGCCAGGATATTTGTCCTTCGAGTCAAGCTGACTACCACCCACACACCCCACAATGCCACTGTCATGTATCTCACACCACTGTACATAACTGTATCTTACCATGCTATACATGACTGTAACTAGAGAAGACCTGTAACCACAAGCTTACCTTACCACCAGGGGTGCACTTGCAGGAGACACTGGATACCTGTCCCAGACAGGTATCGAAGGACAGATCTCAGGCAAGTGAGGCATTCAAGAGCTGTGTAATAAAGGTGCAGGTCCTGAGTGACCTTGACTTCAGTATGTGCCTCATGTGAATCTGTACTGCAGGGACAGGACTTTACAGTGGCGACGAGTTACGGGATTACAGAATCCACAGAATGGCGACCAACGGCTCAGATGAAAAATACAATGCTGGAGATAATTGGGAGGACTTTATAGAAAGGCTCCAGCAAAGCTTTGTAACCAAAGACTGGTTAAACGACGATAAGGCAGACAAGAGAAGAGCCCATCTCTTGACGAGCTGTGGCTCGAAAACATACGCTTTAATGAAGGATCTGTTGGCACCCGAGAAACCAGCAAGCAAGTCATTTGAAGAATTGAGCACACTGGTAAGAGACCACCTGAAGCCAGTGAGCAGCCTACACATGGCCGGACACAGTTCTACAATTACAGACACTATGTGGACCAGAGCATACCCGATTTGTGGCGGGACTTCGGAGGTTGGCTAGTTTATGTGAGTTCTCCGATGAACTAAGGAGAGAAGTACTGAGAGACTTTTTTATTGAAGGACTAGGCCATGCAGGCATATTCCAAAAGCTCATAGAGACCAAGAACTTGACCCTAGAGGCAGCAGCACTGGTTGTATAGACATTCTTGGCAGGAGAAGAAGAAACGAGGTTGATCTACACTGCGTGTACGACAACTAACGAAACATCGGAACAAGGGGTTCACAGAGTGATTCAAACCGCTATCCCCTCACACAGACAAAGGCAGGAGAGCAGGGCTTCAACAGCAGGCAGTGGCGCCAGAAGCCATCAAGGGCCACATGAACGGCCGTTCACACCTCATCAACCCACAATGTGAGCAATCAACTACAAACTGAGAGAAGCTCAAGAGAGATCAGCCAGACGCAGCTCGTCCTTTGGAAACAATGGAAGCGGGCTGTGCTGGAGATGTGGGGGAAGGCACTCATCAAGGGGGTGTCGATTTCAGCATGCTGTTTGCAGAAACTGCGACTATACAGGGCATCTGGCCCACATGTGCAGAAAAACGGCAGCTCAGCTGGTATACGAATCGGAAGGGTCGGAAAGCGGACCAGAAGACAGGCGGGACAGTACCCGGGATACCGAGGTACAGCGGGTCAACATGATCAATGGCCACTGCTCTTACAACAAGACACCTCCAATAATGATGACGGTCCTACTCAACGGGATACCCGTCAACATGGAGCTGGATACGGGAGCGAGTCAACCTCTCATAAGCGCTCAACAATTTGAACAGCTGTGGCTGCACAAAAGAGACAGACCAAAACTCACAAGAGTCGACACCAAACTAAGGACCTATACCAAAGAAATCGTCCCAGTCCTTGGCAATGCCATGTTCTAAGTCACACACAAAGGGACAGTGAACCAGCTTCCCCTGTGGATTGTCCCCAGAGATCTCCCAGCACTGCTGGGGAGAAGCTGGCTGGCAAAACTAAACTGGAAATGGGATGATGTTCACGCCATGTTGTCAGAGGAACGGACCTCCTGCTCAACAGTTCTAAGTCGATTTTAACATCTCTTTCAGTCAGGTGTGGGCACCTTCAAAGGGGCTAAGGTCAAAATCTACATCACACAGGATGCTAGACCGGTCCATCACAAGGCTAGAGCTGTGCCCTATGTGATGAGGGAAAAGATTGAACATGAACTGGACAGGCTTCTGCGGGAAGGCATTATCTCACCTGTGGAATTTAGCGACTGGGCAAGTCCCATCGTCCCAGTCATGAAGCCTGATGGATCCGTACGAATCTGTGGGGATTACAAATCTACCATAAACAGAGTCTCCCTACAGGACCAATACCCACTGCCCAGAACGGAGGACTTATTTGCCACATTGGCTGGAGGTAAACTTTTCTCAAAACTAGATCTCACATCTGCGTATATGACGCAAGAATTGACCGAGGAATCCAAACTACTCACCACCATCAACTCACATCGAGGCCTTTTCATGTACAATCGATGCCCATTCGGCATCAGGTCGGCAGCTGCCATATTCCAGCGCAACATGGAGAGTCTGCTCAAGTCCATCCCGGGGACGGTTGTATTTCAAGACGACATACTTATCACGGGCAGGGACACCGACTCCCATCTCCGCAATTTGGAGGAAGTACTAAAGCGGTTGGATCGGGTAGGCCTAAGCGTTAAGAAATCCAAGTGCCTGTTTCTCGCGCCCGAGGTTGAATTTTTGGGCAGAAGGATTGCCGCTGATGGAATCCGCCCAACAGAGTCCAAAACTGAAGCAATTCGCCTGGCACCCAGGCCCCGGAATGTCTCAGAACTGTGCGCCTTTCTCGGGCTACTCAATTACTTTGGGAACTTTATGCAGAACTTAAGCATGCTGCTGGAGCCTCTCCACGTGCTACTCAGAAAGGGGTGCGATTGATTTTGGGGGGGACGCCCAGGAACGCGCCTTCAACCTTCTGTGTTCCAACAGTGTTTTGGCTTTCTATGATCCAGATAAAAAGCTAGTTCTTACATGTGATGCGTCTGCATATGGGGTTGGGTGTGTTTTACAACATGTTAATAGTGCGGGTAAATTACAACCCATAGCTTATGCCTCCAGGTCACTTTCGCCGGCGGAGCACGGGTACGGAATGGTGGAGAAGGAGGCGCTCGCGTGCGTGTACGGTGTCAAAAAGATGCACCAATACCTTTTCGGGACCAGGTTCGTGTTAGAAACCGACCACAAGCCCTTCACGTCCCTACTATCCGAGAGCAAGGCAATAAACGCCAAAGACTCGGCGTGCATTCAACGGTGGGCACTCATGCTGACCTCTTACGATTACACCATAAGGCACAGACCAGGCACAGACAACTGTGCCGATGCG
The DNA here is from genome assembly GCF_044704955.1 of Pristiophorus japonicus. NCBI lineage: Eukaryota > Metazoa > Chordata > Chondrichthyes > Pristiophoridae > Pristiophorus > Pristiophorus japonicus. Next base: position 74,772,698 of record NC_091982.1, on the reverse strand, counting down.
CTTAGCAGGCTCCCCCTGGCGACCACGGAAGGGTCTGACTAACAGGACTGTGAGATAGTCATGGCAAAGTCCCTGACGACTACGTGTGCGGGGAGTGTATCCGCCTCCAGCTGCTGACGGTCCGCGTTGCAGAATTGGAGCTGAGGGTGGATTCACTCTGGAGCATCCACGATGTTGAGAATGACGTGAGTAGCACGTGTAGCGAGTTGGTCTTACCGCAGGTGAAGGGTCCACAGCCAGATAAGGAATGGAAGATCAGCAGGAAGAGCAGAGCAAGGAAGGTAGTGCAGGGGTCCCCTGCGGTCATCCCCCTGCAAAACAGATACACCGTTTTCAGTACTGTTGAGGGGGATGACTCATCAGGGGAGGGCAGCAGCAGCCAAGTTCATGGCACCATGGCTGGCACTGCTGCACAGGAGGGCAGGAAAAAGAGTGGGAGAACGATAGTGATAGGGGATTCGATTGTAAGGGGAATAGATAGGCGTTTCTGCGGCCGCAACCGAGACTCCAGGATGGTATGTTGCCTCCCTGGTGCAAGGATCAAGTATGTCTCGGAGCGGGTGCAGGACATTCTGAAAAGGGAGGGAGAACAGCCAGTTGTCATGGTGCACATTGGTACCAACGATATAGGTAAAAAAAGGGATGAGGTCCTACGATTACGAGGAACATTTTTGACCGAGGAATCCAAGCTACTCACCACCATCAACACACATTGAGGCCTTTTCATGTACAATCGATGCCCATTCGGCATCAGGTCGGCAGCTGCCATATTCCAGCACAACATGGAGAGCCTGCTCAAGTCCATCCCGGGGACGGTTGTATTTCAAGACGACATACTTATCACTGGCAGGGACACCGACTCCCATCTCCGTAATTTGGAGGAAGTACTAAAGCGGTTGGATCGGGTAGGCCTACGAGTCAAGAAATCCAAGTGCCTGTTTCTCGCACCCGAGGTTGAATTTTTGTGCAGAAGGATTGCCGCTGATGGAATCCGCCCAACAGAATCCAAAACAGAAGCAATTCGCCTGGCACCCAGGCCCCGGAATGTCTCAGAACTGCGTGCCTTTCTCGGGCTACTCAATTACTTTGGGAACTTTATGCAGAACTTAAGCACGCTGCTGGAGCCTCTCCACGTGCTTCTCAGGAAGGGGTGCGATTAGTTTTGGGGGGACGCCCAGAAACGCGCCTTCAACAAGGCACGCAACCTTCTGTGTTCCAACAGTGTTTTGACTTTCTTTGATCTAGGTAAAAAGCTAGTTCTCACATGCGATGCGTCAGTGTATGGGGTCGGGTGCGTTTTGCAACATGTCGATAGTGCGGGCAAATTACAACCCATAGCTTATGCCTCCAGGTCATTTTCGCGGGTGGAGCGCGGGTTCGGAATGGTAGAGAAGGAGGCGCCCGCATGCGTGTACGGTGTCAAAAAGATGCACCAATACTATTTTGGGGCCAAGTTCACATTAGAAACCGACCACAAGCTCCTCACATCCCTCCTATCTGAGAGCAAGGTAATAAATGCCAACGCTTCGGCGTGAATTCAACGGTGGGCACTCATGCTGGCGTCCTACGACTATACCATAAGGCACAGACCAGGCACAGACAACTGTGCCGACGCGCTCAGCAGGCTACCCCTGGCGACCACGGAAGGGTCTGACGAACAGGACTGTGAGATAGTCATGGCAATCAATGCCTTTGAGTCCACAGGTTCGCCCATGATGGCTCGCCAAATCAGAGCCTGGACGGCCAGCGACCCCACGTTATCCTTAGTAAAAAGATGTGTCCTAACCGGTGACTGGGCAGAGACTCGCGATGCCTGCCCCGAGGAATTAAAACCCTTTCACAGGCGCATGCATGAGCTATCACTACAAGCAGACTGCCTGATGTGGGGCAGCCGAGTAGTCATGCCTCTGCGAGGCAGAGAGGCATTTGTCCGGGAGCTCCACCGCGAGCACCCGTGGATCATTCTCATGAAGGCCATCGCCAGATCCCACGTCTGGTGGCCTGGTATTGACGCAGACTTGGAGCTCTGCATCCGAAGGTGCACCATTTGTGCCCAACTCAGCAATGCCCCCAGGGAGGCTCCACTGAGCCCCTGGCCCTGGTCTACCAAACCGTGGTTGTGGGTGCATGTAGACTATGTGGGCCAATTCATGGGCAAAATGTTCCTCGTAGTTGTCGATGCATTTTCAAAGTGGATCGAATGCACCATTTTAATCTCGAGCACAACCTCCACCACTGTGGAGAGCCTCGCAACCATGTTTGCAGCGCATGGAATCCCTGACATATTGATCAGTGACAATGGTCCGTGCTTCACCAGCGCAGAATTCCAAGACTTTATAATTGACCACGGCATAAATCACGTCAAGACGGCACCGTTCAAGCCGGCCTCCAATGGGCAGATGGAGAGAGCAGTGCAAATCATTAAACAAGGCATGCTTAAAATCCAACGTCACACGCTGCAGGGTCACCTGTCGTGACTGCTGCTGGCATACTAATCTCGTCCGCACTCATTGACTGGGATCCCCCCCGCGCAACTGTTAATGAAAAGGACTTTCAAAACAAGGCTCTTATTAATCCTCCCAGACATACACGAAATCATTGAGGCAAAGCGCCGTAAGCTGACTGAGTACCATGACAGAAATTCGAGGGGGAGATGGAATGAGATAGGGGACAAAGTGTTTGTACTAAACTATGGCAGGGGTCCCAAAAGCCTTGCAGGGACAGTAACGGGCAAGGAAGGAAACAGGCTACTGGTAGTACAAATGGACAATGGCAAAACCTGCCGGAGGCATGTAGACCAAGTCAAAAGCAGATTTACCAACAACACTGCGGAACCAGAGGCAGACGACAATGTGGAACTCGCACCACACCTGGTGGACAGACAGAGGGAACAACCTGAAGAAAGGGAAATCCCAACCGACAGCCCAGGCAAGATACCAGCAACCACACCCAAAGAAAAATAAACACCAAGGCAAACAACTGAACCACAACTCAGACGCTCCACGCGAGATCGTAGACCACCTGAGAGACTGAACCTATAAAGACAATAAGACCTTGGGGGAGGGTGATGTCATGTATCTTACATTATTATATATAATTGTCTCCTAACATGCTATACATGACTGTAATAAGATATGACCTGTAACCACCAGTATGCCTTACCACCAGGGGTGCACTTGCAAGAGAGAGGTATATAAGGAGAGGTCTCAGGCAAGTGCAGCATTCCAGAGCTGTGAAATAAAGGTGCAGGTCCAGAGTGACCTTGACTTCACTACATGCCTCGTATGAATTTGTACTGAGGGGACAGGACTTTCCAATTATGAGCGGGCTTGACAAGGTGGATGCAGAGAGTATGTTTCCATCCAGAACACCTCGCGATCATGTGAGTGAGAAACTGTGGGTGAGTAAACCCTGTACTAAACGCCTGCTGAAACATGTTTGTGAAAAAGAAACCCCCAAGGTCACCACTACCACGGTCAAAACAGAGGTTGTCCTTTATAGACATCCTTCCACACACGTTATAATTATATTTTTGCTAAACTGCACATATGCAATAAGCTCAAAATCCATTGGCACCAGGGTATTAGCGACTGATCTAACCACATGGCACCACCTGCCTTAAGGAGTGATTTGAGCTACATTTGGCTAATATGTATTAAGTGTTGCTCCTTTGTTTCTTAGTCCTGGTCTTTGTGTAAACAAGAATGCTTAGAATCCCTGTCTGAGTTCAAAATCAACAAAAATCTGATGTTCGTTGACAGTAGCTTACATTTGAATCGACCTAAGTGCATACTCCATTATCATTATAACAAGTTTGTTTTTACATAATGGCTGAGGTTCTTCCACCTGATAAGAGTTATTTCAGGCAGTGACAGATAAGGCGTTTGGGGGAAATGCAGTTCATGTAATGTTCCCCACGATACTTTTTGCATAAGAACTTATTGAAAGAACTGCAGTATTGATTAAACTTCTTTGGAAAAATCTAAGCTCAATATAGCTGTTGCCAGAGAATACTAATGAGAGCTGAGTGATGTATAAGTGAGAGGTCTTGTGGGATTCCAAGTTACTTGCTTTCTTCAACTTTTTTTTCAACTTCAGTATTCAGCGAAAGAATGCTCTACTCTACAGAAGAGGCGAGGGCCCACGCGCAGCACGAGCCAGCCCACACTGCGATATGTGTGCGCACTAGGTCCGTGCAGCAGAGCTGGTCTCCAGTCGTCTTGGTTAATCCTTGCCACTGGACCAAGACCTAGCTCTGTCAAGCCCGTGTGGTGGCTGGTGTGCAACGGCCACCACACGTTAAAAAAATGCACGCACAGGCATCTTCCACCCTTCACTATATAGTTCGGGATCCGGAATATTAGGTCTTTGAAACACCTATGAACTCATTCCTTTTCAGCATGGAAGCAGGTCATCCTCGTTTCGAGGGACTGCCTATGATGATGATGGCTCTACTTTTACAACAGGGTTATCTTTTCTCATTTATTTTGAATTATTTTAAAAAACAATTAACTTGATATAGCTTAGAAATCAAGACCTCTACATTGTAAAATTGATAACAGGGAGATTGTCAGTTCTACTTCTTCATGTCAGTGTACAGAACATTACAACCAATGAGGTATGTTATGCTGGATGCTAACTGACATCAAACAAAGCAAATAACACTAATGTTTAAGAATGTAAATTTAGCTCTTTAGGTCCTGTGTCAGATTTTAAAAAAATACACGTTGTTTCTTGCTATCTGAAACCATATATACACCACTCATGCCCACTCCAGAGATTTAAGCACATAATCTCGACTGATGCTTTAATGCAGTACTGAGGGGTGCTGAACTTTCAGAAGTACTGTCTGTCAGACGAAACATTGGCCCTGGAATTCGAGCCTCTCCGGGTGCGTACGATGAGTGCATGTGCCCAAAGAGGCCCTGCAAGTTCCGGGTTTAGGCGCGCAAAGTGCATGCGCCTGAACCAGGCACTTGCAATCGATCAAAATGTCTCCATGTGCTATAAGCATGGTAACCCCAGGCCAGGAATTTCCTCGGAGCTGTTCCCCCCGATTCGGCGTAACTTTGCCGTAAGTATGAAAACGGGGTGCCTGCCACTGTTCCGGTGAAGCTAGGTCTGCAGAGCAGGAGCCACTCCAAGGAAATTCACCTGCATGAAAAGAACTGTTTTGTTTGAGTCTGAGAGCCAGTTTGAAAGCCTCAGAGAAGGAATGAATTTATTTGAAAATCATCTCAGGAAATAACCCTGTTAGTTTGCTACCCCTGAGATTTATAGCCGAGATGCATTGATTGTAATTTACCAAAATTCCCTGGATTCTAGAGAAGTCCCAGCAGATTCGAAAACTGCAACTGTAACGCCCCTATTTAAAAAAGGAGGCAGACAAAAAGCAGGAAACTATAGACCAGTTTGCCTAACATCTGTGGTTGGGAAAATGTTGGAGTCCATTATTAAAGAAGCAGTAGCAGGACATTTGGAAAAGCAAAATTCGGTCAGGCAGAGTCAGCATGGATTTATGAAGGGGAAGTCATGCTTGCAAAATTTGCTGGCATTCTTTGAGGATGTAATGAACAGAGTGTATAAAGGGGAACCAGTGGATGTGATGTATTTGGACTTCCAGAAGGCATTTGACAAGGTGCCTCATAAAAGGTTACTGCACAAGATAAAAGTTCACGGGGTTGGGAGTAATATATTAGCATGGATAGAGGATTGGCTAACGAACAGAAAACAGAGAGTAAATGGTTCATTCTCTGGTTGGCAACCAATAACTAGTGGGGTGCCGCAGGGATCAGTGCTGGGACCCCAACTATTTACAATCTATATTAACGACTTGGAAGAAGGGACTGAGTGTAACGTAGCCAAGTTTGCTGATGATACAAAGATGGGAGGAAAAGCAATGTGTGAGGAGGACACACAAAATCTGTAAAAGGACATAGACAGGCTAAGTGAGTGGGCAAAAATTTGGCAGATGGAGTATAATGTTCGAAAGTGTGAGGTCATGCACTTTGGCAGAAAAAAATTGAAGAGCAAGTTATTATTTAAATGGAGAAAGATTGCAAAGTGTTGCAGTACAGCGGGACCTGGGGGGTACTTGTGCATGAAACACAAAAGGATAGTATGCAGGTACAGCAAGTGATCAGGAAGGCCAATGGTATCTTGGCCTTTATTGCAAAGGGGATGGAGTATAAAAGCAGGGAAGTCTTGCTACAGTTATACAGGGTATTGGTGAGGCCACATCTGGAATACTGTGTGCAGTTTTGGTTTCCATATCTATGAAAGGATATACTTGCTTTGGAGGCAGTTCAGAGAAGCTTCACCAGGTTGATTCCAGGGATGAGAGGTTTGACTTATGAGGAAAGGTTGACTAGGTTGGGCCTCTACTCATTGGAATTCAGAAGAATGAGAGGCGATCTTATCGAAACGTATAAGATTATGAGGGGGCTTGACAAGATGGATGCAGAGAGGATGTTTCCACTGATGGGGGAGACTAGAACTAGAGGGCACGATCTTAGAATAAGGGGCTGCCCATTTAAAACTGAGTTGAGGAGGAATTTCTTCTCTCAGAGGGTTGTAAATCTGTGGAATTCACTGCCTCAGAGAGCTGTGGAAGCTGGGACATTGAATAAATTTAAGACAGAAATAGCCAGTTTCTGAAATAATAAGGGGATAAGGGGTTATGGGGAGCAGGTGGGTAAGTGGAGCTGAGTCCATGATCAGATCAGCCATGACCTTATTGAATGGCGGAGCAGGCTCGAGAGGCCATATGGCCTATTTCTGTTCCTATTTCTTATATTCTTATGTTCTTATGAATGTAGGAACCTCCAGTGGTAAGGCATTTATGGAAAGAAAACCCTGCTTAACATTAAAGGATAAGCTTAACAATTAAAATTGTGATTCTTTTATTGTTTTTTTACAGAAGGAGAAAGGTGGAAAGATTTCTTCTGTGTTATATGATTATCATTTATTAGCTTGTTCATCTGTTGTTAAGTAAATTTATTTTGACAGTTTTCAAATTAAAAAGAGGTCTGAAGGTGTGATGATGAGAGAGATCAAATGAAGGTATAGGCTAAGTCCAGAAGCTAAAACAAATTAAAAGACATGATTTTCTGTTTTGTTATCCCAGGCGCACTACAAAAAGCTCACCTAGATCTCAAGGGTAGCATAGACACTCTCAAGAGCACAGGAATTTGAGTCAGCCACGAGAGCGACCTAGAGTAAGAAGAGTAAAAAAAAGACCCAAACTATAACAGCAGCCATATCCTGGGAGCCCCCTTGCAGTGCTGCGTACTGGGACCCTCTATTCCAGTGTTACCACAGCAATATTTGTCTCCTAATCAGAGGGCAGAGGTTCCCTTACAAGACATTCCAGAAAATCCCGGAAATAGCAGGAGACCAGCGGAACCCCTGCGGATTTTTGGGATCAATGGGCCCGAAATTCACCATCCCCGAAGGGATGGCTACCGCGGAGTTCGATCAGCCCCCGTGGTCAGCTACTTTTCCCTCCCCGAGCCATATTCAGCTCGGGGTGGGGGGGATTTCAGTGGTGCTCATTTCTGCTGGAAACGGTGGGGTGAAGCCAGAGTAAAGGAAGATTTTCGTGCGGTGAGGCCAGGCCAGTGGAAAACAGTCACCACCTGGATTTTCACCTATAAAAAGGTAGGAGTTCTTCAGGCACTGCCCTCACGAGGTATTCGAGTCGGTGCTCGAACACGACACCACTGGAGTGTTGCTGGGATCGGGGCCCTTTGCCAAGAAAATAGTTTCATTAAGTTTTGATTTGAATTTAAAGTGCAATAAGTTGTCGTAATTGTTTTGGCTTCATTAAACCTGCTGATTGCTGCTCAGAGGTTTTGACAGACTTCTGTAGAACTTTCACTTCAGACTGTGTAGTGGAGGCCTGTAGGTCTCATTGTGGGCTGCAGAGATCTGCTTGGCAGGGTTCACCCTCAAGATGGGAGGAGTGTTGAGAGGGCAACACCTCACATACCTGGTCAGAAGCAGGGGAGCATGCAAAAGAAGGCGTCACCGTCAGCACTGTGCAGAGAGGCAGCAGGCAAGAGAGGCAGCAGCCATGGCTGCACAACCGAGAGAAGGGTGTGCAGATGTGCGCAGACCTGCAGTTAGAAAGGGTGGCCAGGAAGGAGATGTCATCAGGAGGAGGGTGAGAGATGCTGCACCTCCCGCCCCTCCCTCCAAATACTGGGAGAGGAGCCTTTCCAGCAAGAGCCTCCGCAGGAGCCCGAGAATGAGGAGGACCAGGGAGATGGCCAGCAGGCAGCTGCCAGGGATAGTAGCCATAGCAGATGAGGGGGAAGGAGGCCCTACCCTCAAAGGGTCTACAGACCTCAGTTCTTCCTCCACCTCACTGATGAGCAATGCCTGCGAAGGCTACGATTTTGGACGGAAGTACTCGGGGAGTCCTGCGAGAAGATCTGCAACCTCAAACACCCCTCAGGACCACCTTCATGGTGGAGACCAAGTTCACCATCACCTTGAATTTTTACGAGATGGGGTCTTACCAGTCCGCCACAGCAGATATTGGCAACGTCTCCCAATTCTCAGCATATCAGTGCATTCAGCAGGTCACCGATGCATTTTACAGGAGAAAGGTCCAGGACACCTCCTTCCCGATGACAAGGGAGCAGCAGGCCAGATTTGCCCGAATGGCAGGCTTTCCGAGGGTGCACGGTGCCATTGACTGCACACACTTTGGACTGAGGGCGCCACATCACCCCGAGATCTTTGTGAACCGCAAAAGTTTCCACTCTCTGTATGTGCAGCTCATGTGTGACCACCAGTGTTGGAACCTGGCAGTTGATGCAGTGTACCCAGGCAGCAGCCATGATTCATTCATTCTGTACCAGACCAGTTTATCTGCCGTACAGCAGGCAGTGAAGAAGGCAAATGGTATGTTGGCCTTTATAGCTAGGGGATTTGAATATAGAAGCAGGGAGGTCTTACTGCAGTTGTACAGGGCCTTAGTGAGGCCTCACCTGGAATATTGTGTTCAGTTTTGGTCTCCTAATCTGAGGAAGGACGTTCTTGCTATTGAAGGAGTGCAGCGAAGGTTCACCAGACTGATTCCAGGGATGGCTGGGCTGTCATATGAGGAGAGACTGGATCAACTGGGCTTTTATTCACTGGAGTTTAGAAGGATGAGAGGGGATCTCATAGAAACATATGAGATTCTGATGGGACTGGACAGGTTAGATGCAGGAAGAATGTTCCCGATGTTGGGGAAGTCCAGAACCAGGGGACATAGTCTTAGGATAAGGGGTAGGCCATTTAGGACTGAGATGAGGAGAAACTTCTTCACTCAGAGAGTTGTTAACCTGTGGAATTCCCTGCCCCAGAGAGTTGTTGATGCCAGTTCACTGGATATATTCAAGAGGGAGTTAGATATGACTCTTACGGTGAAGGGGATCAAGGGGTATGGAGAAAAAGCAGGAAAGGGGTACTGAGCTAAATGATCAGCCATGATCTTATTGAATGGCAGTGCAGGCTCGAAGGGCCGAATGGCCTACTCCTGCACCTATTTTTCTATGTTTCTATGTCTATGTTCTATGTTTCACCGGCCTGAATCAGGATTGTAGTTGGCTGCTTGGGAACAAGGGATATCCCCTGTACACTTGGCTGCTCATTCCACTGCGGAACCCCAGGACAGCGCCAGAGTATGCATACAGTGCCGCTTATTATGCCCCTAGGTGCATCATCGAGCAGTTCATAGGCAGCCTCAAGCAGAGGTTCCAGTGCCTGGACTGCTCTGGTGGCACCTTGCGGTACTCTCCTCAACGGGTCTCCATTATCGGCGTGGTCTGCTGCATGTTGCACAACCTGGCCATCATGAGGGGACAGACGCTGGAGGTCAAGCCAACAGTACCACCTGAGGAGGAGGAGGAGGGGGAGGTGCAGCAGGAGCAGGAGGTGCAGCAGGAGGAGGAGGTGCAGGAGGAGAAGGAGGCACAGGAGGAGGAGGAGGAGGAGGAGGAGGAGGAGGATGATCCCGGTCACCCCAGAGCTAGGAGGTGTCGTCCCCATGGCAACTCTTTTGGTTGGATAAAATAAAACAGTTAAGTCAAGTGCCCCCTCAATCTGGGGGACACTCTAAACATTTTTCAAGGCCCTTTTTTCCATTTTTTTGTTTTTAGTGTTTTTTTTGGGCACTAAAATCATACATTTTACAAGTGCCCCCTATAAAAGGGGAGGGGAACACTAAAAACCCGGCAATTAAAACAAATTAAACATTAAAAAACATATCAAATCAAATTAAAATTTGGTTGCCGGGGGTGACGATGCACTCCAGTTTGTTCCCATTGCAACTCTTTTTGCGTAAACAAAATTAAACATTAAATCAAGTGCCCACCGATCTGGGGGACATTCCAGACACTTTTCAACTGCCTCTTTTTAAAATATATTTTTTTGGTTTTTATTTGTTTTTTTTGTGGGGTTTTTTGTGATTTTTTTTGGGGGCGTTAAAATAATATATTTTACAAGTGCCCCCTATAAAAGGGGAGGGGTTGAGGCTGTGCTGCTGGTGGAAGAAATACGTCGCCAGCGCACGCCACCTAGGAAGGGGCTCGACGTAAAGGTATCTCTGCAGGGTCTGAAGACGGAAAGTCGCAAGCTGGGTGCTGACGCACACCAACAACTGACCGCCCTCAGTAAGCGGGAGACTCAAGACCGCGGCAGAGACCCAGTGCTTCCTGTTGTTCCAGAAGAAGTCCACCAGCTTCTTCTGTATCCTGGCGACAAACGCAGGGGGAGGGGTCAAAGTGACCAGCCGGTACCACAGCATAGCGGCCACCTGCTGGTTTATGACTAGCGCTCGGCCCCTGTAGGACAGCACTCGGAGCAGTCCTGTCCAGCGCCCTAGGCGAGCGGCGACCTTGGCCTCCAGCTCTTGTCAGTTCGCCGGCCAGGCTCCCTCGTCGGGGCTGAGGTAGACTCCCAGATAGAGGAGATGGGTCGTGCTCCAGGCAAAAGGCCTGAGCTCCTCCGGCAGGGAGTCCACCCGCCACTGACCCACCAGGAGACCGGAACATTTCTCCCAGTTGATCCTGGTGGAGGACGCGGCCGAGTAAATCTCCTGGCACTCACGCATCCTCCGCAGGTCAGCGGGATCCTCTACTGTGAGGAGCACATCATCGGCTAAGCCAAGAGGACGACCTCCACGCCCGGCCCTTGCAGAGCCAGACCCATCAACCACGTCCGCAGGAGGCGCAGGAAAGGCTCCACGCAGATGGCATATAACTGGCCAGACATGGGGCATCCCTGGCGCACCCCTCTCCTAAAGCGAACGGGTGCCATCAAGGACCCGTTAACCTTAATCAGACACTCCGCGGCGGCGTACAAAAGTCGGATCCAGGCGACGAAATGCGTCCCGAACCCGAAAGCGCGCAGAGTTTCCAACAGATAGTCGTGATCCACCCTGTCGAACGCCATCTCTTGGTTAAGAGATAGGAAGGCGACCGACAGACCAGCCTCCTGGGAATGATGGATGAGGTCCCGGACCAGATGGATGTTATTGTGGATTGTCCGGCCCCGGACCATGTAGGACTGGTCGGGGTGGATCATGTGGTCCAGCACGGCGCCAAGGCGAGCAGACATCACCCTGGCAAATATTTTGTAGTCCGTGCTGAGGAGGGAGACCGGGCGCCAGTTCTTAAGGAGGCGGAGATCGCCCTTCTTAGGCAGCAGGACGATGACTGCCCTGCGCCAAGAGAGGGGCATCTCCCCGGTCGCCAGACTTTCCCCTAGGACCTGTGCGTAGTTGCCCCCCCAGGACGTCTCAGAACGCCCTGTGGAACTCCACGGTCAGCCCGTCCAGCCCCGGGTCATCCCCATTGTAACTCTTTTGGCGGGGGGGGGGGGGTGGGGAACAAAATAAACATTAGATCAAATGCCCCCCCGATCTGGGGGACACTCCAGACACTTAACTGCCCTCTTTTTTTAATATATTTTTTTTTTTTTTTACAAGTGCCCCCTATAAAAGGGGAGGGGAACACTAAAAACCCGGCAATTAAAACAAATGAACTTTAAAACATGTAAAATCAAATTAAAATTTGGTTGCCGGGTGTGATGATGCACTCCAGTCCCTCCGGCGCCCACCTCAAACGTACCGGTGGACACCGTATGCTCCATCTCCAAGGACACCCTGGCCCAGTTGTAAGCATGGAAGAGAGGCAGGCAGTCAGGCTGAACGACCCCCTCGACCGCCCGCTGTCTGGACCGGCTGATGGCACCCTTGGCCGTGTCCAGGAGCAGTCCTATGAGGAGGCCTCGGACCTACCCGCTCCCCTCCGCACAGGGTGCCCAAAGATCAGGAGTGTGGGACTGAAGTGCAGCCAGAAATTGAGGAGCAGCCCCTTTAAATAATGGAACAGGGGCTGCAACCTCGTGCATTCAGTAAAAACGTGGAACACGGACTCCTCCAGACCGCAGAAATTGCAGGTGTCCTGGGAGCCCATGAAGCGGCTTAAAAAAAATTTGTTGCACGGGACTGCTCCGTGCACCACCCTTCAGGCCAAGTCCCCGATAAATAGTGGGAGGACTCCCGCGTAGAGTGCACTCCATCGGGGATCCCTGCTTCCTCCGGACGACAAGATGGTATGCCATGGCGTGTCCAGATGGCAGACGAGGATGGCAAAGTTGAGAGTGTGCAGGAGCAGCCCGTACAGGAAACCCCTCCGTGCAGAACTGAAAGGCACTGAGGGGATTTCCCCGAGGCGACTCAAGTTGTGAAGCGCCGGCTCCCGAGGGAGGTTCTGGGGTTTGGCGCCGATGAGAAATTCCGTCTGGATGGGGGTCAGTTCGGACGGGATCTCCCCACGTGCTTGAGCCTCCTCGACACACCGAACAGAGTCAGGGCCCAGAGCTGCTTTTAGCGACTCGATGGCATCGGCCGCGCGGCGGACGTCGGCCGAATTTAGGCGCCGCGCCAGCATGTCTGGCGCCATCCAGCCCGCTCCTCCGCCATCCAGCAGGTCCCTGACCCTGGTCACCTCACCAGCCACAGCCCTCTCGTCCGACTGCCACCTAAAACCACGGTCGTGGAGGTACGGATTCCCGAGCAGTGGCTCCTGCAGGACAGCCGCCACTCCAGCCGGTGGAGAGCTGCGCTTGGTGGAGACTTTGTTCCAGACCCTGGTGAGTTCCTTGTAAAAGACAGGCAGCTCCTGTACGGCAGTCCTGATGCCCCCCAAGCTCACAAACAGGAGCTGCGTGTCGTAGTTGAGGCTGTACTGCTGCCGGAAGAAATACGTCACCAGCGCACGCCACCTCGGAGGGGCTCGACGTAAAGGTATCTCTGCAGGGTCTGAAGACGGAAAGTCGCGAGCTGGGTGCTGACGCATTACCAACGACTGATCGCCCTCCCTAAGCGGGAGACTCAAGACCACAGCAGAGACCCAGTGCTTCCTGTTGTTCCAGAAGAAGTCCACCAGCTTCTTCTGTATCCTGGCGACAAACGCAGGGGGAGGGGTCAAAGTGACCAGCCGGTACCACAGCATAGCGGCCACCTGCTGGTTTATGACTAGCGCTCGACCCCTGTAGGATAGCACTCGGAGCAGTCCTGTCCAGCGCCCTAGGCGAGCGGCGACCTTGGCCTCCAGCTCTTGCCAGTTCGCCGGCCAGGCTTCCTCGTCGGGGCTAAGGTAGACTCCCAGATAGAGGAGATGGGTCGTGCTCCAGGCAAAAGGCCTGAGCTCCTCCGGCAGGGAGTCCACCCGCCACTGACCCACCAGGAGTCCGGAACATTTCTCCCAGTTGATCCTGGCGGAGGATGCGGCCGAGTAAATCTCCTGGCACTCACGCATCCTCCGCAGGTCAGCAAGATCCTCTACCATGAGGAGCACGTCATCAGCGTAAGCCGAGAGGACGACCTCCATGCCCGGCCCTTGCAGAGCCAGTCCCATCAATCTCGTCCACAGGAGGCGCAGGAAAGGCTCCACGCAGATGGCGTATAACTGGCCGGACATGGGGCATCCCTGGCGCACCCCTCGCCTAAAGCGAAGGGGCGCCATCAAGGACCCGTTAATCAGACATTCCGCGGCGGTGTACAAAAGTCGGATCCGGGCGACGAAATGCGTCCCGAACCCGAAAGCGCGCAGAGTTCCGAACAGATAATCGTGATCCACCCTGTCGAACGTCATCTCTTGATCGAGAGATAGGAAGGCGACCGACAGACCAGCCTCCTGGGAATGATGGATGAGGTCCCGGGCCAGATGGATGTTATCGTGGATTGTCCGGCCCGGGACCGTGTAGGACTGGTCGGGGTGGATCATGTGGTCCAGCACGGCGCCAAGGCGAGCAGACATCGCCCTGGCGAAGATTTTGTAGTCCGTGCTGAGGAGGGAGACCGGGCGCCAGTTCTTAAGTAGGCGGAGATCGCCCTTCTTCGGCAGCAGGACGATTACTGCCCTGCGCCAAGAGAGGGGCATCTCCCCGGTCGCCAGACTTTCCCCCAGGACCCGCGCGTAGTCGCCCCCCAGGACGTCCCAGAACGCCCTGTGGAACTCCACGGTCAGCCCGTCCAGCCCCGGGTCGTCCCCATTGCAACCCTGGAAGGGAGGTGCAGCTGCGTCTCATAGCTGCTCGTTTCAGATAATCCCATCCACGCATGACCCTTCAGCTCCCAATTTCAATGGTCATTGCAACGAGTGCCTTAATGCAGAATTGCCCGCTCCTAAGTGAAACACCTGGCCAGATATATGTGCCAAAAATAAGGATTTATCCAATTATCCAAATCACTGCAAAAACAGTCCATAAAGAACAGTATAATAATAATGTTTGCATTTTTTACCCCTGTGCATCATGCTATAACACCTGTTATACGTGACTCCCCTAACACTATGCCAAACTGTCACTCCCGTGGCTGCATCATGGATCCGGGAAGGCTGCTGTAGTTGTTATCTGGGACCTACATCTGTCCTTCTAGGAAGCCCTGGAGAACCTCTAGGCCTGGAAAGGCCAGGTGCAGACTGGCTAGCACCCTCCTGGGAGGGTGTGTCCTCACATATATGGAGATGCCTGACACCTCCCCTGCAATCTCCCTCCATGTACTGCCTGTCTGCCAGGTATCCCACGTCAGGAAACAGTATTCTTCTTCTGTCCTCCACACCGTTCATCAGTGTCTCCAGCGCCATATCAGTGAACCTGTTGGCTCTCCTTGCACCTCTTACACCAGCCATCCTCCCAGACTCCTTCGCCCCTTAGGGCCTTGCTGCAACCCTTGGCCTTTAATCAGGCCAGGGAACAGCTGGCTCATTAGAAACCCTTACCTGCATGTTGAATTTCTCAGAGGTGATAACGCTCAAATTAAGACAGCCACCCCGCTGAAATCTCCAATTTGGAAAGGTTCATTAACGCTGGAACCCATTTGTTGACTTTTGGAGCTGATTATGGGGTGGCCCAGCCACAAAACAATTTCGGCGCGAATGGCAGGACGATGAGCCTACAGTTGATTGCTCCCTACACCTTGGGGAATTTTGCTATTCTCGAGAAACCCAAAGCCCTCTCACTCTGTGTTTCTCTGGTCATAGGGAATTTTATAAAGTCCATTCTGCATGCGTAAAGAGCTTCAGTCACCTGGAAAATGCAGCAATGTGGGGCGTGCTGAGAGAGATATGCCAGCTAACTAAGGGAGATCTGCAGCCTACCAGCACCATCAGGACGGCACTGCCCATTGAGGTTAAGGTTACTGTGGCATTATCCTTCTATGCATCAGGCTCCTTTCAGGCCTCAGCTGGCGATATTTGCAGTATCTCCAGGTCATCGCCCTGCGAGCACCTTTACAGGATGCAAAGGTGTTTTGGAATCAAAAGGAATTCCACTCCCTGAATGTGCATCTAGTTATTGACCACAAGCAAATAATCATGGCAGTAAATGCAAATTTTCCAGGGAGCATCCATGATGCACACATTTTTCGTGAGAGCACTGTCTCTGACCTGTTTCAGAGTCAGTTAACAATATCTGTAAAAACAGTCGGTATAGCCTTGCACCTTGTTAACTGTTGGCTACTTAAAAGGGATGAGGAAGTGCTTCCCTCAGAGGTCACAGTCAGTGCAACATTTACACAGAGCACAGTGCGTGAGCCTCCGAGTTTGCAGCGGCAGACAGACATAACAGTACAGGTGGAAAACTTTAATGGGTGCATAACTATGCCGTGCCTTTAAGACTCGGCTTTTCCTGGGTTCTGATTCGGAGTTCCGCGCACGCAAAAAATGCGGACCAAACTTTCATATTGCCCCCTCCCCAGCTCTGGTGTGCAATGGCTGATTTATCGCTCCCGTCAGCTCTTTGACCAGTTCTGACAAATATCTGGACGGGAGGCGCAAACTTTTTCAAGGCGCTAAAAGTACCGCTCAGTCTCGATTAAAGCCGCAATGGAGGCGCGACCTAATTTCCCCCTCCAGATGTTCAGGTTATTGTTTCAGGTATCCTATCCACCATGAAGGTGGTTGTTGATTAGAAGGGTAGAAAAGTGGATTTCAATGTCTGATTATAATGCTGGGTAAAGTAAGAGAAAGTACCATTTGTTGATAACTGGAGTTGGTTTGTTGGGGGACCGGGGCTGTTTATTGAGAATGTGGTTAGCTGTGAAACTTTTCGTTGCCAATAGGCCAATGGACAAAACAGATCTCATAGGCAGTGTAATTTTAGACAATGGATGCAGCAGTAACTATTCAGTTGGACCTGGCACAAAAGGATGGAATTAGGGGACAAAATTAAACCAAGTGTCTTGGGATTTTGACATGTTTCCTGATTTGACTGTAGTTTGCTTCTTTTTTGTCTCGTGATATATTCTTTGCAACATCACAAACACACACATACACAAGATGGCTCTACAAGAACTTGTCATGTGATCTTGTCACATGATGCTTTTATTAGTTGCATTACCATAGTAGTCCACTAGATGGAGCAGGAGTCCACTAGATGGAACTCTATATTACACTTCTCCCTCCTTAATGAAGAAGTAAACATAACAAAATAATCATCATACATAATTTGCATGGTTATACACAACAAAAGATATGGAATTATTTTGTCATATTTACAAATCAAACTTAACCACTTGTTTTCTGTTTCGAAGAGGATACCTTTGCTCTTGAACAGAACCTTTCAAACATGGTGTCGAACTTAGACTCATTCGAGGCTGAACCTGAGGAGAGTTTCTCTCCAAGGGCAACCCTTAATCTACATTTTAACTCTCTACAACTTCAGACTTTTTGTCTGCCTGACTCGGACTCAGACTTAAATTCTGATTTTCTCTTGGATTTATTTGATGTAGGATTTGCTACTGGTACTCTACTTGTAAGAAGACTATCTGACTCATCAGAAATAATCAAATCATTCCAACTTTCATATCTGTAGATAAAATATGATCAATGTGAACAAACCTAAACTTTCCATGATCAAACATCTTGACTAAATATGTGCAAGGACCACATATCTTCACGACTTTTCCTGGTAACCACTTTAATCATTTATGGTGATGGTTTTTCACACTAACCTTTTGATTTAATTTCACATTTCTCTCTCTTACTCTACCTCTATCATGAATTTCTTTCTGTCTTTATTGTTTCTCTTCTACTGACTGTGTCAAGTTTGGCTTTAACAATGAGAACCTGGTTCATGGCTGTCGGTTGAGAAACAACTCTGCTGGTGTTTTACCAGTAATTATATGAGGAGTATTATGATACGTAATCAGAAAATTTGCCAATTTGTGGTCAAATGACAACTGCCGTTTCTTTCGATTTGGATCCAACATTTATTTGATGAGAGCACGTTTTACAAGTTATACTGTGCGCTCTGCTGCACCATTTGAAGCAGGATGGTATGGTGAAACTTTGGTATGTTTCACACCATTTCTATTCATGAATTGTGCAAATTCTTCTGAACAAAATTGCGGCCCATTATCAGACACAATTTCTTCTGGGAGGCCATATGAAGAAAACTATTTTCGCATTGAATATCAGTTTACTCTTCAGTCGGCATGCCTTTGCATGATGCCCTGTTTTCTTGCTTTGAGCAATGTGTTGTCCCAGGCACCAATAGCACAACTTCAATGTGCTGTTACCTTGGCCCGTTGCTGAGACTTTGGGGCCCAACTGCCTTTTACTTCTAACCTGCAGGTGATTCATCTCAGTTGGCTGACGCCTGGAAACGGCACAAAATTCTCGGGAGTATTGGTTGGCCATATCTATCGACATAGCTGTCTGACAAGCTAAATCAAAAGTCAAGTTCAGAGTTGTCAACAACTTTCTTCTGATTGCTTCATTTTTCATCCCACAAACAAAGTGGTCACGCAATGTTTGGTCCTGAAATTTTCTGAAATGACAGTGAATGGGTAGCAAGCTACAATGGGCTAGACTTTCCACTAGGCTCCAAAAAATGGGCCTTGTTCCATCGATGTGGGATGTCTCAGCCTTGCTGACCGCAGGTGCAAGGCCTTTTTTTTGTGATTTTCAACTCAGCCTTAGCACGGCGATGTCGAATGGGCGATGTGATTTTTCGGAGATCTCACACCGAAAACGGAAGTTAAAGAAAAAAAAAGCTTCCCTAGCAACGCTATTCTGCGCAAGTGCGGGATTCTTTTTCCGGCTGACTGTCTTTCCCGCAGTTTGGGATGTCAGGGGTCATCACACATGCTCAGAATGCACAGAAAGGGTCAGAGAGAGAGGAGTGGAGATAGAGAGAGAGAGAGAAGGAAGTCAGAGTTGCAGAGGAGAGAGAATTGTTTATTATAGATGTTATTTGGAGGTATAAAAGTTAATTGGAGTTATAAAAGTTATATAAAATCTATATAAATGTAACTACATTGTAAAAAACAGATTACTACTGTAATTTAATACAGTTAAATTTAATATAATAAAATGGAGGGTCTCAGAAGGGAAAAGGGCAAAACCCTTCAGTGATGAGGTGAACGAGGCCCTGGTCAACGTGATGCATGCCAGTTGGAACGACTTGACACGGGGTGGGCATGGGAAACCTCTACCCTGTGTCTACAGAAAAATATGGCAGGAGATTGCAGACGTGGTAATGTATGCATCCCACGAGGCGAGGACACTTGACCAGTGCCGGAAACGATAGAATAGCTTGTTGGCAGCAGCAAGAGTAAGTTGCACGTTATATTTCAAATGTTATATTTAATATTCTAATGATGCATGCAAATTTAGATTAGAACATTGAATTTCCTGCATTGAATTTAAATTTGTCTTTCTTTATTGTATTAATTAATAAGCCATGCTAACAGTAAGTTGCATTTTCCATTTCTAAAATATTTTACTGATGCAATGCAAATTTTTAATCGAACATTGAATCTCCTGCATTGAATTTAAGTCTGTCATTCTTAAATGTTAATTACCTAGTCCATTAGCTTATCCCATGCCATGCTCTCAGAGGAGGATGGGGTGCGGCTCTGCTCAACTACAACCATTGTCAGAAATTGAGGAGCTTGCGATCGCGCTGGTGGAACATGACAGCCGTTCGGCCACCACCCGTGGTCTGGCCGAACCCAACCTTGAGTCTCATGAGTAATATGAACTGTGTAATGTGTCAAACAGCATTAAAAACATTTTTAAAATCTTTAATTAGTTACATATGTAATGTCCTGTAATCATAATGCAATATGCAATATAACTTGTGATGTACTCTTGATATACTAATGATGTCATGGCAGGCCATGCATGCATGTATGCAGCCCTGGTGCAGTCCTTGTGCATAAGAAGCAGGGGATGTATCTGCTACAGCTTTATGGGGTAGTGAAAAGTATTGATATATAACGTCTCCGAGTAATGATCACCGTTATGTTCTAATAAGATCTTTAAAAATGTCATTCGTGTTTTTAAGATCAACCTGAGAAGCTAGTAGCATTACAGCCATCCACTGTACCTTCAACAACCACCTCGGAGGAGGAAGAGGAGGAACATTCAAACGAAGAGGAAGAAAACTTTCCTCACCTCCAGGAGGAGGACGAAGAGCAGGAAGAAGATGAAGAGGAATTATATCCAGATCTGCTGGAATCTACCATTGTTGTGGGGGGGGGAGGATTAACCTGTGGTCATCTCTATTGAGAGTCATGAGGCACCGGGACCAAGTGGTGTGCAGCTGGTGACGCCAAGGCGCAACAGTTTGCACACACCGACCTCACGGAGGTCGGGTCAGCGAGGTGAGCAATCGCCTACCTCGGACGGGCAGACGGAGTGCTTGATCTCCCTGTGTAGGGAGACGCTCGCGATAGGTCGCGACCTTATCCAGGGATTTGATGGGCTCTCCACGAACTGGAGCCAGTTCAACACGAACTTCTCCAGCTGGACTTCCGTGCAAACTGCGTTAGCACGTCAGACCTTGGAGGCGATTCGGGAGAAGACTGCCGCAACCAATGCCCTTCGGCATGCGTTGCTAGTTGGACACGGCGCTGCACCCCAAGGTGTCGTGTTGGCTCAGAGCGCAACCCCTAGCACTCAAGCGAGTATGGAGGACACAGTTCCTCTTGACTCAGAAGAGGAGCCTCAGGCTTCGGCTTCTACTCCGTCACCTCCACCATGGCAGGAAGTCTTGCTGTCGCACGCTGCACACCACTTTCGTGTCGGTCTGTGGAAACCAAAACGGGCGGGTAGTGTAAAAGCATGGGTGGGAAAGGACCTGGAGGGAAACATGGCCGCAGGTAGGGAGGGGGGTTTGTTTGCAAAATTAATTGTTAATGTTTTTACAAGTTTGTTCATTTGTTCATTGTTGTTTGGGGTGGGGGGGAGGGCTAGGTTGGGGGAGTGGGGTGGGGGGGGGGAAGAGTGCTGTTAAAAGAAATGATCAAATTAGTTGTGTTAAATAAAATGTTTTATTGAGTTTAATAATTGTTGTGCCTTCTGTCCTTTTAAAGTTAAGCATAACATTTTAACAATTATTCTGCATTAGTTGAGCGCTGTATTATTGTTACAAAAGTTTACTTTAGTTAAGCATTAATGTACGTGCCAGGCCACTGCAGGCAAGGCAGAAACGTAACTCTACGCAAATGCAACTTTTGCTTAACAATAAATGTAAATGTGACTATCCACAATGAAAGGTCATGAAAAACGTTCGGAAATGAGCTGCTGATGCAACAGCTTAGCAGCCGCGTAACTGTCACTGGGTACTGGTCTTTGGGGGGGGTGGAGGGGGTTTGTACTGGGGCTAGATTGCCAGGCTAATTTCCTTCCCCGAGGTCCTCACCAGCCTCTTCTTCCTCGCCGGCTGGCTCTTCCGTCTCCCCTCCTTCTGGAGGTGGACCAGCAGCCCCGATCTGGCATTACTTGTCCTCTCCGTATAGCTAAGTTATGCAGCATGCAACACACCACAATAAACTCAGTGACCTGGCCAGGGTGGTACTGTTGGCTGCCACCAGAATGGTCCAGGCATCTGAAGCGCTGTTTTAGGACTCCAATTGTCTTTTCGACAATGTTTCGTGTCGTTATGTAGCGTTCAATGCAACATTTCTCTGCTTCAGTGACGGGATTACACAGAAGGGTCATCAGCCAACTGGAAAGGCCACATCCATTATTCCCCAGCATCCAACCATGACCCTCTGGCTGATTGGCAAACAGGTCAGGGATAGCACTCTCACGTAGGATGTGCGCATCATGGATGCTTGCAGGAAATGTAGCATTTACTGTCATGATTATTTGCTTGTGGTCTACAATAAGCTGCACATTTAGGGAGTGGAATCCCTTTCTGTTACAAAACACCTCCGCGTTCTTTAAGGGGGCTTTCAGGGCAATGTGTGTGCAGTCTATTGCTCCCTGCACCTTGGGGAAGTGTGCTATTCTGTAGAAACCCAAAACTCTCCCGGTCTGTGCCTCCCTGGCCATAGGGAAGCTTATAAAGTCCATCCTGTGAGCGTAAAGGGCTTCAGCCACCTGTCAAATGCAGCAGTGGTGTGCTGAGAGATATAACAGATATTGGCAGCTGAAGCCTGAAAAGATCCCGAAGCGTAGAAGGCCAGGGCTGCAGTAACCTTCACCTCAATGGTCAGTGCGGTTCTGATGGTACTGGAAGGCTGAAGATCCACCTTGATGAGCTGAAAGATCTGATCGATGACCTCCTTCCGGAAGTGTAGCCTCCTAGACATGCGTTTTCTGTCAAGTTGAGGTAAGATTTCATTTCTTTGTACCTTCATTGGCTGTACGCTCGCCTCCTCTGTCTCTGTCTCTGCATTTCTCTGCCACCTCTTTGATTGATCCTTTCAGAAACCAGCTTGTGAGCAGTTACGAGTAATGTTGCAGAAAGCATAGGTCCCATCAATAATTATTTTCAATTTTTATAAATGAACTCAAGAACGTGAATCTATTAAATTACTCTCTATGTATTCCATAAAAAATGCCTAATCCACTGTAATACTATTA
Organism: Pristiophorus japonicus; assembly: GCF_044704955.1. Lineage (NCBI taxonomy): Eukaryota > Metazoa > Chordata > Chondrichthyes > Pristiophoridae > Pristiophorus > Pristiophorus japonicus. The sequence goes on along the minus strand of NC_091982.1, from coordinate 74,750,319 downwards.
AGAATATTTAAAAATCTCAGCAGATCTATCTATGCAGGACACATAAATCAGTCACAATCATCTAACATGTCTTTTTGGCTGTCTCCCCTCTTCCTCTGATCTTCAAAATGGCGCCTGTAGTGCCCATTCCCTTCTGTAAGGCCCGGGAAAAGCAACTATTTCTCGCGATGTTTTCGGCCTTACATCAGCTGAAAGAGCCGCGATGTGCCGAAAGTTGGGATGGGCTAGGCGATCAGTTCGGCGAAGTGAGCCGAAACTTGGGGCCCTATTTTTCTGGCGATATTTCTGGCCTAGTTTCCACTTTTTCCTCAAAATGGGCGATAGGTCCATTTTGGGCGATAGATGGGCCTTGTGAAGTGGAAAGTCTAGCCCCATGTATCCACTGATACCCTCATCGGTTAATTGATTTCGCATTCCAAAATATTAACTTTCAGCAATGTTCAGTGGCTCAGGACTGTCGTGCTGATCTCTGTCAGTGGCGTATCCATTGGCTTGATGGGAACAAGCACATTTTTCAGGGTTTCATACACCTCAGGGCCTGCTTCAGTCAGAAAAATAGCCTGTTTTCTTTCTAACATCACCCAGTTAAGGTTTTCATCGCCGACGACTTCGACAATACTATTCGTAGTGAAAAACATTTCTAGCCCCTCCACATATGCTCCAAAAGTCTCTCGATCATGATGGAATTCACTCAAACGCCCTATTATTCCCATAGGCGCAACCAGCTGGACTCTTCAGTTCAGCCAAGTGTGCTTGTATTTTAACTAGGACTTTTAGCTGTGCTGCAAAACAAAGAACCTCTCAAAGTTTCTCTGTTGTTTGGCAGGAATCATCCAACAGCAGAAATTTCAGCGAGGGAATCCAGAAATCCTTTCTCGTTTGCCAATGTGATATATTCTTTACGACATCACAAACACACACATACACAGATGGCTCTGCAGGAATTTGGCATGTGACTGTGTCACATGATGCTTTTATTATATACACAGCAGTTTTTAAGGTTCTCTGTTCCTCCAAAGACATTAAATAGCACTACTTTATTTACTTGGTAATGCTGCCTTTAAAATTGGAGCTGCCACTGTTTGCAGTACTGTAATGTAAATGCAGTAATCGGTCTATATGTAGATAACATGTGACCCACCCGATCCCGACGGCGCCCAGTGAGCCTTTGACCAGCTCTGACCACAGGTTTGGGCCTACCTCATGCGTGACCCTTCCCTCCGAGCCTCCACCCAGCGGCAACTGGGCCTCTTCCCCTCCTGCGGCGACTGGCCGAAACACCCAGAGTTGGAGCAAGAATGTAAGTGTCTGCTGCTGTGCCACTTACCATTTTCTGGGTGCCCTGACCTCTCCTCCTTCCACTCTGAACAGCCTGACCTTCACCCCACAAAGTGGGGCAGTCATCATCATAGGCAGTCCCTCGAAATCGCGGAAGACTTGCTTCCACTCTAATAATGAGTTCTTCGGTGACTGAACAGTCCAATGCGGGAATTACAATCTCTGTCACAGGTGGGACAGACAGTCGTTGAAGGAAAGGGTGGATGGGGAGTCTGGTTTACCGCACGCTCCTTCCGGTGCCTGCACTTGCTGTCTGCATACTCTCGGCAACAAGTAGTAGTCCACTCGGGGAATCTCTATATTACACCTGAAAATGAGGGAAGGAGATGGAAGGGTAGGGACACGCGATGAGTCCAGTAAGAAGTGGGGTGAATTAATTTGGGCATGATAGCCTTTTCTCATTTTGATTACATAGCATAACATTTTATTTGGCTCAAATGATACACAAGATGTCTTCTGAGTTCAGTTATTATTTCTAGAAGTTAAAAAAAAACATTTTATGTAACAATATGGAGTCCAAATTGAATACATGAGAATTTGTTCACAGATATTTTCCTCTGAATTCCCAGTGAATAAGCAGAAATACATAATTCACTTGTCAAAAACTGACTATGACTGACATCAATTTGAATTATTATGGCATGCATGCTTCAGTTTCTGAAATGAACATATTGTAGTAATGTTACTACACTCTATACAGTTCACTGCCTGAAGACTGTAAGTGTACTTGTGATGTTAACACAATTACACACAAGCTGACAGAAGCAGTTTATAAGTCTGGGAATAATTCATAGTTGAATCTGCCTTTTAAAACCTAATAGTAAACTGTACCAGTCAAGATTACTGGATTGAATATATTTTTTGAATTTTTGCTCCTCTGCAAATTGTTATGTAATGATTAGAATTTACCAGGTTTTTCCAAATGCTTAAAAATTAAATGGAGTCCTTATTTTGCAAATTCAATAATATATAGTATGCATCTGTACACACAATAAGATTGAGAACTATGCAGCTTACATCAATTTGGAATTGTGCTTCCATGTCCAGTGGAGTAATGGAGTGATGGTTTGATTTTCAATTTTATTTTTTAAAAAGCAAATTGATAAGTAATTTGAATTAAGAGTGGACTATATTGACCACACTTAAAACTAACAGTTACTGGGTTAGAAAACTATTCAATTATGGAGACTGGTTCAAAGTGAGCTTAGGTGAGAGGCTATTATATAGGATTTAAGTGATGATTGTGTCACTTAATCCGTTTATAAATGACATACATGAAAACAAAATCTATTTCCCACATGATTTCATTACATATGAATGAACTCACTCCAGTATTGCCAACCCCACCGTCTCAAATCAGGAGATAAACTCTTAAAAATCATGAGATTTGGTATAGAAATTATGAGTTGCTATTTTTTCCTGACCTGACCTCTTGCTGATCACTGCTCCAGGAAAGAAGCACATTCAGCGACTTTTGCTCCCAGACAGGAAGCGCATTCAGCCATCACTAACCAATTACTAACATAAGAACATAAGAATTAGGAGCAGGAGTAGGCAATATGGCCCCATGAGCCTGCTCCGCCATTCAATAAGATTATGGCTGATCTTCGACTTCAACTCCACTTTCTTGCCCGATCTCTATATCCCTTGGTTCCCTTAGAGTCCAAAAATCTATCGAGCTCAGCCTTGAATATACTCAATAACTCAGCAGCCACAGCCCTCTGGAGTAGAGAATTCCAAAGTTTCACAACCCTGAGTGAAGAAATGTCTCCTCATTTCAGTCCTAAATGGTCCTAAATCAGTCCTGAGACTATGCCTCCTAGTTCTAGAACTTTAGTGAGACCAAAATCGGCCACTTTGAGAATGGGGACTCCCAACTTCTCCAAAATCAAGATGTTGTCAGGTTTCAGGTCCCGGTGGATGATATGGTTCTTGAGCAATAAAGCGATGATGCTGCTCACTCTTTTCAAATCTTACAATGGAAAAGAAATGACTGAATAATAAACTATAAAAATAATTATCTGTATGTTAAATAACCACTGCATCACTTTTGTAAAATGCTAACATTTTCTTTTTAAATACTGAATACCTCTGCATTTTATTTTGCATTTCCTGCTTCTATTTCCAACTATTAATTATGTAAGAGCAACTTAACACTTTCTTTTGCACTTGTCAAACATACTGCATTCATTTAACAGTTCTTTGTGTGACACTGTTGGAGTGAAATGCTTTGGATATGCCTGAAATGTTTTACATTTACATTCTGCTGTCATTCATCAAAATGAGAGTTTTATAGATTTGACCTGGTATTGACAGCCGAGTCCGGCCTCCTGGGGATACTTTGAGGGTTGCACAGACATTTAAGTAAGGAAAATAAAACGGAGGTAGCTCCACGGTTTGAGCCCATCTCAGGGAGTGGGTCAGTCAGTTCAGCTGCACATTCACTGCTCCATCATCGACAGTCGCACCGACTCAAAAAAGAAAGTGCACAGGCCCTCGCCTCCAGTCTGTGCTGCTCGCGTCTCTCAGGGCAGAAGCCATAATGATTTTGTTGCTGCTGAGACACTTCCCATCGGCACAGAATACGCCAGCCCATAAGTAGGTGTACGTTTAGAAAATGCATATAAATATTCTCATTATTTGTGCTGATTTGAAAGCTGTGTGCAAGGGCTCGCCGGCCCTGGGGATCCACTCGCCTTTCAGTGTGCCACCCTCTGAGGAGGCAATGCGGCCAATCGGTGTGGCTGATCTGTGATGGACAGCTCCCATAACCAATTAGAGTACTGCCGTGTTGTTCAACTCCCAGCAGCATCACTGTATCATTCTCCGAGGGGAAAAAAAGGTGAGATTTCGCTGTTAAATTGTGAGATCACAAGTTGGGTTAAAGTTTCATACAAAATCACGTGTCTCACGATTAATGTGTGAGACTTGCCATTACTATCACTCACATCACAAAAACAATTTAAAAATAGCCCTTTATGGACTAGGAGGTGTGGGGTTTGACACCTGTCTATCACCTCTGAGATTTGGGTTTGAATTCAGCCAAGAATGTCTAATTGAATTACAGTATTCAGACAACGCTTGCGTCTGCGTGCACTTGGAGACCGAACTCCAAGCCATCGTCAACACCTTCACCGAGGCATGTGAGAACATGGGCCTTACAGTAAACATTCCGTAAGACAAAAGTCCTCTACCAACCTGCTGCCGCCACACAACACTGCCCCCTGGATATCAAAATCCATGACGAGGCCTTGGACATCATGGACCATTTTCCATACCTCGGGAACCTACTATCAACAAGGACAGACATCGATGATGAGGTCCAACATCGTCTTCAGTGTGCCAGTGCAGCCTTCGGTCGCCTGAGGAAGAGAGTGTTTGAAGACCAGGACCTCAAACCAAATACCAAGCTCATGGTCTATAAACCAGTAGTGATACCTGCTCTCTTATATAGCTCAGAGACATGGACTATATACAGCAGAGACCTCAAAGCACTGGAGAAGTACTACCAAGGCTGCCTCCGCAAGATCCTGCAAATCCATTGGCAGGATAAGTGCACCAATGTTAGTGTTCTCGCTCAGGCCAACATCCTCAGCATCAAAGCATTGACCATGCTCGATCAGCTCTTTTGGGCGGGCTACATCGTCTGCATGCCTGACACGAGACTCCCAAAACAAGCGCTCTACTTGGGGCTTCAACATGGCAAGTGAGCCCCAGGTTGGCAGAGGAAACGCTTCAAGGACACCCTCAAAACCTCCTTGAAAAAGTGCAACATCCCCACCGACACCTGGGAATCCCTGGCCCAAGACCACTCGAAGTGGAGGAAGTGCATCCGGGAAGGCGCTGAACACCTTGAGTCTCTTCGCCGAGAGCAAGCTGAAGCCAAGCGTCGACAGCGGAAGTACCCCAACCACCCGTTCCTTTAACCACTGTATGACAGAGACTGTAGGTCCCGCATTGGACTCTTCAGTCACCTGAGAACTCATTTTTAATGTGGAAGCAAGTCATCCTCGACTCCGAGGGATTGCCTAAGAAGAAGAGACAGTCTAATGTGAAATGAGATTCCACAGTCTTAAGCCAGTCCTTAGTGCATAAAGGCATAGAAACATAGAATGGCTGGACTGACATGTCAGAAGAGACTGGATCAACTGGGCCTTTATTCACTGGAGTTTAGAAGGATGAGAAGGAATCTCATTGAAACATATAAGATTCCGACTGGACTGGACAGGCTAGATGCGGGAAGAATGCTCCCGATGTTGGGGAAGTCCAGAACCAGGGGACACAGTCTTAGGATAAGGGGCAGACCATTTAGGACTGAGATGAGGAGGAACTTCTTCACTCAGAGAGTTGTTAACCTGTGGAATTCCCTGCCGCAGAGAGTTGTTGATGCCAGTTCATTGGATATATTCAAGAGAGAGTTAGATATGGCCCTCACGGCTAAAGGGATCAAGGGGTATGGAGAGAAAGCAGGAAAGGGGTACTGAGGGAATGATCAGCCATGATCTTATTGAATGGTGGTGCAGGCTCGAAGGGCCGAATGGCCTACTCTTGCACCTATTTTCTATGTTTCTGTGTTTCTATGTCTGCTGCTGGTAGTGGTGCTGTGAGGTAAATAGGATGTCAGATTACCTTAGATTTCCGCCCAGAATCTGTAATGGTCTTCACATTATCAACCAAAACTATAATAAATTCAGAAGCTATTAAACTGTTTTGCTGCTTTCTCAGGGAAATTTGTGTGCGTGCCCTAAAGCAGAAAGAAAAAGCAAACAAGGTGATTTGCTGATACCAATCACTCACTTCATGGCTCATCCCACTGCAGTGGCAAATGAAAACAGTCAATCACTGTGGAATAGCACTCAGCAGTCAATTAAGGCTTAGCACAAATTCTATGGCAAGAATAAGGCATAAGAGGAGCATTAAGTCATTAACACGTCAGTGTGTAAATCTGATATATATGAAATTGCCCCATCCTGTATGAATATTTTACAAAGATTGTAAGAATTATAGGCAGTTCAGTATAATTAATATTGAATAACCTGAAAAAGTGGCTACAAATTTTATATGAAACCACAATTTGCAGTTATTACAAATCCTCAGATGTACAATGGAGTTGAGAGCAGAAAATGAGATGAGACCAGAATGGCTAGAGTATTCTTATTTAATGAGACTTCTTAAAAGTCTTAATGGCTGTACATGCATATATCAAATTATACTTTTGTGCCAAATTCCTGTCCAACACATTAAAATGCATTGTGTTTATACTGGGCACTGTGTTTAGTATCCAGGATAATGAACCAATTTATACCTTCAGTAGGATTTGAATCAAGAAGAGACAGCATAATGTCTAACAGTTTATTATAAAAGGTGCTGTGCTACACTGTTTCAATGCAGCTTTCACATTGATTTTGCATTTTCCCTTCTAATTTTCTCCATTTCTGTCCCTGTGGTTGATTCTTACTGCAGTATTTAACTGCAGCACGGTTTCATGGGCACCAGCAGCTCTCCCTTACTTTATCCAAGTGCTTTACGCGAGAATCCACTGAATGTGGTTGAATAGCCTGATGTCAGAGTTGAGCCCAATTCTGGTCTAATCCTTCTCTTCCACGTAGGCACACTGAATAGCAAGATAGAGTGGAACCTGTGTCTAATTGTTTCCCATCCCATCTTCGAACACTAAGGCCAATTATATCATCCTATCTCTTGTCCTGGCTGAGATCAGGTCTGTATGGCTTATTACTATACCAGATAGTACCATAATCTGCTCAGTCATTGAGGAACCTTTGCTGTTTTCTCCTAGAAAAGAGGCCTGTGCTGCAGACTGATCCTCTCCCCTCCCCCCCAACTCCTGAGGTTTTCAAGTTGATAACATTTGTTCTTTAAAAATATTATAGTTTAACTGATGAACTTCTCTCAACCACAATCTAACGCTGATCTATTTATCACCTTTCAGGCATTTCTTTTATGGGGCTGAAAACCTTTCATAATTCACAAAAGAAGTGCAACTCATACTTGTGCCACAGATTTACTGCTGAAAACCACAATATGCTATTTTCAGATTCCCTGGAGTGTTGATTCACACTCTGAATAAACAGATTCAAATAATGTGGATTAGCATGACAGTGTATCCGTTGGAATGCAACCAGGCTCTGATGTAAGTTGGTCAGAAAGTTTTAGAAATCAAAAATCCGATCATCAATATGTCTGAGAAGGACAGTGGGATGCCAGGTATCTCTGCACCACTGAACACTGTAAAAGCCCATTACTGGAGAAAAACCAAAACAAAATATTTAATTCGAACATTCTCCAAACAGAATTCAACAGCTGCAAATCCAAGGGATACAACACTGCATGTGGGATGACAATAAGATATTCTACTGCTTCTTATTAAATATTGATTACTTCAGGTTCAGAAGACCCACATTTTCAAAATTGCTCTGATGTTTGAAAACATCAGCAGGTATATGTCACATTCTGTGTAGGATCAGAGCTGGTCAGGAAATCAGTCTAAATTATATCTGTCATTGCTGTAATGTTTCACTGTAATTGTGCACAATTGTACTAAATATTCTTAAAACAATTCTTGGTAAAAGATACCTTATAAGTCAAAGTTAAAGTAGTTTCTTGGGGCAAATACAACAAAATGGTACTCAATTTATCGTGTTTTATAGTAGATTATATGCAATTTAGTCATATACTTAGGAAAACAGTATTTGTACTTATTACAAGCACAAAACCAAGTTTTGGCTACAGGCTAGAATTCTTAGTCCCTCTTCCCCAAAAGCACAAATGACAGACTTAAGAGGAAGTGGAAGAGGTTTGTTAGCTGCAGACAGGGCACACAGATGCATCCTGTTTGGTATGCAATATTTGCAATGATTCTCCATCACCATTAAATGCTAATAGTTCTTGAATTTATGAGCTTTGTACAAACTTTTACAACCTATTGTACAAACTTTTTTTGTGAAAAGGATAAAGTCGATGGGAGCAAACATTCCATCTTTATTGTTACAAGGCTGTAGTGATGCAAATCTAATATTTTTCAAAAGTCAACTGAATAGTTGAGGTTCTCTTTTGATGAGCAAGACAACCAACCATCGTTATAGTTAGCACGTTGGTTTGGCGTAGTAAAGGGAGTAGATTGGTTCTATCGCTAATCTGCAAACTAGCCATGTTTGGAACCAGTCACTCTCCTCCACACAGCTCAGGAATGTTACCAATCAAACGTTCTTGGCATGTTCTAATGACCAAGCTGTAGTGATTGTTGGGGCAGCCTCAAATGTCACTGGTAGCTGATGTGCCGCTTTATTCAGAGGCTATTCCTATGGAAAATTTTGTTCAGGTGTGCCCTCCCTAAATTCCACATTAAGGCCGAAATTTTGCTGGCGCTCAGAGAACAGGTTCGGAGGTGAGTCGGCTGTCAAAATATAAAAGAGTGACACTGGGTCGACAACCCACTGTCAATCCGCTTCCATGTCAGTTTCCCAAATGTTGGGTCTGTAAGTGCTTTACAATTGGGCCACCAATTGACATGGTTAAAAGCTTGTTTAAAGGTATTTAAGCAGCATTTTACATTTACAGCTGTTTCATGAGGTTCACGGCGCTTGGGGATCACATCAGATAAGTAGGTCGGGTTTTTAATTACTCTCTATTCTTCTGAATATTTGACAGCTGCAAAAGTGGTATTAAAGCTACCATTTCACAGCTGTTCACTTTCAAATCTTAGAAGCTGGAGCCTTCAGGATTTGCAATACAATTTTCAGCATTATGCAGGTTGGAAATATTTAGAGTAAACTCTCTATCCACTGTCACCTCCTTGGAGCAAGCTCTCGCACCATTGACAGATCACTTCTGTCATCTCAATTTCAGTTGCCATCTATTCCAGCAGCAGCCATGCCCATGAAAATATATCGCCTTGGTCCTCAGAATCCCACCACGATCAGCAGTACCAGGCACACCAGCATCACCAACAACACTAACCTTCTCCGCAATCACCTGACACTGCTCAGGACACAGGGCATCAGCACCTGACCACATTGCTACCCGGGAGGACAGGGATGGCCTCACCATGGCCAGATTTATTTCACTTGATGCTGTAAACCTATATGGCTGCCACATGAGGCGCCAGGTAGTCACCACCCCACACCAGCACCATAAATCATACCTACAATGCCCAAGCCATTCCCTTCACACTTGTCATCATTGCGGGGAGTATAGTTATGTATCACCATTCACTGCAACTCACTAAGCCGCTTCCAAAGGTGCACACAAATCTGTCCAAGAAGGCAAAGTGTTGAAAATAAAGATTTCAATGTTTGGCAACACATTAACATAAACGTTACATGAACATTGGCTAAAAAACCCAAGTGCCTACCCTTGTGTGTTGTTAGTTGGTATAATTGGACAAGGATAAAGGTGAGTGTGAGGGGTGGCTTGTGAGATGGGGATGTGATAATGTAGATAGATAGAGAGGGATGGGTGAAGGTGCAAGGTAAGTTTTTGTGAATAAGGATTAGGGTAGGGAAGGCAAAGTTATGGGGATGTGATGAGTGGCACAGCAGCATGAGGTTGAGAGTGGCTTTACAGTAACGTTTTGTGATCGACTGAGATCATTGAAAGGTTTGTGCCACTGCAGTCAGGTCCTCCTGATGACATCCCTGCTTGTGCCCTCCTGTGGAATGTGCAACCAGGCTGCGTTGGTGTCATGGAGAGCTTTCTTCCTCCCATTGGAAGGGAAGGGAACCCCCTGCATCTTGTGACACACTCCACAAGGAAATAAAGGAGAGTATCAAATTGAAACCGATGGCATACAATGTTGCCAAGATTAATGGGAGGCCATAGGATTGGGAAAATTTTAAAAACCAGCAAAGGGCGACTAAAAAAATAATAAAGAGAGAGAAGATAGATTATGAGAGTAAACTAGCAAGAAATATAAAAGCAGATAGTAAGAGCTTCTAGAGGTATATAAAAAGGAAGAGAGTAGCTAAAGTAAATGTTGGTCCCTTAGAGGGTGAGACTGGGGAATTAATAATGGGGAACAGGGAAAGGGCAGAGAATTTGAACAAATATTTTGTATCGCCCTTCATGGTAGAAGACACAAAATAATATCAATAATAGATCATTAAGGTGCTATAAGGAGGGGGGGAACTTAGTTTTATCACTATCACTAAAGAAAAAGTACTCGGTAAAATAATGGGACTAAAGGTGGACAAGTCCCCTGGAGCTGATGGTCTGCATCCTCGGGTCATAAAAGAAGCGGCTGCAGAGATAGTGGATGCATGGGTTGCAATCTACCAAAATTCCCCGGATTCTGGAGAGGTCCCAGTGGATTGGAAAACCGCTAATATAATGCCTCTATTTAAAAAAAGGAGGGAGACACAAAGCAGGAAACTATAGACCAGTTAGCCTAAACTCTGTTGTTGGGTAAATGCTGGAGTCCATTATTAAGGAAGCAGTAGCAGAACATTTGGAAAAACATAATACAGTCAAGCAGAGTCAGCATGGTTTTATGAAAGGGAAATCATTTTGACAAATTTGTTGGAGTTCTTTGAGGATGTAATGAGCAGGGTGGATAAGGGGGGAACCAATGGATGTTGCATATTTGGATTTCCAGAAGGCATTCGATAAGGTGCCACATAAAAGGTTACTGCACATTTAAGAGCTCACGTGGTTGGGAGTAATATATTAGCATGGATCGAGGATTGGCTAACTAACAGAAAACAGAGAATCAAGATAAATGAGTCATTTTCCGGTTGGCAAACGATAGCTAGTGGGGTTCCCCAGTGATTGGTGCTGGGACCCCAACTATTTACACCATATTAATGATTTGGATGATGGGACTAAGTGTAATGAAGCCATGTTTGCTGATGATACAAAGATGGGTGGGAAAGCAAGTTGTGAGAAGAACACAAAAAATCTGCAAAGGGATACAGACAGGCTAAGTGAGTGGGCAAACATTTGGCAGATGGCGTATAACATGGGAAAGTGTGAGGTTATCCACTTTGGCAGGAAAAATAAAAAAGCAAATTATTACTTAAATGGAGAGAGATTACAAAATGCTGCAGTACAAAGGGACTTGGGGGTCCTTGTGCATGAAACACAAAAAGTTAGTATGCAGGTACAGCAAGTAATCAGGAAGGCAAATGGAATGTCGGTCTTTATTGGAAAAGGGATGGAGTATAAACACAGGGAAGTCCTGCTACAACTGTACAGGGTATTGGTGAGATCCCACCTAGAGTACTGCGTACAGTTTTGGTCTCCTTATTTAAGAGGAGATATTCTTACATTGGCAGCAATTCAGAGAAGGTTCACTGGTTGATTCCTGAGATGAAGAGGTTGACTTATGAAGAAAGATTGAGCAGGTTGGGCCTATACTCATTGGAGTTTAGAAGAATGAGAGGTGATCTTATTGAAACATACAAGAAACTGAGGGGGCTCGACTAGGTAGATGCAGAGAGGATGTTTCCACTCATGGGAGAATCTAGAACTAGGGGGCATAGTTTAAGAATAAGTGGTCGCCCATTTATAATTGAGATGAGGAGGAATGCCTTCTCTCAGAGGATCATAAATCTGTGGAATTCTCTGGCCCAGAGTGCTGTGGAAGCTGGGTCATTGAATATATTTAAGATGGAAATAGACAGATTTTTTAACGATAAGGGAGTGAAGGGTTATGGGGAGCGGGTAGGGAAGTGGAGCTGAGCCCAAGATCAGATTAGCCATGATCTTATTATGGTGAAGCAGGCTCGAGGGGCCAAATGGCCTACTCCTGCTACTATTTCTTATGTTCATATGTTCTTACTGAGAGCCTGCTTGCAGCTGTGCACCTTTGTGTAGTGGTTGTCAGTGTTTGCAGCACCTCAAAGCTGCAGAACCCTGACAGCACAACTGTCAAAATGAATGTGAAAATGCTCGCTTTTTGGCTGATGATGCGTCATCAAATGACATCATCAGACCCACTTACACTTAATTGGCTGAGAACCTCGCAGAGCGGGCTTAACAAGCCCCATCAACGTAAAATTATTTTCACAGAGCGGGATGGAACGAGGAGTGGGGTGCCAACCCTCACCTACCCTGGCCGCACTGAGCCAGCTTCAGTAAGGGAAATCATAGCCCAAGTGTTTTTTTCTAATAATGCTAACCACTAATGAAATTCACTGCTTATTATTTTTTATTTTTACTTTGTCGAAATATCAACATATTTTGTTTAACATCTGTATTAAAGACAAGTGTATTATTTAGCACATATTCCTCTTTAGTAGAAGTGTATGCTATTTGATCAGACATTATTTCCAAATCATGGGTCTAACACAATGGCCCGGAACTTGTGGTCAGTGTCAAAATGATGGCGATTGCTGCTGACCTTGAAGAAAGCTGTCCACAACAATCATGCGATCTCTGTGGTGAAAACTTTCACTTACTTGACCTTAATCTTATTGTAGCGCTGTCAAAAGTGGATCTTTAGCATATAACAGCAGTGATGTAATCAAGCTGTCCAAGCAGCCAATCACACTGAAGAATTCTGACAGACAGCAAACCAGGAAATAAAAAGCACTGATTATCAATCACTTTAAAAAACATTTATAGAGAAAAGAAAAAACTTGGATTTATATAGCATCTTTCATGACCACCAGATGTCTCAAAGCACTTTACAGCTAATGAAATACATTTGGAGTGTAGTCACTGTTCTAATTTGGGAAACGTTGCAGCCAATTTGCGCACAAGCAAGCTCCCACAAACAACAATATGATATTGACTAGATAATCTCTTTTTTTATGTTGATTGAGGAATAAATATTGGCCAGGACACCAGGGATAACTCCCCTATTCTTCTTCGAAATAATGCCATAGGATCTTTTTTACTTCCACTTGAGAGAACAGATGGGGCTTTGGTTTAACGTCTCATCTGAAAGATGGCCCCTCCGACAGTGCAGCTGTCCCTCAGTACTGCACTGGAGTGTCAGGCTAGATTTTTTTGCACAAGTCTCTGGAGTGGGACTTGAACCCACAACCTTCTTTCTGAGAAGCGAGAGTGCTACCCACTTTAAAAAATATATATTAATATTTATTGAACATTAAGAACATTTACAACATCGTGATAATTCCGTCCATCTGCACAGCCATTCCTCCAACACATAATATCAAAACCTGAAGTTTAATTTGTAACATATAATAATCTATTGTACTTTACAAATTGATCATAAAACACTATCTTTAAATTTTTTTCTGAATAAAACATCCACCGAGCCTTATAATGATCTTTTAGTTTATATTTAAAATACTCTCATTCCTTCTTTGCATAATCACAAATCTAACCAAACTCAACATTAAATTAATTGCCGCTCTGCAGACTCTCCGGAAATCTGCATCTCAAAATTGAGTCCCACAAGATTCTCATTCATCTTCTTCGGTCTTCACCCAGCAAGAAAACCTCACATAACTGTCGAACATAGTATTTAAAATCCTTTAACTGCGGACATAACAAATTGCACAGAGTCTCATCCCACGTCCCATAGACTGGGCAAGTTGCCACCTCTACTCACCCAATCTTACATAAGACTATCATAGTAAAAATCCAGTTATGAGCCAATTTGAAATCCAGTTCAATCCACCCTGGAGATTTAACATTTGCCCACATTCCCTTCCAAATTCTTTTGAAGTCCAACTGTGGGTATAGATTCTGCCAAAACTCCTGACCAACAGGTGTCTTAAATCTTCATTTTCTAAATACCCCATAGAAATCGCGAGTATTACAGTTGTCATTTGGATCAACTCCTCCCCTTTCTCCAACAGAAATTTTGGAAAAGTGAGACGCATTATACCTCTTTTGAAAATTTGCGTAGTTATTTCTTCCATCCAATTCTGTGTCATTGCCCTTACAATCTTCTCATACATGATCTTAGTTGCTTTTTCCTCTACCTCGTGATCCTCCTCCCAAACCATATCCCTCACTGCCGCTTCCGGCAACCAACCTGGAATTACCTCATATAATATATCTTTCACATATATAATACCGGCTTTTATAAAAGCTTGATTAAATAATACCTCTCCTTCAATGTTGATCTACCTGTTCAAAAATAAGGGCTGTTCTAAAAATTCCTCAGCACCTTTGGACATAAATTGCACACTTTAAAAAAAATGGAACCAAGTGTCTACAACCCCCTTATAAAATCTAGGGAAAGGTTTAATCGATTTCAAAAACATATTGTTGTATTCCATATAAAGTATTCCCTGACCACCGATCCCACAATTTAAAAAAATGCTGGAAACTACTCTTCCAAAAACTTGTATTTGACTTCTGAAGAAATCTCTTCACCCATTTAATTGTAAAGGATTTTTTCTTCAAATCAGTATCTGGGAAATTGAGTCCTCCCTGAGTTCGCTGTCCAATGATGGTATTGTAAACAACCAAGGCTGGTTTCCCTTCCCATAAAAACTTTACATAAACCTCTCGGATAGACTTTTCCGGCCACTCGGGAATATCCTCCACCATCAATAAATACCATAGTTTAGATAGCCAGAGAGCTGACACCATTGTCGCTCTTCCTTGTACTTTCAACACCTTCTTTCTCATCTTTCCAAAATATTTTAAATTTCATAATCTTCGGTTCCCAATTTAGGTGATCAACTTCATCCCTATCCTTCTTGCACCCCATATGCAGCCCCAGAACTTCTAAAACCTCCACCACCACAAAAGGGCTTTCCTCCAACCAGTCCCCACTAAGCCTTCCCACAACCAGGCATTGGGACTTACGATAATCTACTCTGGCTCCTGAAGCTCTACAATACTCCCATAGCTTTCCACACTGACTCCCCATCTCTCAACGTAAAGGTCATGTCATCTGCATATTGGTCTATCACAGACACCTGCCCGGAACTGGGAACCGCAATCCCGACTACATCTTGTTCATAAGAACATAAGAACATAAGAATTAGGAACAGGAGTAGACCATCTAGCCCCTCGAGCCTGCTCCGCCATTCAAAAAGATAATGGCTGATCTGGCCGTGGACTCAGCTCCACTTACCCGCCCGCTCCCCATAATCCTTAATTCCTTTATTGGTTAAAAATCTATCTATCTGTGATTTGAATACATTCAATGAGCTAGCCTCTTGGAGAAGAAATTCCTTCTCAACTCGGTTATAAATTGGCTTCCCCGTATTTTGAGGCTGTGCCCCCTAGTTCTAGTCTCCCCGACCAGTGGAAACAACCTCTCTGCCTCTATCTTGTCGCTCCCTTTCATTATTTTAAATGTTTCTATAAGATCACCCCTCATCCTTTTGAACTCCAACAAGTAAAGACCCAGTCTGCTCAATCTATCATCAGAAGGTAACCCCCTCATTTCCGGAATCAGCCTAGTGAATCATCTCTGTATCCCCTCCAAGGCTAGTATATCCTTCCTTAAGTAAGGTGACCAAAACTGCACGCAGTACTCCAGGTGCGGCCTCACCAATACCCTGTACACTTGCAGCAGGACCTCCCTGCTTTTGTACTCCATCCCTCTCGCAATGAAGGCCAACATTCCATTCGCCTTCCTGATTACCTGCTGCACCTGCAAATTAACTTTTTGGGATTCATGCACAAGGACCCCCAGGTCCCTCTGCACCGCAGCATGTTGTAATTTCTCCCCATTCAAATAATATTCCCTTTTACTGTTTTTTCCCCCAAGGTGGATGACCTCACATTTTCCAACATTGTATTCCATCTGCCAAACCTTAGCCCATTCGCTTAACCTATCTAAATCTCTTTGCTGCCTCTCTGTGTCCTCTACACAACCCGCATTCCCACTAATCTTTGTGTCATCTGCAAATTTTGTTACACTACACTCTGTCCCCTCTTCCAGGTCATCTATATATATTGTAAACAGTTGTGGTCCCAGCACCGATCCCTGTGGCACACCACTAACCATCGATTTCCAACCCGAAAAGGACCCATTTATCCCGACTCTCTGCTTTCTGTTAGCCAGCCAATTCTCTATCCATGCTAATACATTTCCTCGGACTCCATGTACCTTTATCTTCTGCAGTAACCTTTTGTGTGGCACCTTATCGAATGACTTTTGGAAATCTAAATACACCACATCTATCGGTACACCTCTATCTACCATGCTCGTTATATCCTCAAAGAATTCCAGTAAATGAGTTAAACATGATTTCCCCTTCATGAATCCATGTTGCGTCTGCTTGATTGCACTATTCCTATCTGGATGTCCCGCTATTTCTTCCTTAATGATAGCGTCAAGCATTTTCCCCACTACAGATGTTAAACTAACCGGCCTATAGTTACCTGCCTTTTGTCTGCCCCCTTTTTTAAACAGAGGCATTACATTAGCTGCTTTCCAATCCGCTGGTACCTCCCCAGAGTCCAGAGAATTTTGGTAAATTATAACAAATGCATCTGCTATAACTTCCGCCATCTCTTTTAATGCCCTGGGATGCATTTCATCAGGACCAGGGGACTTGTCTACCTTGAGTTCCATTCGCCTGTCCAACACTACCTCCCTAGTGATAGTGATTGTCTCAAGGTCCTCCCTTCCCACATTTCCGTGACCAGCAATTTTTGGCATGGTTTTTGTGTCTTCCACTGTGAAGACCGAAGCAAAATAATTGTTTAAGGTCTCAGCCATTTCCACATTTCCCATTATTAAATCCCCCTTCTCATCTTCTAAGGGACCAACATATACTTTAGTCACTCTCTTCCATTTTATATATCGGTAAAAGCTTTTACTATCTGTTGTTATGTTTTGCGCAAGTTTACTTTTGTAATCTATCTTTCCTTTCTTTATTGCTTTCTTAATCATACTTTGCTGTCGTTTAAAATTTTCCCAATCTTCTAGTTTCCCACTAACCTTGGCCACCTTCTCTGCATTGGTTTTTAATTTGATACTCTTCTTTATTTCCTTGGTTATCCACAGCTGGTTATCCCTTCTCTTACCGCCCTTCTTTTTCACTGGAATATATTTTTGTTGAGCACTATGAAAGAGCTCCTTAAAAGTCCTCCACTGTTCCTCAATTGTACCACCATTTAGTCTGTGTTCCCAGTCTACTTTAGCCAACTCTGTCCTCATCCCACTGTAGTCCCCTTTGTTTATAGTACGCTCATTTGAGACACTACTTCCTCACCCTCAATCTGTATAACAAATTCAACCATACTGTGATCACTCATTCCGAGAGGATCTTTTACGAGGAGATCGTTTATTTTTCCTGTCTCATTACACAGGATCAGATCTAAGATAGCTTGCTCCCTTGTAGGTTATGTAACATACTGTTCTAAGAAACAATCCCGTATGCATTCTATGAATTCCTCCTCCAGGCTACCCCGTGCGATTTGATTTGACCAATCGATATGTAGGTTAAAATCTCCCATGATTACTGCCGTTCCTTTTTCACATGTCACTATTATTCCCTTGATTATTGTCTGCCCCACCGTGAAGTTATTATTTGGGGGCCTATAAACTACGCCCACCAGTGACTTTTTCCCCCTTACTATCTCTAATCTCCACCCACAATGATTCAACATTTTGTTCATTCGAGCCAATATCATCTTTCACAACTGCCCTGATATCATCCTTTATTAACAGAGCTACCCCACCTCCTTTCCCTTCTTGTCTATCCTTCCGAATTGTCAGATCCCCTGTATGTTTAATTCCCAGTCTTGACCACCCTGCAACCACGTTTCTGTAATGGCCACCAAATCATACCCATTTGTAATGATTTGTGCCGTCAACTCATTTACGTTATTTCGAATGCTGCATGCGTTTCGGTAGAGTGTTTTAATACTAGTTTTTAAATCATGATTTTTAGTTTTGACCCCTCCTGCAGCCCCTTTATATTCATACATATTGTCCCTTCCTATCACCTTGTGGTTTACACTTACCCCAGTGCTACTCTGCTCTGTTGCCTCCTGCCTTTTTCATTCTCTCTTGGGGTCCTGTTCATCTGCGCTCTCACCCCACTCTAACTAGCTCAGAGCCCTCTCCTGGGTTCCGAATACTCCTCGCATTGAGGCACCGAGCTTTCAGGCTTGCCTTTTTATTACACTTTGACTCTTTAGAATTTTGCTGTTCATTGGCCCTTTTTGTTTTTTGCCTTGGGTTTCTCTGCCCTCCACTTTTACTCATCTACTTTCTGTCTTTTGCTTCTGTCTCCATTTTGTTTCCCTCTGTCTCCCTGCATTGGTTCCCATCCCCCTGCCATATTAGTCCCCAAAGCACTCGCAAACCTCCTCCTCGGAAATTGGTTTCAGTCCTGCCCAGGTGCTGACCGTCCGGTTTGTACTGGTTCCACCTCCTCCGGAACCAGTTCCAATGCCCCAGGAATTTGAATCCCTCCCTGCTGCACCACTGCTCAAGCCACGTATTCATCTGCGCTATCCTGCGATTCCTACTCTGACTAGCACGTGGCACTGGTAGCAATCCCGAGATTACTACTTTTGAGGTCCTACTTTTTAATTTAGCTCCTCGCTCCTTAAATTCATCTCGTAGGACCTCATCCCGACAACTGGCTGTTCTCCCTCCCTTTTCAGAATGTCCTGCACCCACTCCAAGACATTCTTGACCCTTGCACCAGGGAGGCAACATACCATCCTGGAGTCTCGGTTGCGGCGGCAGAAACGCCTATCTATTCCCCTTACAATTGAATCCCCTATCACTATTGCTCTCCCACTCTTTTTCCTGCCCTCCTGTGCAACAGAGCCAGCCACGGTGCCATGAACTTGGCTGCTGCTGCCCTCCCCTGATGAGTCATCCCCCTCAACAGTACTCAGTGCTATTTGTTGGGCACTCCAGTCCTGAATAGGGAAATGAAATGGGAAGTTGGGAACACTCCCTCTCACCTTATTATTATGCCTCTGACTAGTCTGTGCCTACTGGAACTATTCTGCTACCCGCCCACCCCCCCCCCGCAAAGCTGTTGAATATTTAAAAACTGAAATATAGATTTTTGTCAGGCAAGGGCATTAAGTGATAGGAGAACAAAGCAGGTAAATGGAGTTAAGATACAGATTAGCCATGATCTAATAGAATGGCAGAACAGGCTTGAAGGGCTGATGGACTATTTCTGTTCCTAAGCTCAGCTAAGGGTCGAATAGGATGTCGAGGTTGCAAGCAGTTTGGTTTGGCATGAGGGTGTAGCTGGAGAGTGGGTTGGAGGGCAGTGACAAAAGTATAGGCTTGGATTTTGCTGTCGGAATAATGATGAGACTAGCCACACTCACCTTTATTAAGGAATAAACCAGACAGCAACTTCTGGCATCCGCACAGTTAAGCGTGGAAATCAGCAAGTTGCTGTCCAATTTGCCTGCTCCACCACAAGTTTTACTGCACTAGTACCTTGGCGAGAGACTTGCCATTCAAACATATGAAGGGGATGAAATTGGGGTACTTGCCCACTAGATACCTACTAAACATGCCAGAAAAAGTTTGGGCTTGTCCATTCAAGTGTAAGTACATTTTTAATGGTGTGGTAAGTCTAAATGACTATCAAACAAACTCTCTGGCACTGAAAATTAACTTTTACAAGTGTGGGGTCTCATTCCCTCAGATTTTAATTACAGTTGGTGATTTAAAAAAAATATATATATTTTATTTTTAACCGTTTTCTTTCTGTATCTTTTATCTCTCTCTCACTCTCTTAATCCCATCTTGCTTTACTTCTTTTGATTTTACATTGCGTTAGATATTCTAACTTATACTTCCTGGTTTAGACACTGCGTGGCTCAGTAAGAATTCTTCAATCTGATTGCTTGTCCTGTACACAGAGGTTGCAATTCCCCTGTAGGGGTCACCGTGTGGTATGCAACTCCCAATAATAAAATCATAGAAGTTTATGACACAGAAAGAGGTCATCGACCTATTGTGTTTGTGCCGGCCGAAAAAGTGCTACCCAGCCTAGTCACACTTTCCAGCTTTTGGTCTGTAGCCTTGTCGGCGACATCACTTCAAGTGCATATCCGAGTACTTTTTAAATGCAATGAGGGTTTCTGCCTCGACCATCCCTTCAGGTAATGAGTTCCAGACACCCACCACCCATTGGGTGAAACAATTCCTCCTCAACTCCCCTCTTATCCTTCTACCAATTACTTTAAGTCTATGCTCCCTGGTTATTGATTTCTTTGCTGAGAGAAATAGATCCTTCCTATCCACTCTATCTAGTCCACTCATAAATTTATACACCTCAGTTAAATCTCCCCTCAGCCTCCTCTGTTCCAAAGAAAATAATTGCAGCCTATCCAATCTTTCCTCATAGCTAGAATTCTTCAGTCCTAGCAACATCCTCGTAAATCTCCAGTGCAGTCACATCTTTCCTGTAATGTGGTGACCAGAACTGTATGCAGTACTCTAGCTGTGGCCTAACTAGTGTTTGATACGATTTTAGCTTAACCTCCCTGCTCTTATATTCTATGCCTCGGCTAATAAAGGAAAGCATCTTGTATATGTTCTTAACCACCTTATCTACCTGTCCTGCTACCTTCAGGGATCTTTCCCTTGCCTTGTTAGCTCTTCTCAAATACATTACCTCACACTTCTAAAGCATTATTGGGTCCTAATCTGGACTGATAAAATTGCGCACTATTCCAGAATCATTCTGGAATGCAAAGATAAACCCCGACTTCTATTCTTCACTGTTAACTGTCTTAATAAACACCTCTCCCCAGTCTCCATCCTCACCTCCAACAACAAGTGTGAAGAGCTCATGGACTTCTTTGTCTCTAAGATTGAGACCATCTGTACAGCCGTCTCTGACTCTTCCCTTTCTTCCCCTAGCACACTGGGCCAAACTTCCTCCAAGGATCTCCCCTGCCCTAGCTCTGACCTCACATCTTTCTCGCGTTTCTCTCTGAACGCCCCTCACAACCTCTCTGAGCTCATCTTGTTGAGGCGACCCACTTCTTGCTCCCTTGACCCTGTTCCCACCAAACTGCTGACCACCCAACTTCTTTTTCTGGCTCCCATGTTAGCTGACATTGTTAACGGTTCTCTCTCCTCAGGTATTGCCCCCTCTCCCTCAAATCTGCCGTTATCACCCCTCTCCTCAAAAAAACAATCTTTTACCCCTCCGTCCTTGCAAACTACTGCCTCATTTCCAACCTCTGCTTCCTCTCCAAAGTCCTTGAATGGGTTTTCGCCTCCCAAATCCATGCGCATCTTTCCCACAACTCTATGTTTGAATCCCTTCAATCCGGTTTCCGTGCCTGCCTCAGTACCGAAACGGCTCTCATCAAAGTCAAAAATAACATCCTTTGTGACTATGACAAAGGCAACTATCCCTCCTCGTCCTTCTTGACTCATCTGTAGCCTTTGACATGGTTGACCACTCTATCCTTCTTCAACGCCTCTCCACTGTCGTCCAGCTGGGTGGGACTGCACTTGCCTGGTTCCATTCTTATCTATCTAATCATAGCCAGAGAATGACCTGCAATGGTTTCTCTTCCTGCATCATTATCTCTGGTGTCCCCCAAGGATCTGTCCTTGACCCCTTCCTATTTTACATCTACATGTTGCCCGTTGGCGACATCATCCGAAAACACAGCGTCAGTTTCCACATGTACGCTGGTGACACCCAGCTCTACCTCGCTACCACTTCTCTGACCCCCTCCACGGTCTCTAAATTGTCAAATTGCTTGTCTGCCATCCAATTCTGGATGAGCAGAAATTTTCTCCAATTAAATATTGGGAAGATCGAAGCCATTGTTTTCATTCCATGCCACAAACTCTGTTCCCCAGCCATTGATTCCATCCCTCTCCCCAACTTCTGTCTGAGGCTGAACCACACTGTTCACAACCTTGAAGTCATATTTGACCCTGAAATGAGCATTCAATCACATATCCACAGCAGAAGCAAGACTGCCTATTTCCACCTCCGTAACATCGCCCATCTCCGCCCCTGCCCCAGTTCATCCGCCACTGAAACCCTCATCCATGCCTTTGTTACCTCTATTCCAATGCACTCCTCGCTGGCCTTCCATATTCTACTCTAACTAAACTTGAGGTGATCCAAAACTCGGCTGCCGTGTCCTAGCTCGCACCATGTCCCATTCACCCATCACCTCTGTGCGCGCTGACTGACATTGGCTACCGGTTAAGCAATGGCTCAATTTTAAAATTCTCATCCTTGTTTTCAAATCCCTCCATAGCCTCGCCCCTCTCTATCTCTGTAATCTCCTCCAGCCCCACAACCCCTTGAAATATCTGTGCTCCTCTAATTCTGTCCTCTTGAGCATCCCTGATTATCGCTCCCATTGGTGGCCGTGCCTTCTGTTGCCTAGGCCCTAAGGTCTGAAAATCTCTCCACCTCTCTTCCTCTCTCCTCCTTTAAGACGTTCCTTAAAACCTACCTCTTTCACCAAGTTTTTGGCCACCTGCCCTAATGTCTCTTTATGTGGCTCGGTGACACTTTTTTGTCTCATAATACTCTGGTGAAGCACCTTGGGATGTTTCACGATGTTAAAGGTGCTATATAAATACAAGTTATTGTTGTTGTTGAATTCCATTTAACACTTTTCTGCCACCTGACCAGTCCATCGATATCTTCCTGCAGTCTACAGATTTCTTCCTCACTATCAACCACATCACCAATTTTTGCATCATCTGCAAACTTCTTAATCATGTCCCCTACATTGAAGTCTAAATCATTGATATATACCACAAAAAGCAAGGGACCGAGTACTGAGCCCTGCGGAACCCCACTGGAAACAGCCTTCCAGTCCCTAAAACACCTGTTGATCATTACCTGATCAACTTCCTGCTTCTGAGCCAATTTTGGATCCAAATTGCCACTTTCCCTTGGATCCCATGGGCTTTTACTTTTCTGACCAGTCTGCCATGTGGAACCTTGTCAAAAGCCTTGCTGAAATCCATGTAGACTAAATCAAACACACTACCCTCATCAACCTTCCTTGTTACCACCTCAAGCAATTCAGTCAAGTTAGTCAGACACGACCTTCCCTTAACAAATCCACACTGACTTTCCTTGATTAATCCATGCCTTTCTAAATGACAATTAAAACTGTCGCTCAGAATTTTTTCCAACAATTTGCCCACCACCGAGGTTAGGCTGACTGGCCTGTAATTACTCAGTCTATCCCTTTCTCCTTTCTTAAATAACAGTACAACATGAGCAACCCTCCAGTTATCCCACACCTGTAGCCAAAGAGGATTGGAAAATGATGGTCAAGGCTTCTGCTATTTCCTCTCTTGCTTATCTTAGCAGCCTGGGATACATTGCATCTGAGCCTGGCCATTTATCTACTTTCAAAGATGCTGAACTCATTAATGTTTCCTTTCTCACTATGTTTATCTCATCTAATATCTGGCATTCCTCCTCTGTAACTACAATGTCTGCAATGTCCTCCTTTTTTGTGAAGACAAATGCAAAGCATCCATTATGAACCATACCCACATCTCCTGCCTACACACACATTTTCCTCTGATGGCCCCTACCCTTTCCTTAGATATCCCCTTGCTCTTTATATATTTATAAAACAATGACCATATGTTTCTGTCCAAATGCCCACTAAAAGTCTGTGGGCAGCTGTAAGTGTAATGAAAGGCGAGTGCCATTCCTTCACCGCTGACCGCAAATTCTGAGCCATCGAGCTTGTGGCGTTGAAGACGGTGGCTTCAATTGTCCCAATGTATAGCTGGAGGAAATCATGGTATAAGCTCAGTATAATTCATACCTTTGTATCCTGCTGATAAGTTAAACAAAGCACAGTAACTGGTAGAGCCAAAATGTATCCACATGTTTAGAAATAACTAGGATACTTAGTTGATTTTGTTTACAGCATGTACCTCTGCACAGCTAAATTCAGTGTTAATAATAAAGTGTGCTGTTCCATGCATCTCAGTTAGCATATGTATTTTGTAAAAAGAACTTCATATCCAAAAAAATTCTAGGGTTCAGAGGTTTGTAAATAATCAGGAAAAAGCAGACCAAATGCAGCTGGGGGCGAGGGAGTAGTCTGGGAATTTCAGTTGATAGGTGATAAATGCCATTTAATGTGGATGAGGTCAGAGTGATGAGATTGGAGTGACTGAGGATAGAGAGAAGGGTGATTAATTGAAAACTAGAGTTAGCAGCTGCACTTCATGGAAAAACTCATTAGGAATGCTCAGGAGAGAACTTACTTAAACATTCTAGATCCTAGGGTACAGAGACAAACTGTTTGGTGCAGTCACAAATTCTACAAAAAGGACCACAGATTCAAGCTCAGAAAAAAAGGTGAACAAGCAGTTTGGATCTAATAATCGGATCAAAGAAAAAGGTAAGTGTGTGGAACAGATTGGCTGAGAAAGAAGTGGAGGCAGAAAATTTGGCACAAAAATCAAAAGAGAACTGGATTGATATTTGGCAAGGGAAATAATTAAAAGATGAGAGACAGAGTGATGTATGGTTACAAACTTTAGAATGAGATGAACCATCGTCATCATTTTGGGTTCTGCACATTCCTATGTTCCTACAGATTACCCATTTGCTGATTTTTTTTTCCCAGTGGTGTGGCTGAAAGTGTTAACTTATTGCACAAGATATAGGGCAATTTTTCCGGGTCATTTGCGCAGTTTTTTTGGTGCACGCCGTTTTTTTCTGGCAAAATTATTTAATTCAAAATTTCCCCCTTTCAAAGCCGGCAAAACTGCTTTAGTTACGA
Organism: Pristiophorus japonicus; assembly: GCF_044704955.1. Lineage (NCBI taxonomy): Eukaryota > Metazoa > Chordata > Chondrichthyes > Pristiophoridae > Pristiophorus > Pristiophorus japonicus. The sequence goes on along the minus strand of NC_091982.1, from coordinate 74,725,344 downwards.
TTTTTCTACGTTCGTTTTTTTTTATGTCATGTTTGCGCCAGTTTTCAGCATTTTTTCACAGTTTGCTCACTTTCTTTTATCCTAGGTGTATCTGGCCACTCCCGAAAAACCTTCTGGTGAGTTAACAGAAAGCAGCGCACATTGAAAAATTAGCACTGAAAGATGTCATTGTTTTTCATTGAAGTTTTTGGAGGGAGTCTAACACTTGAAATATCCATAACAAAGTTCAACTTTTTTTACCTTTTCAAGGGAGTACATGGAAGTTTCTTGGATTTCTGAAGTTTTCATTTTTTTTTACTCACGCCACCACCGAACGTCTTCAAGCAGGGTGGTCGTAGCGTCAGCTGTCAGAATCTGCCCCACGCACGGGCTCGGGGCTCGGCTGGAAAACAAGCCCAGCGGGAGGAAAAGGGGAGGTGATCGGAAGGCTTCTGCACTGATCCCGGGGAGGGAGGTGTTGATCAGAAGGCTGCTGCACTAGGCACAAGACTACAATGAGTTGGGAGAGGGGGAGGGATGGGGGGAGAAGTCACAAGACCTGGGTGTGATCCATCCATACAGACCTTTGGGAAAGAGAACAAAGAACCTGTCCTGCCTACCTTCCTGCCATTTTGAACTTCTTGCAAAGGAAAATTTAACTATGGTGGCAATACCGACAATGCCGTACCTTGTGCGAGCCTTCTGCATAATGGTGCCATGTAGGAGACAATTGATTCGCGTCATCGCATGAGGAACATCAGAGCCCTTAGGGTGCTGGTCAGGAGGCCTTGCCCACGTCTGGTATATTCAGACAGGCGTTCATACCTGCACCTGAGTGATGCAGACTGTGTCAGAGGGCTGTGTTTCCACAAAGAAGTTGTAACTGAGATTTGTGAGTTGGTCAAAGCAGACCTGCAACCTAGAAGTGTCAGGCAGACTGCTTTGTCAGTTGAAGTGAAGGTTACAGCTGTACTTTCATTCTATGCCTCCAGATCATTTCAAACTACAACTGGGGATGTGTGCACCATCTCCCAACATGCAACACATGTCTGCATTCGGCTTCTCCAGGATTGCTGGCTTCCCAAAGGTACAGGGCTGCATTGATTGTACCCACATCGCTTTGCGAGCACCTTTTGGAGGATTCTGTGATGTACAGAAACAGAAAAATCTTCCACTCCATTAATGTACAGCAAGTGTGTGACGACCTGCATCGCATCATGTCAGTCGATGCAAGATATCCTGGGAGCACCCATGATGCGGTTATCCTACGCGAGAGTGTTATATCTGCCATGTTTCAGCAGCAGCCAGAAATGACAGAGCTGGCTACTGGGAGACAAAGGGTACTGTCTTGCCACCTGGCTCATGACGCTCCTACGGACGGAATCCGGACGGAAGCTGATCGGGAATACAACTTATCACACATTACGATGCACAACATCATAGAGAGGACCATTGGTATCTTGAAACAGTGTTTCCAATGCCTGAACCATTCCGGAGGCTACTTGCTGTGCTGCCCTGAAATTGTCGGTCAGTTCACTGTTGTGTGCTGCATAACTTAGCAACTGCTGGTAGGAGAAGACCCACCTGCGGTAAGAGTGGCTGACGATGATGATGATGATGATGATGATGAGGAAGATGCCGATGATGAGCAGGAGGATGAGGAAGCCATGCAGTTATCTGAACCCGAAGCACAACAGCGGAGGAGGGCGGGCTATCGTGCCCCTTTAACAATTGCTCGAGCTTTGCACCAGCAGTTCATCCATGAACACTTTTCTGCCTGAAGGTTCAGCGACAACTATTCCACGTGGGCCATGATTACTGTTGGACCTGTTCCGTAATGTGTTGTGTTAATGGAACAAATAATGGAAATGATTCAGTTTTAATGTAAAATATATTTTATTCAAAAGTTTAACAGTTCTTTGTACTTAACTTTTTAATAAAATTTGTACTTAACTTAACTTTTTAATAAAATTATTCTTGTATCAAACTTTAAAGTTTTCAGTTACGATCACTTACTAACTTTTAAACTTGTAAATTTACATAACTTACAAAAATCTTTTAAATTGAGTACAACAGTAACAATAATAGCAAAGAAAGGCTGCACCCATCTCTCCTCTACCTTATTCTAAGACAGTCCGCCGTGTATGTTTTTGGTGACTCCACCATCTCTGCCCGCAGTGTTCCTGGGGTTGGTACCAAGCTTATTCTTTCTAAGATCTCTGGTAATGCGCACCTGTTTGCGGGGGGAGGCGGCAATGTGGAGGACTCAGATGGAAATGTGGAAGGCCCGGCTTGGGGCTCTTCACAGGCTCTGTGGGGATTGCAGTGGGAGTGGCAGTTGATTCTGTCAATGGGAGTGGGGTCTGGGCATGTTCCCTTATTGCAGCAGCTAACTCCAACATGTCGTCCCTCATGCGCCCTGACAGTGTCTCAACGACCTGCAATATTCCCTCCCTCATGTTGAGCAAAACTGTCTCAACTACCAGTGATGTTCCCTCCCTCGTGTTCAATGATAGTCTTTGCATCATCTCTGACATTCACTCCCTGATGTTCACTGACAGCACATCAGTTACCTGTGACATTCCCTCCCTCATCAAAGGGTATGGAGAGAAAGGAGGAATGGGATACTGAAATGCATGATCAGCCATGATCATATTGAATGGTGGTGCAGGCTCAAAGGGCCAAATGGCCTACTCCTGCACCTATATTCTATGTTTCTATGTTTCATGGTCACTGACATGGTTTCAGCTGATTGAGATATTCTCTCACTTATGGTCCTGGACATCGTTCCCATTTCTTGTGAGATTGTTGTTATTCTCCTGACCGTCTCGCTACCTCATCACTCACTCCACTGATGGTATCCAGGAGTGATCACATAAGGTCAATGCTCTCCCCACTCATTGCCATCATCTGAACCACATCTGTTAGATCCTGCACCTCAGGAGAGCGTGATCGAGCTTTCCTTCCCCTCTTGCACCCCACCACGGGGACCCGCAGCCTTGGAAGATGGGACCCTAGGTGCGCCTTGCTGCACCTCACCACTGGGACCCACAGCCTCAGAAGGTGGGGCCTTGGGTGTACCTCCCTGCACCACCCCACTGGGACCTGCAGCCTCTGACGGTAGGAAACCATGGAATGTCCCACCAACACTCAAACCACTAGTCACTGAAGGAGCTGGCACCTCAATAGGTGGCACCTGTGTCTCCACCAAATTCAGTAAAACAGTGAGGGCTTCATCCATCTCCATCCCCTCCCCCATGCTCTTGGTCTGGAGGGTGGGATTGGAAGATGTTAACTTCAGGCTCATCCTTATCTAAATCTTCTGCATAGTCCGGGTCGGCCTCAAGTTCTGCAAAATATAACAACACAAATGTAACAATGGTTAGCAACAGAGGGGGCAGGGTGGGTGGCATAAGTAGGCTCACACAGCACAGGCAGCAGTCTAATTTGAAGGACCACGATGAATGATAGCACATTACATCAAACAAAATGTAGCTGACTGAGTCACCCCATGAATCGAAGCATGGTTAGCCCATGCAGCACTTAACATTTAGCAAAGCCAGACTGTGGAGTTTGCAGGACTTACCTTCTCCCTCGAGTGTGGGCACAACTTGTGCAGTGGTGGTTGCTTTTCTCCAGGCAGGACCCATCAAAGCAGCGACCCTCTCTCCCAAGGGTGTCAGTGGGTGCAGATTTGCCGGGCCTCCTCCTGTTGGAGTCCTTTCCCTTTTTATTATATGCCACCTTCCTCTGCAAAGATGAAAATGCAACTTTTTAGAGAGGGTGTCTTTCTGCTGCGTGGGACATATACAGCTGGTCACATTTACAATTGAAATTCCATTGAATAAATGAAAATATTACTTACATTACCTATTTGACCAAGGTCCTGCCACTTCTTTTTACACTGGCTTCCAGATCACATTGTGGTCACCACTGTGCAGTAATCTTCTGCAACTTGGTTCCAGCATTTCTTCATTTCTTTGGGTGGAACTTTTATGTGACCTCTGCTGGTGTCCAGCTCCTGCCATCTGGTCTCAATCACAGTAACTAGTGTAAGAAATTCTTCATCCTTGCACTGCGTTGCATCTTGTATTGCTGCAGATCCAATTTTTCTCCAATGCTCTCGCACAGCACTCCTTCTCACACAACTGGCTTTTTAAAAATGGCTGACTGCCAACCTGGAGCTGTACTGCGCATGCGCGCTCATTGATATAACATCAAAAACGTCATTTTTTTTTTGTCGCGCATGCGCAGAAGGTGCGGCATCTTCTTTTTGGCGCAGACAGCAAGCTTTACCCCCCCCGAGGCGGCTGGACACTCTGCGCAGCGCCAAATTTGATATAGATCGGGGAAACTTTGCCAAAATATTTCTGGCCTAGAAAAAAGGTCATAACTCTGGCAATACACCAGAAAACGGGCTTGGAAAATTGAGCCCAATGTTACTGTCTAACATTGTGTTGAGGGACACAATCTTAACCAGTGTCTGACATACAGGGAACAAAAGGCATTGGCAATGAAATAATAAAAATAAATCATTCAGTGAATGGACACACAAAATTTCATGGGCAAACAAATAATTCCGAGTTCAAGTTAAGTGTAGAGTTAATTATATAAAATTCACTGTTACTTTTCAAGCTAAAATATATCTAAAATATAAACAATAAATTAATATTGATTTAAAAAAGTGTTCAGTAATCACAACTGCTGCCAGCACGTACAAAATTAAGCAAAAAAAAAAGCAATGTTTACAGAAATTACACAAGATTACAGTGAGCCTTGCCCACAGAAAGTGCATATTGCAAATTAAAGAGCATGAACAGAAAACCATGTGCCTGAATTTCCAAAATACACTGCTAACCAGACATTGCTCCCTGCCAGAAACACAATGTTGAAAACTTATCCATTTTTCTTCCTAACTGATGATTCTCTGGCAAATTCACATTCACTGAAATTACAGCCGTGATTTTGCCAATCGAGATGGGTCTGGTGCGGCCAGGGTTGGTGGCGGGTTGCAATCCCGCTCCCGGTTCCATCCCGCTCAGCGGAAAGAATTTTATGTTATTGGGGCTTGTTAAACCTAGCCTGTGAGGTTCCCGGCCAAGTAAAAAAAAGCGGGTCCGATTACGTCATTTGATGTCATCAGAACCAGTGGGAAACTGTTCAACCTTCGCCGTCTCCAGGCCAAGTCCAAGACCACCCCAAGCTCTGTCGTCGAGCTACAGTACGCGGACGACACCTGCGTCTGCGCTCAGAGGCTGAACTCCAGGACATAGTCGACATATTTACTGAGGCATATGAAAGCATAGGCCTTACCCTAAACATCCGTAAGACAAAGATCCTCAACCAGCCTGTCCTTGCCGCACAGCACTGCCCCCCAGTCATCAAGATCCACGGCGCGGCCCTGGACAACATGGACCATTACCCATACCTCTGGAGCTTTTTATCAACAAAAGCAGACATTGATAAGGAGATTCAACACTGCCTCCAATGCGCCAACGCAGGCTTCGTCCGCCTGAGGAAAAGAGTGTTCGAAGACCAGGCCCTCAAATCTACTACTAAGCTCATGGTCTACAGGGATGTAGTAATACCCGCCCTCCTGTATGGCTCAGAGACATGGACCATGTACAGTAGACACCAAGCCGCTGGATGATGCCTCCGCAAGATCCTATAAATCCCCTAGAAGGACAGACGTACCTTTATTAGTGTCCTTGTCCAGGCCAACACCTCCAGCATTGAAGCACTGACCACACCTGATCAGCTCTGCTGGGCAGGCCACATTCTCCACATGCCAGACACGAGACTCCCAAAGCAAGCGCTCTACTCTGAACTCCTTCATGGAAAACGAGCCAAACGTGGACAGAGGAAACATTACAAAGATACCTTAAAATCCTCCTTGATAAAATGCAACATCCCCACTGACACCTGGGAGTCCCGGGCCAAAGACTGTTCTAAGTGGAGGAAGTGCACCCGGGAGGGCGCTGAGCACCTTGAGTCTCATCGCCGAGTGGATGCAGAAAACAAGCGCAGGCAGCGGAAAGAACGAGCGGCAAACCAGTCCCACCCTCCCTTACCCTCAATGACTGTCTGTCCCACATGTGGCTCTCGTATTGGACTGTTCAGCCACCTAAGGACTCAAGTTAAGAGTGGAAGCAAGTCTTCCTCGATTCCGAGGGACTGCCTCTGATGATGATGATGATCAGCCGGTTTCCTTAAAGGGACCATGTCACATTCATTTTTGGCAGTTGTGCTCTGTGTTCTACAGCATTGAGGTGCTGCAAACACTGACCACTGCACAAAGGTGCATGGCTGCACCCAGGCTCTCCCATGACTCCATCCAGATGCTAATGGAGGGAGTCGCAGCATGCAGGGAGGTTCTCTTCCCTTCCAATGTGCGGAAGAGACCCCCCCCCCCGACACCAACGAAGCGGTTGCACATAGTATAGGAGGGCACAAGCAGGGATGTCGTTAGGAGGACCAGACTGCCATGGTGCAAATCTTGCAATGATCTCAGAAGATCACGAAATGTTACTGCAAAGCCACACTCAACCTCATGTTGCTGTGCCACTCATCACATCCCTTTCACTCTACCTTCCCCACCCTACTCTGGCACATCCTTGCTCACACCAACTTACCTTGCACCTTCACCCATCCCTCTCTCTTTATCTATATTATCACAATCCCCATCTCACTAGCCAGACCTCACACTCACCCTTATCCTGGTCCAATCATACCAACTAACAACACACAAGGGTAGGCACTTGGGTCTTTTAGCCAATGTTCATGTAATGTTTCTGTTAATGTGTTGTCAGACATTGAAATCTTTATTTTCAACACTTTGCCTTCTTGGACAGATTTTTGTGCATCTTTGGAAGTGGCTTAGTGAGTTGCAGTGAATGGTGAGACATAACGGTACCCCCCGCAATGGTGGTGAGTGTGAAAGGAATGGCTTGGTCATTGCAGGGCTGCTTTATGGAGCTGATGTGGGGTGATGCTAACCTGGCGCATCATGTGGCAGCCAGAGTGTACAGCATCAAGTGAAGTAAATGTGGCCATGGTGAGGCCATCCTTGCCATCCTGGGCAGCAAAGTGGTCCGGTGCTGATGCCCTTTGTCCTGTGCAGCATCAGGTGATTGCGGAGAAGGTTGCTACTGCTGGTGTGCCTGGTGATGCTAGTGTGCCTGTGATTTTGGTGTTGGAGCTGATTGTGGTGGGATTCTGAAGACCAAGGTGAGATTTTTTTTCAAGGGCACCGATGCTGATGGAACAGATGGCAGCTGAAGTTGAGATGACAGAAGCAATCTGTCAATGGTGAGAGAGGTTGGTACAAGAAGGTGCCAGTGGATAGAGAATTTACTCCAAGCACTTCTAACCTACATAAAGCTCAAAAGTCTATTCCAAATCCTGACGACTCCAGCTTCTAAAATTGGAAAGTGAACAGCTGTGAAATGGTAGCTTTTTTACCACTTTTGCAGCCATCAACTACTCAGAAGAATGAAGAGTCATTGAACACCCAACCTACTTACCTGATGTGAGCCCCGAGTGCTGTGAACCTCATCAAAAAGCTAGAAAATGGTTAGTACATAGTAAAATGCTGTTTTAAGTACCTTTTTAACAAGTTGTTAATTATGTTAATTGCCTCCCCCGCTGGTTGATGTCGGGTCAATAAAGCTCTGACAGATCCAGCACTTAGGAAACTGGTGTGGAGGCAGGGTGACCTGCCTCCAAACCCGTTCTCTGAGCGCTGGCAAAATACTGACCTACATCTCAAAGTCGCAGGCTAACTAACAGAAAACAGAGAGTCGGGATAACGGGTATTTTTCCGGTTGGCAAACAGTAACTAATGGGGTGTCGCAGGGATCAGTGCTGGGGCCTCAAATATTTACAATCTATATTAATGACTTGGATGAAGGGACTGAGTATAATGTAGCCAAGTTTGCTGATGATACAAAGATGGGTGGGAAAGCAAATTATGAGAAGGACACACAAAATCTGCAAAGGGATATAGACAGGCTAAGTGAGTGGGCAAAAATTTGGCAGCTGGAGTATAATGTAGGAAAATATGAGGTTATCCACTTTGGCAGAAAAAATAGAAAAGCAAATTATAATTTTAATGGAGAAAAATTACAAAGTGCTTCAGTACAGAGGTACCTGGGGGTCCTTGTGCATGAAACACAAAGTGAGCATGCAGGTACAACAAGTAATCAGGAAGGCAAATGGAATATTGGCCTTTATTGCAAGGGGAATAGAGTATAAAAGCAGAGAAGTCCTGCATCAACTGTATAGGGTTTTGGTGAGGCCACACCTGGAGTACTGCATGCAGTTTTGGCCTCTGTATTTAGGAAAGGATATACATGCATTGGAGGCTGTTCAGAGAAGGTTCACTCAGTTGATTCCGGAGATGAGGGGGTTAACTTATGAGGAAAGATTGAGTAGATTGGGTCTATACTCATTGAAGTTCAGAAGAAATGAGAGGTGATCTTATCGAAACATATAAGATAATGAGGGGGCTCAACAAGGTGGATGCAGAGAGGATATTTCCACTCAGAGGGGAAACTAAAACTAGGAGACGTAGTCTCCAAATAGGGGCCACCCATTTAAAACTGAGCTGAGGAGGAATTTCTTCTTTCCAAGGGTTGTAAATCTGTGGAATTCTCTGCCCCAGAGAGCTGTGGAGGTTGGGTCATTAAGACGGAGATAGACAGATTTTTGAGCGATAAGGGTTAAGGGGAGTGGGCAGGGAAGTGAAACTGAGTCCATGATCAGATCAGCCATGATCTTATTAAATGGCGGAGCAGGCTCAAGGGGTCAAATGGCCTTCTCCTGCTCCTATTTCTTATGTACTTTTGTTCTTGCATATTCCTGTGATTTTGTTAATGGATCATTAATTATGAAAAGAATAGGCACTCTCCCATTTTCATTAACAGATACATTTCGGGCCTGACTCTCTTGTTTCAAGGATTCCTCCATCAGGTGATTTATATTTATGTTAACACTTTCATATGAAATTCCTCTATCTAACATTTAAAAATAAATTAGTTAACTCCTTTTTCTATTGTTTTAACAGAAGTTGTTATCGGTAGATGAATGAACTGGCACTGGACCTCCAATCAATGGAAAATACTTTAATAGTGACTTTCTAAGCCAATACAAATAATGTCCTTCCTCCTCTATGTTTCTCAGCACAATGGTGTAATGTAATGATTATGGGGCCGAATTTCATCACTCACGGCCCACTGCCGCCCACTGCCGCCGACATTGCTCTTTTTGATCCGCCCAGTTCCACTTTCCATTTGGGCTGGAGTGGGTGGGAGGGGAGAGCCGCTGGGAACCGCCCGCTGACGTCAGCGGACGGCCGCGTGGCGCAACTGAGCTCCCGCCTGCCGAGCTCCCAGATTCCTGCGGGCAGGACTCGGCGGCAGAACCGGGGTGAACCGCTGGCTGGAGGCTGGTCTGTCCCCGATGGTAAGCAGGAAGAACATTTAAGTTAAGTGAACATTTTTTTTAAATTTCCAACAGCGACTTACCTATATGGGGTCCCCTGAAAGTCTTCGGATAGTTTTTTTTAGTTTTTAGCGTTGATTTTTTTTTTCAGCTCTTCGACTCTCTGTGGGCCCGACTCCATCCTCAGCGGCAAGCGCCTCTGCCGCCGAGAATGAGAGCACCCACCCGCTGCCGCCCAGATTGGTGGCATACATCGTTGATTTGCCGCCCGCCGACATTCGAGGGACCTCGGCCATGAATATTTCACCCAATGTACCGTCCGGTACCTCGGCAGCACTTGTCAGGAGGAGGCCTTGATGAAAATTGGCCCCTATATCTGTAGCATAAAGAGAAAAGTGCAGTCATTGAACAAATTCATCAAGACCAAAAGCATCTGAAGTGAAAATCCAAATTGCTTTGCTATTAATTTCCTGTTATTTCAACACAAAAATGACTCGTGGAAAATAATCCCATCAAAATGGTTTGTTTCTGTCAGAATTTCTATTTTGCAAGCCAGAAATCGCTGATCATATAATCCATTTTAATAGATTCCTGTCAGCTCGTATTTCAGGCCCATAGTTTCTTTGGATGTTCATAGAAATGGGTAACAGTTTCTTTTACTGCTGTTTGGTTATTTTTTCCCACTGTTATCTCAATGTATTAAACCCAAAGTCATAGACTTGTAAAAATATGTATGTATGTATCAAAAGCCTTGCAATGAAACCTGTGTTGAACCATTATGTTTCTGTCTGATTTTAAGACTGGTTTAATCTGGATTTAAATCGCGTTGGTAAGGTTGCGCTTGTTAGGAATTAGGTTAAAGATCTAAGGGAATTAGTTAGATGCACAATGTAAGTGAAGATTCTAGAGTTTTTCCGTATATAATATTCAGCAACTACTGATATCCTTCCCATTAATATCACCAATGATAAGCCTCGCTATTAAAAGTACAGCATTTTAAATTAACTGTACTATCAGTTTAATCCTTTAATTTATTTGAGTATCGATAAACTAGAGTGCATTGTAATTCTAAGAGGTCTACTGCAGATTTTATGTGGCTGTCATCCTTTTATAATTGAATTCTAAAGATTACTGATCATATTAATATTTTTACCAGTTACTAAACGGCCAATGTAATAAAATTGTCAAAGGTCATATGGAATTTCAAATATTGCACTCTGGGTTTATGCCTCAATTTATAATCTCTCAAAGCTGACAACTATTATTAAGGCTGATATGTTGTGTAACAGTAACTTGAAGCACAATTCAAAAAGAGAATCTCGCCATTCTTCTTATTAACTACTTACAGGAGTACTTTAGGCGTATTTGTCCCATTTGCTGCAATTACATCCCTAGTTCGTTGTCCTGCTGGTCTAACACCTCCACAATTTAAAAAGGACAGGCATGTTGAATGCTCCAATGTCACTACCAGAGTTCTCTATAGCCAACTGCCATAAGATGTCCGGGAAAACCCAGGGAAGGTGAACTGTTTTGATTTAATTATTTACACAATGTTGAATATATGGAATAGGCTGCTGTGGGAAGCAGATAATGTTAGCAAATTCAGGAGGAAACTAGATGGGTATTTGGCACAGAAAGATGCAGTAGTGTATTTTGACCTTGAACATCAGATAGACCAGGGTTGTCCAATACATTAGCCAATAGCCACAGGTGGTTAATTGGGACTCCAGATATGGCAAATTTTATTTTTCATCAAGAAATAAATAATAGATACTGCGGTATCCCTGCACCTTACTACAAATTCACACTAGGCATGTATTGCAGACACAGTCACTCTGTGATCTTAACCTTTATTCCCAGGACCAAGGAGAGCTGACCCTGGGTGGGACTCCCCTTTTATACCTGGAAACCCAGGTGAGGAGTGTCTCCCACAAGTTCACCCCCTGTGGTCAGGGTGTACATTTCTAGGGTATAAGTACAATGTACAGGAGTTGCATGAAGGTTACAGTTACATGAAGATTACCATTGCATGATAGTTACATACATGACATCACCTCCCCCCTTATGTCTTTTTGTGTCAAAGGTTAAGTCTTTCAGGTGGTCGATGCTCTCTCGTGGAGCGCCGCAGTTGTGGCTCTGGTGGCTGAGCCTCGGCATGCGTCTCTGTCACCTGAGGTGATTCCGGCCTGTCCGGGCTGGCCGCAGGGACTGTGCATGCTGAGGACTGTCCTTGTTGCTTGTCCACTGGCAGTGGTGTGGGTGACATCTCATGCCCTTCTTCAGGTTTCTCCGTGTCTATGCTGAACCTTTTCTTTACTTGGTCCAAGTGTTTGCGGCATATCTGCCCATTGTTTAGTCTGACCACTATGACCCTATTCCCTTCTTTGCCAATTACAGTGACCTCAAGCCACTTGGGTCCCAAAGCATGGTTAAGAACAAATACCGGGTTATCCACTTCTACACACCTCCTCCTTGAGTTTCGATCATGGAACTTGGTTTGGGACTGGCACTTGCCCTCAACAATGTTTGCCAGGGCTGGGTGAATGAGGGACAGCTGCATTTTAAACGTGCATTTCATGAGGAGTTCCGCTGGCGGGACTCCCGTGAGCGAGTGCGGGCGGGACCTGTAGGCCAGCAGGAGGCGCGATAGGCGGTACTGAAGGGAGGGTCCTTGGATGCGTAGCATGCTCTGTTTTATGCCTTGGACCACACATTCCACCTGGCTATTGGAAGCCAGCTTGAACGGCGCTGTCCGGACGTGTTTGATATCATTGCCCGACATAAACTCCTGGAATTCATGGCTGGTGAAACACGGGCCATTGTCGCTGACCAGGATGTCCGGCAAGCCATGAGTCACAAAAACCGCATGCAGACTCTCCACGGTGATGGATGTCATGCACGAGTTTAATATGATGCACTCGATCCATTTCGAGTATACATCGACAACGATCAGGAACATTTTCCCCATGAACGGGCCCGCATAGTCAACGTGAATACGTGACCATGGCCTGGTGGGCCAGGGCCACGGGCTGAGTGGGTCCTCCCTGGGGGCATTGCCCGGCTGGGCACACGTCGTGCACCTGAGAACCCAATGTTCCAGGCCTGAGTCAATCCCCGGCCACCATACATGTGACCAGGCAATGGCCTTCATTAACACGATGCCTGGGTGCTCGCTGTGGAGTGCCCGGATGAACGCTTCCCTTCCGTCCTGGGGCATGACTACCCGGCTGCCCCATAGCAGGCAGTCGGCTTGGATGGAGAGCTCATCCATCCGTCTCTGAAATGGTCTGACCTCCTCGGGGCACACCCTGTGTGCGGGCGCCCAATCCCCAGTCAGGACACATTTCTTTATCAGGGATAGGAGGGGGTCTCTGTTGGTCCAGGCTGCTTAGAGAGGGCATAATTTCGGCCATTGAATTCAATGAATGGGCAAGCCCCATCGTTCCGTCTACCGAAAAGGTACTGGTGCTTCTTTTTCACACCGTAAACACAAGCGAGTGCTTCCTTTTCGACCATGCCGTATCCACGCTCTTACTGGGAGAGTGACCTGGAGGCATACGCCACCGGTTGGAGTCGGCTGTCATCATTACCCTGCTGCAACACACACCCAACCCCGTAGGATGATGCATCGCACTTTAAAACCAGTTTTTTACAGGGGTCATACAAAGTCAACAGTTTGTTAGAACACAGCAGGTTCCTCGCCTTAGTGAAAGCCCGTTCTTCACAGTCCCCCCAAAGCCATTCACAACCTTTACGCAGGAGCATGTGTAACGGCTCCAACAATGTGCTTAAGTTCGGCAGAAAGTTCCTGAAATAGTTCAAAAGTCCCAGGAATGATCGCAACTCCGACGTGTTGCCGGGCCTGAGCGCCTGGCGGATCACCTCCGTTTTTCATTCAGTGGGCCGGATCCCGTCTGTGGCAACCCTCCTGTCCAAAAACTCGACCTCGGGTGGCCAAAAAAACACACTTGGCCTTTATCAGCCGCAAGCCTACCCGTTCCAGTCGGCATAGCACCTCCTCCAGGTTGTGGAGGTGTTCCTCGGTGTCTCGACCCGTTATAAGGATGTCGTCTTGGAATACGATTGTTCCAGGAATGGATTTGAGCAAGTTTTCCATGTTTCTCTGAAAGATAGCTGCCGCCGAACGAATGCCAAACGGACACCTGTTGTAGATAAATAATCCCTTGTGCATCGTGATGGTAGTCAGAAGCTTGGATTCTTCAGCCAGTTCGTGAGTCATGTAGGCCGAAGTGAGGTCCAGCTTCGTGAACAGCTTGCCACCTGCCAGCATGGCAAAAAGGTCCTCTGCTCTTGGAAGCAGGTATTGGTTTTGCAGCGACACTCAGTTGATGGTGGCTTTGTAGTCGCCACAAATCCTGACCGAGCCATCCGCTTTGAGAACAGGAACGATGGGGCTTGCCCAGTCACTGAATTCAACGGCCGAAATTATGCCCTCTCTGAGCAGCCTGTCCAATTCACTTTCAATTTTCTCACGCATCACATACGGCACCGCTCTGGCTTTGTGGTGCACTGGTCTGGCATCCAGAGTGATGCGTATCACTACTTTCGTGCCCTTGAACATTCCGACACCGGGTTGAAACAGTGACCCGAATTTTTGTAGGACCTGTGAGCATGAACTTCGCTCCACAGATGAAATGACGTGCACATCCCCCCCATTTCCAATTCATCTCAGCTAGCCAACTCCTCCCCAAGAGCGCGGGGCCATTTCCCGGGACGATCCAGAGTGGCAGCCGGTTCTGTGATCCATTATGTGTTACCACCAAGCTTGCACTGCCTAGCACTGGGTTGTTCTCTTTGGTGTACGTCCGTAGCTGTGTCTCAATGCGTTCTAGGTTGGGCCTGCTAGCTGTATGTGGCCATAGTCTCTCAAATTGTTGGGCGCTCATGAGTGACTGGCTATCTCCCGTATCCAGCTCCATGTGCACCGGGATGCCATTTAATAAAACTTTCATCATCATGGGTGGCGTTTTAGTGTATGAGCTGTGGACATCAGCCACATGAACCCGCTGAACTTCAGCATCCATGGCTTTTCCCCAGGCATCATCCTGCATTGCAGACCCCTCGTCTGATTGCTCTGTCTCGCAGATTAGCCTCGCGACAGCCTTTTTGCACATCCTGGCCCAGTGTCCACTGACATTACAAATCCTACAAGTATATTACTGAAACCTGCAGCTTTTCGCAATATGTCTATCCCCCGCACCTCCAGCATGAGCTGAGATTGTTGTTAACAAAGGGACTGTTACCAGGCATTTCTCTCTGATTGCCCATTTGGTTGTTTCTTAAGCACTCTGATGGTGGGTGTTAATGGTCCCATCGCGGGACGCATTGTTCCTCGTGATGGCGTGAATTTCCGAGCCCCTTTCCATTATCGGGAGCAGCGTCGAGGAGGTGCGTGGAGAGGCCTATAAAGGCTGCGAGGTCGGGCGGTGCATCGCTGAGTCGGGAGCAGCGTCGGGAGGTGCGTGGAGAGGCCTATAAAGGCTGCGAGGTCGGGCGGTGCGTCGCTGAGTCGGGAGCAGCGTCGAGGAGGTGCGTGGAGAGGCGTGGCTTGTGCAGCTACAGGGGGAAGGCAAAAAAGAAGTAGAAAGGAATAGAAAAGTGACATCACAGCCAAGGGGGTAAGTGATTGGCTGGTGATTGGTAAGTAGTTTTTTCTTTTTTCTCTTCTATATCAGTAAGTAATTTTTAATACTGTTGTTGCCAATTTAAGTTAATCTAAGGGTTAAGTCATGGCAGGAGAGCTCGGACACGTGTTATGCTCCTCCTGTACTATGTGGGAAATCAGGGACGTCTCCGGTGTTCCTGAAGACTATGTGTGCAGGAAGTGTATCCGCCTCCAGTTCCTGATGGACTGCGTTGCGGAATTGGAGCTGAGGGTGGATTCACTCTGGAGCATCCACGATGCTGAGAATGACATCAATAGTATGTTTAGTGAGTTGGTCTTACCGCAGGTAAAGGGTCCACAACCAGATAGGGAATGGAAGACCAACAGGAAGAGCAGTGCAAGGAAGATAGTGCAGGGATCCCCTGCGGTCATCCTCCTGCAAAATAGATACACCGCTTTGAGTACGGTTGAGGGGGATGACTCATCAGGGGGGAGCAGCAGCAGCCAAGTTCATGGCACCGTGGCTGGCTCTGTTGCACAGGAGGGCAGGAAAAAGAGTGGGAGAGCGATAGTGATAGAGGATTCAATTGAAAGGGGAATAGATAGGCGATTCTACGGCCACAACCGAGACTCCAGGATGGTATGTTGCCTCCCTGGTGCAAGGATCATGGATGTCTCGGAGCGGGTGCAGGACATTCTGAAAAGGGAGGGTGAATAGCCAGTTGTCGTGGTGCACATTGGTACCAACGACATAGGTAAAAAACAGGATGAGGTCCTACGAGATGAATTTAAGGAGCGAGGAGCTAAATAAAAATGTAGGACCTCAAAAGTAGTAATCTTGGGATTGCTATCAGTGCCACGTGCTATCAGAGTAGGAATCGCAGGATAGCTCAGATGAATATGTGGCTTGAGCAGTGGTGCAGCAGGGAGAGATTCAAATTCCTGGGGCATTGGAACCGGTTCTGGGGAAGGTGGGACCAGTACAAACCGGACGGTCTGCACCTAGGCAGGACCAGAACCAATGACCTAGGAGTAGTGTTTGCTAGTGCTGTTGAGGAGGAGTTAAACTAATATGGCAGGGGGATGGGAACCAATGCAGGGAGACAAAGGGAAACAAATTGGAGACAGAAGCAAAAGACAGAAAGGAGATGAGTAAAAGTGGAGGGCAGAGAAACCCAAGGCAAAAAACAAAAAGGGCCACTTTGCAGCAAAATTCCAAAGGGGCTAAGTGTGTTAAAAAGGCAAGTCTGAAGGCTCTGTGCCTCAATGCGAGGAGTATTCGGAATAAGGTGGACAAATTAACTGTGCAGATAGCAGTTAACGGCTACGATGTGGTTGGCATCACGGAGACATGGCTCCAGGGTGACCAAGGCTGGGAACTCAACATCCAAGTGTACTCAACATTTAGCAAGGATAGACAGAAAGGAAAAGGAGGCGGGGTGGCGTTGCTGGTTAAAGAGGAAATTAAGGCAATTGTACGGAAAGACATTAGCATTAGTGGAATCGGTATGGGTGGAGCTACGGAATACCAAGGAGCAGAAAACATTAGTGGGAGTTGTGTACAGTAGTAGTGATGTTGGCGAGGGCATCAAACAGGAAATTATGGGTGCATGCAATAAAGGTGCAGCAGTTATCATGGGTGACTTTAACATGCATATATATTGGGCTAACCAAACTGGAAACAATACAGTGGAGGAGGATTTCCTGGAGTGCATAAGGGATGGTTTTTTAGACCAATATGTCGAGGAACCAACTAGGGGGAGGGCATCTTAGACTGGGTGTTGTGTAATGAGAGAGGATTAATTAGCAATCTCGTTGTGCGAGGCCCCCTGGGGAAGAATGACCATAATATGGTGGAATTCTACATTCGGATGGAGAATGAAACAGTTAATTCAGAGACCATGGTCCAGAACTTAAAGAAGGGTAACTTTGAAGGTGTGAGGCATGAATTGGCTAGGATAGATTGGCGAATGATGCTTAAGGGATTGACAGTGGATGGGCGATGGCAGACATTTAGAGACCGCATGGATGAACTACAATAATTGTGCATCCCTGTCTGGTGTAAAAATAAAAAAGGAAAGGTGGCTCAACCGTGGCTATCAAGGAAAATCAGGGATAGTATTAAAGCTAAGGAAGTGGCATACAAATTGGCCAGAAATAGCAGCGAACCCAGGGACTGGGAGAAATTTAGAACTCAGCAGAGGAGGACGAAGGGTTTGATTAAGGCAGGGAAAATAGAGTACGAGAGGAAGCTTGCAGAGAACATTAAAATGGACTGCAAAAGCTTCTATAGATATGTAAAGAGAAAAAGGTTAGTAAAGACAAACGTAGGTCCCCTGCAGTCAGAATCAGGGGAAGTCATAACGGGGAACAAAGAAATGGCAGACCAATTGAACAAGTACATTGGTTCGGTATTCACTAAGGAGGACACAAACAACATTCCGGATATAAAAGGGGTCAGAGCGTTTAGTAAGAAGGAGGAACTGAGGGAAATCCTTATTAGTCGGGAAATTGTATTGGGGAAATTGATGGGACTGAAGGCCGATAAATCCCCAGGGCCTGATGGACTGCATCCCAGAGTACTTAAGGAAGTGATCTTGGAAATAGGGGATGCATTGACAGTCATTTTCCAACATTCCATTGACTCTGGATCAGTTCCTATCGAGTGGAGGGTAGCCAATGTAACCCCACTTTTTAAAAAAGGAGGGAGAGAGAAAACAGGGAATTATAGACCGGTCAGCCTGACATCGGTAGTGGGTAAAATGATGGAATCAATTATTAAGAGTGTCATAGCAGCGCATTTGGAAAAAGGTGACATGATAGGTCCAAGTCAGCATGGATTTGTGAAAGGGAAATCATGCTTGACAAATCTTCTGGAATTTTTTGAGGATGTTTCCAGTAGAGTGGACAAGGGAGAACCAGTTGATGTGGTGTATTTGGACTTTCAGAAGGCTTTCGACAAGGTCCCATACAAGAGATTAATGTGCAAAGTTAAAGCACGTGGGATTGCGGGTAGTGTGCTGACGTGGATTGAGAACTGGTTGGCAGACAGGAAGCAAAACGTTTGAGTAAATGGGTACTTTTCAGAATGGCAGGCAGTGACTAGTGGGGTACCGCAAGGTTCTGTGCTGGGGCCCCAGCTGTTTACATTGTACATTAATGATTTAGACGAGGGGATTAAATGTAGTATCTGCAAAGTTGCGGATGACACTAAGTTGGGTGGCAGTGTGAGCTGCGAGGAGGATGCTATGAGGCTGCAGAGTGACTTGGATAGGTTAGGTGAGTGGGCAAATGCATGGCAAATGAAGTATAATGTGGATAAATGTGAGGTTATCCACTTTGGTGGTAAAAACAGAGAGACAGACTATTATCTGAATGGTGACAGATTAGGAAAAGGAGAGGTGCAACGAGACCTGGGTGTCATGATACATCAGTCATTGAAGGTTGGCATGCAGGTGCAGCAGGCGGTTAAGAAAGCAAATGGCATGTTGGCCTTCAATAGCGAGGGGATTTGAGTACAGGGGCAGGGAGGTGTTACTATAGTTGTACAGGGCCTTGGTGAGGCCACACCTGGAGTATTGTGTACAGTTTTGATCTCCTAACTTGAGGAAGGACATTCTTGCTGTTGAGGGAGTGCAGCGAAGGTTCACCAGACTGATTCCTGGGATGGTGGGACTGACATATCAAGAAAGACTGGATCAACTGGGCTTGTATTCACTGGAGTTCAGACGAATGAGAGGGGATCTCATAGAAACGTTAAAAATTCTGACGGGTTTAGACAGGGTAGATGCAGGAAGAATGTTCCCAATGTTGGGGGAAGTCCAGAACCAGGGGTCACAGCCAAAGGATAAGGGGTAAGCCATTTAGGACTGAGATGAGGAGAAACTTCTTCACCCAGAGAGTGGTGAACCTGTGGAATTCTCTACCACAGAAAGTTGATGAGGCCAATTCACTAAATATATTCAAGAAGGAGTTAGATGTAGTCCTTACTACTAGGGGGATCAAGGGGTATGGCGAGAAGGCAGGAATGGGGTACTGAAGTTGCATGTTCAGCCATGAACTCATTGAATGGTGGTGCAGACTCGAAGGGCCGAATGGCCTACTTTTGCACCTATTTTCTATGTTTCTATGTTTCTATGTCCCTGTTGCGGGCCCACCCTAGAGTCTGTTGCTGCCTGGGCAGTTTCGAAATGCCCTTGCCTGCCTGCGGGGTCCCGAGCCGCGTTCACCATGTTAACTCCCTGGTCCATTGCCACATTGGGATCAGGGCTGCGCACGTAAATTAGCTTGGTTTCCTCTTCCCCTGCCATGAAGGTCAGAGCGATCAACGTCGCTCCTTCTAAAGTCAAGTCATTGGTCTTTATGAGCTTCCTGAAAATCCCGGCATGATTAATGTCCTCAATGAAAAAGTAGCTTAACATCTCCCCCCTGCAGGTGTCTGTGAACTTACATAGACTGGCCAACACCGCAGGTCCATAAGAACATAAGAACATAAGAATTAGGAACAGGAGTAGGCCATCTAGCCCCTCGAGCCTTCTCCGCCATTCAATAAGATCATGGCTGATCTGGCCGTGGACTCAGCTCCGCTTACCTACCCTCTCCCCGTAACCCTTAATTCCCTTATTGGTTAAAAATCTATCTATCTGTGACTTAAACACATTCAATGAGCTAGCCTCAATTGCTTCCTTGGGCAGAGAATTCCACAGATTCACAACCCTCTGGGAGAAGAAATTCTTTCTCAACTCGGTTTTAAATTGGCTCCTCCGTATTTTGAGGCTGTGCCCCTTAGTTCTAGTCTCCCCGACCAGTGGAAACAACCTCTCTGCCTCTATCTTGTCTATCCCTTTCATGATTTTAAATGTTTCTATAAGATCACCCCTCATCCTTCTGAACTCCAACGAGTAAAGACCCAGTCTACTCAATCTATCATCATAAGGTAACCCCCTCATTTCCGGAATCAGCCGAGTGAATCGTCTCTGTAACCCTTCGAAAGCTGGTATATCCTTCCTTAAGTAAGGTGACCAAAACTGCACGCAGTTCTCCAGGTGCGGCCTTATCAATACCCTATACAGTTGCAGCAGGACCTCCCTGCTTTTGTACTCCATCCCTCTCGCAATGAAGGCCAACATTCCATTCGCCTTCCTGATTACCTGCTGCACCTGCAAACTAACATTTTGGGATTCATGCACAAGGACCCCCAGGTCCCTCTGCACCGCAGCATGTTGTAATTTCTCCCCATTCAAATAATATTCCCTTTTACTGTTTTTTTTCCCAAGGTGGATGACCTCATATTTTCCGACATTGTATTCCATCTGCCAAACCTTAGCCCATTTGCTTAACCTATCCAAATCTCCTTGCAGCCTCTCTGATTCCTCTACACAACCCGCTTTCCCACTAATCTTAGTGTCATCTGCAAATTTTGTTGCACTACACTCTGTCCCCTCTTCCAGGTCATCTATGTATATTGTAAATAGTTGTGGTCCCAGCACCGATCCCTGTGGCACACCACTAACCACCGATTTCCAACCCGAAAAGGACCCATTTATCCCGACTCTCTGCTTTCTGTTCGCCAGCCAATTCTCTATCCATGCTAATACATTTCCTCTGACTCCGTGTACCTCTATCTTCTGCAGTAACCTTTTGTGTGGCACCTTATCGAATGCCTTTTGGAAATCTAAATATACCACATCCATCGGTACACCTCTATCCACCATGCTCGTTATATCCTCAAAGAATTCCAGTAAATGAGTTAAACATGATTTCCCCTTCATAAATCCATGCTGCGTCTGCTTGATTGCACTATTCCTATCTCGATGTCCCGCTATTTCTTCCTTAATGATAGTTTGAAGCATTTTCCCCACTACAGATGTTAAACTAACCGGCCTATAGTTACCTGCCTTTTGCCTGCCCCCTTTTTTAAACAGAGGTGTTACATTAGCTGCTTTCCAATCCGCTGGTACCTCCCCAGAGTCCAGAAAATTTTGGTAGATTATAACGAATGCATCTGCTATAACTTCCGCCATCTCTTTTAATACCTTGGGATGCATTTCATCAGGACCAGGGGACTTGTCTACCTTGAGTCCTATTAGCCTGTACAGCACTACCCCCCTAGTGATAGTGATTGTCTCAAGGTCCTCCCTAACCACATTCCTGTGGCCTGCAATTTTTGGCATGGTTTTTGTGTCTTCCACTGTGAAGACCGAAGCAAAATAATTGTTTAAGGTCTCAGCCATTTCCACATTTCCCATTATTAAATCCCCCTTCTCATCTTCTAAGGGACCAACATTTACTTTAGTCACTCTTTTCTGTTTTATATATCGGTAAAAGCTTTTACTATTTGTTTTTATGTTTTGCACAAGTTTACCTTCGTAATCTATCTTCCCTTTTTTTATTGCTTTTTTAGTCATTCTTTGCTGTTGCTTAAAATTTTCCCAATCCTCTAGTTTCCCACTAATCTTGGCCACCTTATATGCATTGGTCTTTGATTTGATACTCTCCTTTATTTCCTTGGTTATCCACAGCTGGTTATCCCTTCTCTTGCCGCCCTTCTTTTTCACTGGAATATATTTTTGTTGCGCACTATGAAAGAGCTCCTTAAAAGTCCTCCACTGTTCCTCAATTGTGCCACCGTTTAGTCTTTGTTTCCAGTCTACTTTAGCCAACTCTGCCCTCATCCCACTGTAGTCCCCTTTGTTTAAGCATAGTACGCTCGTTTCTGACACAACTTCCTCACCCTCAATCTGTATTACAAATTCAACCATACTGTGATCACTCATTCCGAGAGGATCTTTTACTAGGAGATCGTTTATTTTTCCTGTCTCATTACACAGGACCAGATCTAAGATCGCTTGCTCCCTTGTAGGTTCTGTTAACTACTGTTCTAAGAAACAATCCCGTATGCATTCTATGAATTCCTCCTCCAGGCTACCCCGTGCGATTTGATTTGACCAATTGATATGTAGGTTAAAATCCCCCATGACTACTGCCGTTCCTTTTTCACATGGCTCCATTATTCCCTTGATTATTGCCTACCCCACCGTGCAGTTATTATTTGGGGGCCTATAAACTACGCCGACCAGTGACTTTTTCCCCTTACTATCTCTAATCTCCACCCACAATGATTCAACATTTTGTTCATTGGAGCCAATATCATCCCTCACAACTGCCCTGATATCATTCTTTATTAACAGAGCTACCCCACCTCCTTTCCCTTCTTGTCTATCTTTCTGAATCGTCAGATACCCTTGTATGTTTAATTCCCAGTCTTGGCCACCCTGCAACCATGTTTCTGTAATGGCCACCAAATCATACCCATTTGTAATGAATTGTGCCGTCAACTCATTTCCTTTATTTTGAATGCTGCGTGCATTTAGGTAGAGTGTTTTCATCCAAGTTTTTAAACCATGATTTTTAGTTTTGACCCCTCCTGCAGCCCTTTTATATTCAGTGGCCCTTTTTGTTTCTTGCCTTGGGTTTCTCTGCCCTACACTTTTACTCATCTCCTTTCGTCTTTTGTTTTTGTCTCCAATTTGTTTCCCTCTGTCTCCCTGCATTGGTTCCCATTCCCCCTGCCATATTAGTTTAACTCCTCCCAAACAGCATTGGCAAACACTCCCCCGAGGATATTGGTTCCGGTCCTGCCCAGGTGCAGACCGTCCGCTTTGTACTGGTCCCACCTCCCCCAGAACCGGTTCCAATGCCCCAGGAATTTGAATCCCTCCCTGCTGCACCACTGCTCAAGCCACGTATTCATCTGTGCTATCCTGCGATTTCTACTCTGACTAGCACGTGGCACTGGTAGCAATCCTGAGATTACTACTTTTGAGGTCCTACTTTTTAATTTAGCTCCTAGCTCCTTAAATTCGTCTCGTAGGGCCTCATCCCTTTTTTTACCTATGTCATTGGTACCAATGTGCACCACGACAACTGGCTGTTCACCCTCCCTTTTTAGAATGTCCTGCACCCGCTTGGAAACATCCTTGACCCTTGCACCAGGGAGGCAACATACCATCCTGGAGTCTCGGTTGCGGCCGCAGAACGCCTATCTATTCCCCTTATGAT
Source organism: Pristiophorus japonicus (assembly GCF_044704955.1). NCBI lineage: Eukaryota > Metazoa > Chordata > Chondrichthyes > Pristiophoridae > Pristiophorus > Pristiophorus japonicus. The sequence goes on along the minus strand of NC_091982.1, from coordinate 74,702,237 downwards.
TGAATCCCCAATCACTATCGCTCTCCCACTCTTTTTCCTGCCCTCCTGTGCAACAGAGCCAGCCACGGTGCCATGAACGTGGCTGCTGCTGCCCTCCCCTGATGAGTCATCCCCCTCAACAGCACTCAAAGCAGTGTATCTGTTTTGCAGGGGGATGACCACAGGGGACCCCTGCACTACCTTCCTTGCACTACTCTTCCTGCTGGTCTTCCATTCCCTATCTGGCTGTGGATCCTTCTCCTGCAGTAAGACCAACTCGCTACACGTGCTACTCACGTCATTCTCAGCATCGTGGATGCTCCAGAGTGAATCCACCCTCAGCTCCAATTCTGCAACGCGGTCCGTCAGGAGTTGGAGGTGGATACACTTCTCACACACGTAGTCGTCAGGAACACTGGTGTCATCCCTGATTTCCCACATGGTACAGGAGGAACATAACACGTGACCGAGCTCTCCTGCCATGCCTTAACCCTTAGATACAATTAAATTGGCACAACAATGTTACAGTCCGCAACAAAGTTCGAGATGTTTTGTCCCTCCCGGTGTGTGTCGAGTCGGTGCCGGGCCATGTGTACGCTACTCGCCGGCTTGAGATTCTCACTGATCAGCTGACTGAGCTCTTCGAAGGACTTGTCCGCTGGCTTTTGGGGTGCAAGCAGGTCTTTTATCAGCACACACGTCTGTGGTCCGCAGCTGGTCAGTAGATGCGCCCTCCGCTTGTCAGCCACTGTCTCTCCCAGCCAGTCCTTCGTGACAGAGCTCTGCTGGAGTCTTTCCATGAAGTCATCACAGTCCTCACCCACACAGTAATGTTCGTCTGTGCTACCGATGGCCATCCTCGTGGTTTGGTGATTCCCATTTCTCGTCGCCAAATGCGGTGTCCCTGCACCTTACTACAAATTCACACGAAGCATGTATTGCAGACACAGTCACTCTGTGACCTTAACCTTTATTCCCAGGACCAAGGAGTGCTGACCCTGGGTGAGACCTCCCCTTTTATATCTGGAAACCGAGGTGAGGTGTGTCTCCCACAAGTTCACCCCCTGTGGTCAGGGTGTGCATTTCTAGGGTATAAGTACAGTGTACAGGAGTTGCATGAAGGTTGCAGTTACATGAAGATTACCATTGCATGATGGTTACATACATGACAGATACCATTGTTAGACGTGATCGCAATACTCATTCACATGGCATATGCACGTATACTTAAATTCTTTTGTGCCTTCTTTAGTAAAATAAAAAGCAGAGTGTGTGTTCATTTTTGATTGCTTTGTGCTCTTTACTTCCTTGATTAATGCTTATTGGTTATCTGTTAAAATGAGTTGTAATCTGGATGAAATCGCTGGACCTCAGCACAATGGAAACACCAGGAATATTGTATGGAGAGGAGAGCTGTCATGGTGCTCATGGAGAGGGGAGCTGTCCTGGTGGTCAGCTCGGCCAATCAGAATAACTGCTCCAGGCCAGCAGAAAAAAATCAAGCCCAGCCAATACCAAGCAGCTCCAACAGGACATGTCATGGCAAAAAACAACAACATCCAACCATGTTCACGATGGAGAGCAGTAGCGAGTTTGGCGGATCTCGTTTTACGAGCCAACTTTCTCAGCAATCACTCTGATGAAGTCAAAGTACTGCTTGAAACTTTAGGACAAAAGCCTACAAGCTGCAGTAAGATGTGCTGTGTCTAACTTTAGGGAATGAGAAAGACTGAAGTTTTGCACTGAATGGTGTTCGATGTTTAAGTAACTAAGTGTGCAGCACATTTACTTGTATTATATGTAAGGTGTTTGTGACTAAAATTGGTGCACGAGGCTAAACATAGAAACATAGACAGAGAAAATAGGTGCAGGAGTAGGCCATTCGACCCTTTGAGCCTGCACCACCATTCAATAACATCATGACTGATCATTCCCTCAGTACCCCTTTCCTGCTTTCTCTCCATACCCCTGGATCCCTTTAGCCGTAAGGGCCATATCTAACTCCCTCTTGAATATATCCAATGAACTGGCATCAACAACTCTCTGTGGTAGGGAATTCCACAGGTTAACAACTCTCTGAGTGAAGAAGTTTCTCCTCATCTCAATCCTAAATGGCTTATCCCTTATCCTTAGACTATGTCCCCTGGTTCTGGACTTCCCCAAAATCAGGAACATTCTTCCTGCATCTAATCTGTCCAGTACCGTCAGAATTTTATATGTTTCTATGAGATCCCCTCTCATCCTTCTAAACTCCAGTGAATACAGGCCCAGTCGATCCAGTCTTTCCTCATATGTCAATCCTGCCATCCCTGGAATCAGTCTGGTGAACCTTCGCTGCACTCCCTCAATAGCAAGAACATCCTTCCTCAGATTAGGAGACCAAAACTGAACACAATATTCCAGGTGAGGCCTCATAAAGGCCCTGTACAACTGCAGTAAGACCTCCCTGCTCCTATACTCAAATCCCCTAGCTATGAAGGCCAATATACCATTTGCCTTCTTCACGGCTTGCTGTACCTGCATGCAAACTTTCAATGACTGATGTACCTTGACATTCAGGTCTCGTTGCACCTCCCCTTTTCCTAATCTGCCACCATTCAGATAATATTCTGCCTTCGCATTTTTGCCACCAAAGTGGATAACCTCACATTTATCCACATTATATTGCATCTGCCATGCGTTTGCCCACTCACCTGACCTGTTCAAGTCACCCTGCAGCCTTTTAGCATCCTCCTCACAGCTCATACCGCCACCCAGCTTAGTGTCATCTGCAAAGTTGGAGATATTACACTCAATTCCCTCATCCAAATCATTAATGTATATTGTAAATAGCTGGGGTCCCAGCACTGAGCCCTGCAGCACCCCACTAGTCACTGCCTGCCATTCTGAAAAAGACTCATTTATTCCGACTCTCTGCTTCCTGTCTGCCAAACCAATTCTCTATCCACATCAGTATATTACCCCCAATACCATGTGCTTTAATTTTGCACACCAATCTCTTGTGTGGGACCTTGTCAAAAGCCTTTTGAAAGTCCAAATACACCACATCCACTGGTTCTCCCTTGTCCACTCTACAAGTTACATCCTCAAAAAATTCCAGAAGATTTGTCAAGCATGATTTCCCTTTCATAAATCTATGCTGACTTGTACCGATCTTGTCACTGCTTTCCAAATGTGCTGCTATTTCATCTTTAATAATTGATTCCAACATTTTTCCCACTACTGATGTCAGGCTAACCAGTCTATAATTACCCATTTTCTCTCTCCCTCCTTTCTTTAAAAGTGGTGTTACATTAGCTACCCTCCAGTCCATAGGAACCGATCCAGAATCGATAGATTATTGGAGAATGATCACCAATGCATCCACTATTTCTAGGGCTACTTCCTTAAGTACTCTGGGATGCAGACTATCAGGTCCCGGGGATTTATCGGCCTTCAATCCCATCAATTTCCCTAACACAATTTCCTGCCCAATAAGAATTTCCTTCAGTTCCTCCTTCTCACAGACTCTCGGTCCCCTAGTATTTCCGGAAGGTTATTTGTGTCTTCCTTCGTGAAGACAGAACCAAAGTATTTGTTTAACTGGTCTGCCATTTCTTTCTCCCCATTATAACTTCACCTGACTCTGACTGCAAGGGACCTACGTTTGTTTTCACAAATCTTTTTCTCTTCACATATCTATAGAAGCTTTTGCAGTCAGTTTTTATGTTCCCAGCAAGCTTCCTCTCATACTCTATTTTCCCCCTCCTAATTAAACCCTTTGTCCTCCTCTGCTATATTACAAAATTCTCCCAGTCCTCAGGTTTGCTGCTTTTTCTGGCCAATTTATATACCTCTTCCTTGGATTTAACACTATCCTTAATTTCCCTTGTTTGCCATGTTTGAGCCACCTTCTCCGTTTTATTTTTACTCCAGACAGGGATGTACAATTGTTGAAGTTCATCCATGTGATCTTTAAATGTTTGCCATTGCCTATCCACCGTCAACCCTTTAAATATCACTTGCCAGTCTATTCTAGCCAATTCACGTCTCATTCCATCGAAGTTACCTTTCCTTAAGTTCAGGACCCTTGTCTCTGAATTAACTGTGTCACTCTCCATCTTAATAAAGAATTCTACCATGTTATGGTCACTCTTCCCCAAGGGACCTCACACAACAAGATTGTTAATTTGTCCTTTCTCATTACACATCACCCAGTCTAGGATGGCCAGCCCTCGAGTTGGTTCCTCGACATATTGGTCGAGAAAACCATCCCTAATACACTCCAGGAAATCTTCCTCCACCGCATTTCTACCAGTTTGGTTAGTCCAATCAATATGTCGATTAAAGTCGCTCATGATAACTGCTGTACCTTTATTGCATGCATCCCTAATTTCTTGTTTGATGCTGTCCCCAACAAAAATGTTATCACAAAAGCCACGCCTGAGGCTAGTCAACGATTTCTATTGGACAACACTGCGATAGACCACTCTGGTCCCTTATTGGCCTGTACACTCCTATGTTCCTATCTCCCTCTATGCATAACTCTACCGTTTTGATTTTCGCTCTCACTACCACAAACCTACCTCACAATCTCTTTTTACCTCAGAATCTAGTGATTCTTTTTCTGGTAGTTGGTGGGGTGGAAGTGGGGAGCTGAAGAGTGTGAGGAAGATGTCTGCCATGTGAAAAACACATTTTGGATTGACATCCGGGGTTTAGACGAATGTTTACCAATCCCAATTATCTGCCCAGATTTTTCCAAACAATTGCAAAATCTTCCAGTTTAGGCACAGATCATCCAGCACAACTGAAGCCTTAAGCCATGTGTATGTTTTAGACCTATTTAAGGTAAATTTAAAAATGCATCATCTGTAAGACAGAATGGAACATTGATTTGTTCTTGAAATATAGTGCAACATTTAGAATGTTTTTATTTATAAAATTATTTATAGCAGTAATGCATGAATCTTGTGTTGAGAGTCAATATAATCCTGTGATAGTGTTTAAATACATTACAAAGGTAAGACCAATTTTCAAATTATGCTGATGAGAATGGTTCTAATTTCTATATATTAATTTGCCTCATTCCCTTATTAGCAATGGCACATAAATTATGCAGAGCACAGTTCTGTACGGTGACTGGTGATCATTTGAGGGAGGGCACAGAGGGTATCTCCTGCTCTCGCCCTCCCAGAACAGCTTGAGTTCTGCAGTTTAAATACTTCACATATTAATAAATTGCATCCCACTGACCAACAGGCTGTGTGGTGTTTTTAATGTTGTTTTCTGTATCTGTTCAGGAAATAACCTGTGATTTCCCTGTGCCATGTTGAGATAATTTGTTTCCTGGCACATTGACATAATTCCAGCATTTCAATGCAGAAATATGCAGGAAAAGTACTTCAATTATATTAGGAATTTTACAGCAAAAACTGCACTTTGTGTTGTCAAATAGAATTAACTTTAGTATACTTTCTAGTTTCTTGCTGATTAAAATAATAAATTGGTGCCCTCCCCCATTACTTTGAGGGAAATGCACAGATCTGTGATGCTACTAACCACACAGACCAAGAAGGTTCGAGACTCAATCCCTGACACACGCTGACATAGCTGATCTCATACAGACAGCCATAGGAGTGTTCCGATAAACTCAGCTCCTCTGAGCTAGGGAGCAAATATCAGCCTGGGTGTCCACTTCCGATTGCTATTCAGTGATGTCACTTGAATCCGTGTGTGGGGGCATAGGGTGGAGGTAGAATTGGTTCTGCTGTGATGCTCCCCACCATGGGATAACCTGGCAATACTCACCATCCAGGTTTACACATGAGGACTGGTCACTTGAGTGAAGGGTAGAACTGCAACTCCTATATGGCTCAGAGATGTGGACTATATACATCAGACATCTCAAAGCGATGGAGAAGTACCACTAGCGCTGCCTCCGCAAGATCCTGCAAATCTACTGGTAGGATAGAAGCACCAACGTCAGTGTTCTCGCTCAGTCCAACATCCCCAGCATTGAAGCACTGAGCACGCTCGACCTGCTCCGTTGGGCGGGCCACATTGTCCACATGCCCGTCAAGAGACTCCCAAAGCAAGCGCTCTACTCGGAGCTCCGACACTACAAGCGAGCCCCAGGTGGGCAGAGGAAACGTTTTCAAGGACATCCTCAAAGCCTCATTGATAAAATGCAACATCCCCACCAGCACCTGGGAATCCCTGGCCCAAGATCACCCAAAGTGGAGGAAGAGCATCCGGGAGGGCGCTGAGCACCTCAAGTCTCGTCACTGAGCGCATGTGGAAATCAAGCGCAGACATTGGAAGGAGCGTGCGGCAAACCAGACTCCCCACCCACCCTTTCCTTCAACCACTGTTTGCCCCACCTGTGACAGAGACTGTAATTCCCGTATTGGACTGTACAGTCACCTGAGAACTCACTTTTAGAGTGGAAGCAAGTCTTCCTCGATTTTGAGGGACTGCCCATGATGATGATGATGAGACCTGTAACCCAGGTTAGTGCCTACAGGGGGAAAAAAAGGAGAGCAAATTTGAAAAAAAAGTTTATAAGGCATTATCCTATGTGAAAGAGAGAGTGGGTGAAATAGACACCAAAACAGAACTCACTTACATCTCACTCTGATTTCTTCAAGTGTCAGATGCAACATTAAGAAAACAATTATGTAAATAAATCCAGTAATAACATTCAGATTGATTAAAAAGCAGAATATAAGCTTTCTAAGCGATACATAAGCTGTGAAGCAGACTCAAATGTTTTAAATATAACCTGCCATGAAGAAATATTTTGGAGCCTGTGAAGCATTTTGTATAGACTTCATCGAGCAATTTGTGTTTGCCACATTTAAATGAAGCTCTCATCCTTTTATAAGCTGAACCTATTAAAATTCCATTTGTCGCATAGAAATTTTGATGGAGAGTATTTTGTGTGCACCATAGATCAGCCCTTTATATTAATACTTATATTAATATATTTCTTAAAGGACTTTCACTGGATAAAATGAATTACATACGCTCTTCAAGTGATTAGCAACATCAATATATTTTTTTACTGCGGCAATGGTCTTTTGTGTGATGAACTGCTCAATAATGATGCATTAATCATTCATGGTACTATGACGCCTGCTTCACTCATAGATCAAATCCCCATTTACAGCTTCACTCAGAACAAACCCCTATCTACCAAATATAAGCTACTGAAATCAGTAACAAAATTAATGTTTAAAATAAGAGCTAATGCATTCATACATACATATCTATTAAAAATCATTTTGAGTGATAGTCTGCCAGTGAGGTATTTTGATGTCAAGCAATATGCCGGGTGAAGACAGACATAATGAATGGCTCTGACAATCCCTCAACTTGATATATATTTATTTCTATTTAAACTTCCAATAAATTGCATTGTTGATCTTGAGGCAGCAGGTTTTAAATCCATGAGCCCAATTTCCTACTTGTCATTAACTTGTGTTACTTGTCCTACCCTCCCACCCTTCCTCTGTGCTCGAGTATTATTAGATTATATGTTGCACTGTCTAATTCTGTGGCAGATAATTCAGTACCCATTCTCTGGAAAAATACATTTTTGAAGGTTCATTTTTCCCCCAAATTTCTCCACAGGCAAAGGCTAGAATCCTTGACAGTATCTATGGGGGCACCATAGCCAAGCTTAATAATGTTCATATACAAGACTTCATGACTAGCTATCAGCAGTGGGATCGCCACATGTTTTTTCCTCTGCTTAGTCCAGTGATATCTTGGTTCATTTATAAGCACACTTACTGCTGCACTGACTAAGATTGGCTAACGCAGCACAGATTGAAGATCTTTGGATTGCATAGCCTATTGTTACAGCATTTAAACACTACGTGCTCTGGCATTTTCTAAGATAAAATTAATTCAATTTCTATTTAATGGTCCTGACATCACCATTAGTACAAGGTTCATTTGCATCCACCCATTGAATTTAGAAATATAGGGGAAGAAATTTGGCAGTGCCCCGATTGGGGCATTAACTTAAATTTTGAAAATTTAGTGCCAGACGCAAACAATTCTGAAGTTCTTCTGAATTGGGTGTCAGCATCCCAGGAAGGGAAGGGGGCAGTAAATCAAGTGCTAATAACCTCAGTGGAGTGCTACAGGGGCACTACCAGCAGAGCACGACTGAATTTCAGGTGACTCGCATTCAGAATCATCCTTCAATCTTTCTCACTGGCTCATTCAAGCTCTTAAAGGGGCTATCAAGCTGCAGCTGCTCATTTTCAGCAGCCCTGCAACTGAAGTCGACCTGAGTGCAAGGGAAACACTTAATGGTTATGGCTGCTCCCAATTCAAACCTAAGGGAGAGAGATTGTTGGCTCAATGATGCCGCATTGGTGGCGGCAGTAGAACAAAGGAGGGAAGTACTATTCCCGGCAAGGAGGTCATTGCCCCAGGTCTTCAGGACAATGTGCAGGGAAATGACCCAATTGATCTCAGCCAGTAATGTCGTGGAATGCAGTCTGACACAGTGCCGTAAAAAATTCAACAACCTCAGTCGGGTGGTCAAGCTGAGTACATACTTCAACAGATCCTACATATCAGCATCTGATGCTCTGTCTGTGCATACTGCGCAAACTACCACTCACCCACCAAGCATCTGCACCTACTCAAACTCACATCCTCATCTTATGGCTTGCCTACATTCACAGCTATTCAACGATGGCAGGCATATCTCCCAGACACATAGCTGGACTCTGACTCTCACACATTCCTTTCTTTTGCAGGCCAAGATGGCACACAATAGGAGGGAGCAGCAGAGGACAGACAGGGTGAACCTCAGATCCAGCAGAGTCCGACCTGGAGGAGCAAGTGCTGCGACTCATCGGGCGACGTCGACCCCATGGGGGCAATAACGGTATCTTTATCCCTGCTTCTTTTCTCATCCCACTTGCCCCTCACACCAGAAGGTTTAATCACTTTCCAGCTCCTGATACTATCTGCATTCCTTGCTCCATTCCTGCCCTCCTGCCCTCGCCTTAATGTAAGTCTTGTGCCTTTGTGCTTTCAGGTAATCAGCCAGCAGATGATCAGCCTGTCCCTGAGCCCCACAATGAGAGTGATGAAGGAGAAGAAGAGGAGGAGGACCCAAGCACCGTGTCACTGCATCTCTCAACCGCAGGCACCTCCTCAGAGACTGGCACTACATGTTGGTTAGAGGTAAGCTTAGTAGAGGGGCCTGCACTGGGTGATGCACCAGGGATGAGTGGGCTGCAGCAAGGCCAAGGGGAAAGGGTAGCACAGGGGCCAGCTTGCCAGAGGGAAAAAGATAAAGATAGACCAGGAATAAAAATTCTCAATTGGGGGAAAGCCAATTTTGCTAAACTGAGATGTGATTTAGCCAAAGTGGACTGGAAACAGCAACTTTGAAGGTAATCACTGTCGGAGCAGTGGGAGGCTTCATGGAGGAGTTCCTGAGGGTTCAGAGCAAGTATGTTCCCTTAAAGAAAAAGAGTGGGAATAACAAATCTAGAGCCCCCTGGACGTCAAGGGGCATACAGGGTAGGATAAAGAAAAAAGGGAGGTTTATGACCAATACTGAGGGCACAGTACTGCAGAAACTTTAGAGGAGTATAGAAAGTGCAGGGGTGAAATTAAAAAGGAAATTAGGAGAGCAAAGAGAGAGCATGAAAATATTTTGGCAAGTAAAATTAAAGAAAATGCAAAGATGTTTTATAAATACATTAAAAGCAAGAGGATCACTAAAGAAAGAGTAGGGCCTATTCGAGACCATAAACATAATCTGTGTGTGGAGGCGGAAGACATGGGTATGATTCTTAATGAATACTTTGCGTCTGTTTTCACAAAAGAGAAGGGCAATGCAGACATTGCAATCAGGGAGGAGAGTGTGAAATATTAGATGAAATAAACATAGTGAGAGAGAAAATACTAAGGGGTTTAGCAGCTTTAAAAGTGGATAAATCCCCAGGTCTGGATGAAATGTATTCCAGGCTGTTAAGAGAAGCAAAAGAGGAAATAGCAGAGGCTCTGACAATCATTTTCTAATATTCTCTGGCTACAGTTGTGGTGCCAGAGGACTGGAGGACTGCTAATGTTGCACCCTTGTTTAAAAAGGGAGATGGGGATAGATCGAGTAATTACGAGCCACTCAGCCTAACCTCGGTTGTAGAAAAATTACTGTAAAAAATCTGAGGGACAGGATAAATCTTCATTTAAGAAAGACATGGATTAATCAAGGACAGTTAGCATGGATTGGTTAAGGGCAGGTCATGTCTGGCTAACTTGATTGACCTTCCTTGTTACCTCCTCAAAAAATTCAATGAGGGTAGTGCATTTGATGAAGTGTATATGGATTTAAACCAAGGCTATTGATAAGGTCCCACATGGCAGACTAGTCACGAAAGTAAAAGCCCATAAGATCCAAGGCAAAGTGACAAGTTGGATCCAAAATTGTCTCAGAGGCAGGAAGCAAAGGGTAATGGTTGATGGGTGTTTTTGTGACTGGAAGGTTGTTTCAGGTGGGGTTCTGCAGGTCTCAGTACTGGTTCCCTTGCTTTTTGTGGTATATAGCAATGATTTAGACTTGAATGTAGGGGGCATAATTAAGAAGTTTGCAGATGATACAAAAATTGGCTGTGTGGTTGATAATGAAGAAGAAAGTTGTGGACTGCAGGAAGATATCAATGACTGCAGGAAGATATCAGGTGGGCAGAACAGGAGAAAATGGAACTCAATCGAGAGAAGTGTGAGGTAATGCTTTGGGGAGGGCTAACAAGGCAAGGGAATACACAATAAATAGGAGGACACTGAGAAGTGCAGAGGAACAAAGGGACCTTGGAGTGCATGTCCACAGATCCCTGAAGGTAGCAGGTCAGATACAAAGATGGTTAAGAAGGCATACGAAATACTTGCCTTTATTGCAAGAGAGGGAACAGAAGAGATTTACGAGGATGTTGTCTGGACTGGAGAATTTTAGCAATGAGGAAAGATTGGATAGGCTGGGTTTGGTTTCTTTGGAACAAAGGAGGCTGAGGGGAGATCTTATTAGGGTGTATAATATTATGAGGGGTCTAGATAGAGTGGATAGGGAGGACCTATTTCACAGAGCAGGATCTATGGAGCATTGGCGCGGATAAAAGGAGCTAGCACGGATCTGGGAACAGCGCGAGCTGACCTGAGAGGGGGTAAATTCAAAGTGTGAAGTCACAGGAAAGCAGGTGAGTGATTGGCTGGTTGGTTGGTGAGTATTTCCCTTTTTTTTTCTAAACTTGGGCATTGGTTTAAATTAAGAGCCGGGATTAAAAAGTAAACATTGAAAAGTAAACATAGACAATTGATGTTTCAAATCTTAAAAACCTAATGAATTAAATAAAATATAATAGAGATGGGAGAGCAGGCGATGTGTTGCAGCTGTTGCATGTGGGAGCTGGTAAACATCATTGAGGTTCATGGTGACCACATCTGCAGCAAATGTTTGTTGCTCGATGAACTTCAGCTCAGAGTTGATGAGCTGGAGTCCGAGCTTCAGACACTGCAACACATCAGGGAGGGGTGAGTTATCTGGACGCTGTGTTCCAGGAAGCAATCACACCCCTTAGGTTAATAATTCAAAGTTGGTCTGTGGTCAGGGATAGCAGGGTGTGTGTTAGGTCAGTAAGCACTCTAGTAATGACTCCACGAGGTAAGGTATTGCACTTGAACTGTTGCAACCTTAGTCCATTTATTACAGCTCCTGAATGAGTTACAGTAAGGTGGGCTCACTTTTATACTTGGTTACCTGCAGTGTGCAGGTGACCTCGAGGTCTCCACCAGTTGCACCCTCTGGTGGTACAGGCATATTGTATACAGTGTGAAGATACATTCAATGGTCTTATGTAACTGTACATTGAGTGTACAGAGTATATACATACACATCACTCCCCCCTAAGTCTTGTGCCACTGGCTTTTGCACTGTGTGCTCTGGCCCTCGACTTGAGTGCCCAAAGCCCTTGCACTTTGTCCGTGCTTGGGAATGGCTCTCTCTCTGTGGACCCCCAAGTCCTTATTGCCACAACATTGGGAACTGGTCAGCAGTGGATGGTTAGAAGTTGCAGTGGGGGTTTGAGTGGGTTCTGGGTGTGCTCCATGTGTGTCCATGGCTACATACCCACATTTCCACCCCCCCCACCTCCCCATACATAGACCATGTGTGTGGCTCGACATCTCATTTACATACATGTACAGAGAATGGAAAAAAAAAAGGTCTGATTGGTTACATCACTGTTTGAGTCTTGCAGAAGTGGAACGAGTACATATGATAGGTAAAGTACATACATGATGTTATAGTCTTGCCCCTGGGGTGTAGGTGCAGGTGGGTGAGGTAGGCTGTGGTGATCCTTTACTCCCCAGGTTCTGCCACTGAAGCTGGAAATTTACCTTCTGCGTCGATCTTCTTCCTTCGAAGTCTTGCCATGGCCCGGAAGGTGAGGTCTGGTCGTTCGGGTTGGATGAGCTCGCCATTGGGTAGTGCGGTCTGTGTCGTTTACTGCGCAGTCAAGTTAAATGATAGGATTTTCACGTGCTGCGATGAATCCAAATTTGTGGCCGCATAGGACGTCGAACGTCGCGGCCTGGAGGCTTTCCCAACTCCAACAGATTTGGATTTGTTTCATCCATCTTCTTCCTTGCAGCATTGGACTATCACCAGCGATGATCCACAAAGATAGCTTGTGCATCGCGCCACCATAGGACACCTGAACATCCACGCTGCCAACGACTGGGATGGTGTCGTTTGTGTAGGTGAGCAGCTTCGCCTGGATCAGCAGCATTTTTGGGTTGTTCAATAAGATTGTCCCAGAGTTTCTCGAAGGCCGCCTGGTTCATTGCCCCTGTGTGGACCTCCATCGAGACTGGAACACCGTTGATTTCGACTTCTATTTTCAAAGGGGAACTCTCGGTGGAGCAGGTAAACACTCCAAATACCTCTTCCTGGGGTTGAGCTGCATCCTGGACTCTCTCTTCGTCTTCATCATCGCTGGAGCCCGGGTGATCAGCCAACTCTTCAGCGACTTGGTGAGTAAACTTTCTTTTACACTTTCGCTGGAGATGGCCTTTAGTGTTACAGCCTTTGCAAGTATAGCCTCGGTATCGGCACTGGTGGGCTCTGTGATTTCCTTCACAGTGCAAGCATGGAGCTGGCCGAATGGCCCCCTGCGGCAGACTCAGGTTTGCGAGGCTTGGGGTCGCAGTCTTGCCTCTGAAAGACACCCTTCGGTTCACTGTACTTGCCTTGTTAGAGTCCTGGGGTTGAGTCATCATCCTTCTGGAATCGCAGGCCGAGGCCATGAATGCTTGGCTCACGTTAATTGCCTTCTGCAGGGTGACTGTGGTGTCTGCAGAGAGCAGCCTGTGGAGGAGGCCTTCGTGGCCGATTTCAATAACAAAGATGTCCCTCAGTGCTTCGGTGAGGAGGTCGCCAAAATCACATGGCAGCCAATCGTCTGAGGTCTGCAGCATATTTTGTGGTTTCTTGGCCTTCGGGCTGCCGATGTGTGTAGAACCGGTGTCTGGCTGTGAGGATGCTCTTTTTCGGCTTGAGCTGTTCCTGTGTCAATGTTACGAGCTCCGCGTACGTTTCCGTTGTCGTCTTCTCTGGGGCTAGCAAGTCCCTGACAAGGCCATGAACGGTGGGCCCACAACTGCTGAGCAGGATAGCTCGGCGCTTATCAGCCAGCGAGGTTGGTGTGTTCCAAGCCAGGTCATAAGAGATTGGTGTACAAGATCAAGGAACATGGTATTGGGGGTAATATACTGGCGTGGATAGAGAATTGGTTGGCAGGCAGGAAGCAGAGAGTCGGGATAAACGAGTCCTTTTTGGAATGGGAGGCAGTAACTAGTGGAGTACCGCAGGGCTCAGTGCTGGGACCCCAGCTCTTCACAATAAACATTAATGATTTGGATGAAGGAATTGAGGGTAATATCTCCAAGTTTGCAGATGACACTAAACTGGGTGGTGGTGTGAGCTGTGAGGAGGATGCTTAGAGGCTGCAGGGTGATTTGGACAGGTTCGGAGAGTGGGCAAATGCATGGCAGATTCGGTATAATGTGGATAAATGTGAGTTTATCCACTTTGGTGGCAAAAACACGAAGGCAGAATATTTTCTGAATGGCGGCAGATTAGGAAAAGGGGAGGTGCAATGAGACCTGGGTGTCATGCTTCATCAGTCATTGAAAGTTGGCATGCAGGTACAGCAGACGGTGAAGAAGGCAAATGGCATGTTGGCCTTCATAGCTAGGGGATTTGAGCATAGGAGCAGGGAGGCCTTACTGCAGTTGTACAGGGCCTTGGTGAGGCCTCACCTGGAATATTGTGTTCAGTTTTGGTCTCCTAATCTGAGGAAGGACGTTCTTGCTATTGAGGGAGTGCAGCGAAGATTCACCAGACTGATTCCAGGGATGGCTGGACTGACATATGAGGAGAGATTGGATCAACTGGGCCTTTATACACTGGAGTTTAGAAGGATGAGAGGGGATCTCATAGAAACGTATAAGATTCTGATGGGACGGGACAGGTTAGATGCGGGAAGAATGTTCCCGATGTTGGGGAAGTCCAGAACCAGGGGACACAGTCTTAGGATAAGGGGTAGGCCATTTAGGACTGAGATGAGGAGAAACTTCTTCACTCAGAGAGTTGTTAACCTGTGGAATTCCCTGCCGCAGAGAGTCGTTGATGCCAGTTCATTGGATATATTCAAGAGGGAGTTAGATGTGACCCTTACGGCTAAAGGGATCAAGGGATATGGAGAGAAAGTGGGAAAGGGGTACTGAGGGGAATGGTCAGCAATTCGGTGCAGGCTCGAAGGGCCGATTGACCTACTCCTGCACCTATTTTCTATGTTTCTATGTTTCTATGTCATTTGCGATGAAGTAGTGTTCTAGCCTTTCCACAAAGGCATCCCAATCTTCTCCATCAGCGAATTGTTGAAAGTTGCCAAGGTTCGCCACTTTTCGCATAGAAAATTCGTATTCTCATCGCCAATTGTTAGGTCTGTAAGCACTCTAGTAATGACTCCACGAGGTAAGGTATTGCACTTGAACTGTTGTGACCTTAGTCCATATATTGCAGCTCCTGAATGAGGTTACAGTAAAGTGAGCTCCCTTTTTTATTTGGTTACCTGCAGTGTGCAGGTGACCTTGAGGTCTCCACCAGTTGCACCCTCTGGTGGTACAGGCATATTGTATACAGTGTGAAGATACATTCAATGGTCTTATGTAACTGTACATTGAGTGTACAGGTTATATACATACATAGCAGTGCATCTACACGCGAGGCAGGTATGGGGACCCAGGAGGTAGTGATGGAGGAGACTCAGCTCTTGCTCTTGTCCAACAGGTATGAGGTACTTGCTCCCTGTGTGAATGAGGGCAGGGACTGCAGGGAGGATGAGTAAATTAACCATGGTACAGAGGGCCATTCAAGTGGGGGGAGTAAAAGGAAATGTCGTGGTCGTGGACAGTATAGTTATGGGGATAGATACTGTTCTCTGCAGCCAAGAGCGTGAGGCTGTGTTGCCTGCCCGGTGCCAGTGTTAAGGACATCTCCTCTGCACTGGAGAGGAACTTAGAGTGGGAGGTGGACGATCCAATTGTCATGGTCCACGTAGGTACCAATGACATAGGTAGAACAAAGAAAGAAATTCTGTTGAGGGAATATGAGCAGCTAGGGGCTAAATGAAAAAGCAGAACACAAAGGTAATAATTTCTCGATTAGTACCTGAGCCACGAGAAAATTTGCATAGGGTAAATAAGATCAGAGAGATGGTCACGTGGCTTGTAGACTGGTGTGGGAGAAATGGGTTTCAATTCCTGGCGCACTAGCACCAGTACTCGGGTATGAGGAAGCTGTTCCGTTGGGACAGGCTTCACTTGAACCATGTTGGGACTAGTGTCCTGGTGAATCGAATAATTAGGGCTGTAGAGAGAGCTTTCAAATAAATAGTGGGGGAGTTTCAGGTGAGCAGAAATATAAAAAGTCAGAGAAAAGAAAAGGCAATAGAGCAGGGTAGCGATGGGGGAAATGATAAGCAGAATGTATCAGAAAGTGGGGTCAAAGCAGAGAAAAATGGTAAAAAGACAACATTAAAAACTCTTGATCTGAATGTATGCAGCATTCATAACAAGATAGATGAGTTGACGGCACAAATAGATATAAATGGGTATGATCTGATAGCCATTACAGAGAAATGGTTGCAAGGTGACCAAGGCTGGGAACTGAATATTTGGGGGTATTTGACAATTCGGAAGGATAGACAGAAAGGAAAAGGAGGTGGGGTAGCTCTGTTAATAAAGGATGAGATCAGTGCAGTCGTGAGAAATTATATTGGCTCAGAAGATCAAGATGTAGAATCAATTTGGGCTACAAACTGTACAGGATATTTGGTGAGACCACACCTAGGGACCGAAATTCATCAACATACTGCCCACTGCCGCCCATTTACCGCCCACTGCCCGCCGAGAAATACAAGTTTCTTCAAAAACAGACATCTACCGCCCAAATGCCGCCCAGCGGTAAATTAATGAGTCATCTGCCGCCGGGTGGTCCTCCACACTATCCGCCCATGTTGTACCGCCTAAAGACCACCCAAGGTGGAAGTTTCATCATTAAGTTCTGTTTACCACCGGAAATTAATGCCGTCCTGGAAAAGATGGTTTTACTGGATCTTAAGGGGGCGGGAATGGGTGGTAGTGGGCAGTACAGATGGCATTTTGAAATCTGGAACATTCCATCAAAAGGTTGCTTAATAGTACTCAGAGGTGAACAGTTACTTTAGAATGTGATTTATGGTACTCAAAGGCATTTTGGAGTACATTTAAAAGGTGAAAGGCATTTGAGTTAATCATTTTATCTTTTTATTGAAAACTCATTTCAGTTTTTCATTTAAAAGTAATTTCAGTTTATCTCTGGACATTTGAGGATACTTGCGATTATAATTTAAAAGGCATTTGTGTTTATCTCAGGACATTTGAAGATACTTGAGGAGAGTTCTAGATATTCAAAGGAATGTGGCCTATACTATCTCAGCCTGTATTGCTGACTAATTACCTAATGCAGGATCCAGATGGAAGAAGGTTTATTGAAGAGAATTATGAGGGTAATCAAAGAGGTCGCAGACTTATGAGGAGGAGGGGGCTTTACCCCCAACGGATCTTCAGGGACAATCGCTCATACATGGACCTGACTAATCCACAGTGTGTTAGAAGGCTGTGCTTCCAAAAAGAAGTGCTCAATGAGATATGACAGCTCATTAAGGCAGACCTGCAGCCCACTAGCACCAACATTACTACACTGCTCGTCGAGGTGAAGGTGACTGCGGCACTTTCCTTCTAAGCATCTGGCTCTTTTCAGGCATCAGCTGGGGACATATACTGCATCTCTCAGTACACTACACATCGCTGCATTCGACAGGTAATTGAAGCACTGTGTGCATGCAGGATGGACTTTATAAATTTCCCAATGACCAGGAAGTACAGAGTGAGAGGACTTTGGGTTTTGCACACATTGCTGGCTTCCCTATGGTTCAGAGTGCCATAGACTGTACCCATATTGCCCTGCGAACACCATTACAAG
Organism: Pristiophorus japonicus; assembly: GCF_044704955.1. Taxonomy (NCBI): domain Eukaryota; kingdom Metazoa; phylum Chordata; class Chondrichthyes; family Pristiophoridae; genus Pristiophorus; species Pristiophorus japonicus. The sequence continues at coordinate 74,684,659 of NC_091982.1, read as the reverse complement.
AGGTGGAGGTGTACCGAAACCATAAGGGATTCCACTCCCTGAACGTATAGCTTGTCTGCGACCATACGCAGCGCATCATGGCAGTGAATGCCAACTTTCCAGGGAGCATCCATGATGCGCAAATCTTGCATGAGAGCACTGTGTCTGACCTGTTTATGTCTGAGCCACAAGGTCAAAGCTGGATGCTGGAGGACAAAGGTTACAGCCTCGCCACCTGGCTCATGACCCCTCCCACCTCCGGAACCCACAGACAGAAGGCGAGCAACACTATAATAAGAGCCATATAGCTACACGCAATATCATCAAAAAGACAATTGGAGTGCTCAAGCAGCACTTTCGATGCCTGGACCACTCGCGAGGCAGGCTGCAATACCACCCTGAGCAGGCTGCTCAGTTCACAGTGGTGTGCTGCATGTTGCATAACTTAGCCATCATGCGGGGACAGGAATTGCTGCAGGGGAATGAGAGACCATCTCAGGAGAGTGCGCAGGAGACTGAGGAGGAAGATGAGAGGGATGAGGAGGAGCTTCGCGATGAACCCATGGTAACCACCGCCCCCCCCCCCCACCCAGCCCCCCCCCCCTCCCCCAACACCACAGCGGAGGACTCGCGGAGCGTACGCCATTGCAAAATTGTTACATCAGAAACTCATAAATGAACGCTTTGCTTGAATGGTGAGAGTTCCATTTCAGCTTTTTCTGCCCACTGTATGGGACCCTGATGACTGTCACCCTTCATTTTCTAAAGTTTGACACTGCGCAAGAGTGGTTAAATTCAACTGAAACGTTTATATGAAAGTTTTGAAGATAGAGAAGGTTGAAAAGTTGAAAAAGGTTGCTAACAGTACAAAAATGTAAAAAATGTAAAACTTAATAAACTATTTACAACTATTAACCACGATCACAATTTTTAAAATAAGAACAACAACACCAACATATTCAACAACATCAATAATATTAACAAAGAAAAAAACAAACCCACTAATAAGGCCCATTCCCACCACCTCCCCTCCCTCCCTTCATCCTCAATCTCCCTATCTTCTCCCCCACCTCCCCCCAATTCCCACTGCCCCTGGGTACCCTGGTCCACCCCCCGCCCCGCCCTGTTGGAACCAAGACGGCATGGGTGAACGCGCCCGGAGTGTTGCTGATGGTGTGGGGGGGATGGAAATGCAGGCGCCATGCTTGGGGCCACAGGAGAGGCTCGGGATGTGTGAGGCATCTCCCCTCCCTCAGGCGCTGCCGATCCGGCTGCTATTTCACAGGGGGGCTTCTGTGTCATATCGCGACTGCATTGTTTGCTGCATAGCATCGACGGAGTCGACTAGTCGCTGCACCGCGGCAGTCAGACGCGACAGAGCCTCGTCCTGTCTGTCCAACTGTGCCGCGATGTTGCCAGCTATTGCAGCCGTGTTCTGGAGGAGCTCTCAACTTATGTCAATGCTCAGCCGTGACAGTCGCACCATGTCCTGGTGTGCGCCTGCCTGCCTAGCAGCATTGCCTCTTTGATGCAGCAACCTCTGTCGCTGCGGCATAGTGGCTGGAACAGTAGGGGTACGGTGATGATCCCCGCTAGGTCCGCAGAATCGGAGGAGTCGGGGAAAGACAAAAAGACAGATGATTGTACAATGGAGCCGCAGGTGCAGACCCAGAAGAGCTAGAAGTGATGGCAATGGGCTGCTGCTGCTCCTCCTCCATCCCCACCTCCACCTCAGCTGGCTCATAGGTCTCTTGTTCCTCTTCCACCACTTCCTCATGCTGTGAGGTTTCCCTGAAGGAGGTGGAGGTAAAGGCTCTGGCAGTATGCCAGAGGTGGAGGCGGTGGGTCTCTCCATTGCTGTCCCACTTTCGAGCTCATCTGAATCATTGAAGTCTGGAAGTACAAAACAACATTTTAGTGCTTAGCAACATGGGAGGGGTCAGGCTAACATTAGTACGGCCATGTAGCACAATCTTATTTAACGGTCCACCACTGTTGCATTACTGCATTATATATCAGTGACAGAGAATACATTCAAAAGCATCAGTACATGATATACAATACATTACATGACCCTATTCATTACGTTTCATTACATGACCCCAACATGAGAGTACATGACATGACCTCATCCATCACATTACATTACATGATGCCAACATTACAGTAGATTATTGTTATGTATGTATCACCTTGTAACCATCATACTACTGCCACCAGAGGGCGCATCGGTTGGAGTTGCAAGGAATCCCAGCATCCCTTCGGAGCACTGCATATAAGCAGGCCGCCCATGCTGTGCCAGCACTCTGGAGTCAGAACAAAGAGACTAAGGTCACACTTACTCAAGTCCACAGTACTCAGTCACATTGCTTTATTTGAGACATAACAATGTTATACATTGCATACATTATATTCAATTACATGACCGCAATACAGACCGAGGATTGTGATGATCTTACGATCCTGTGTGGGGGGATCAGCTCCGACGTGGGTGATGGCACGATTATCTGCACCCACCAACGACAGGGCACGCATCTCCAGGCCACTTAATTGTATGTTGCACGGGGGTCCACCCTCCACCCCCCACCCCCCCCCCCCCCCCGCCGTGAGACGCTGTTCTGCGGCCTTGGATGACCTTTCCTTCTGCAGAAATGAAAGTAACAATCTTTAATCCATTTGCACATCACACACACACACACACACACACACACACACATCAAAACACTAGTCCTTATTGTAATCTCCCATTAATGCCTAATGAAGCCTCATGCAGTTCCAGAGGAAAAGCTCTACGTGCAGAACCACAAATACATCGTCAGAACCTCAAACACATCATACAATAATTGATCTTAATAATATCATTCGTGTGACACTAAGCCTACATTTACATGCTACATGGTAAGGGACGGCATCAATAAAATCATTACTTACTCTGGCTAACGACACAAGATCGTTCCACCTTTTCCTGCACTGTGGTCCACTCCGTAACGTTGTGCCAATGGGGGAGACAGCCTCCCCGATCTCGGCCCATATTGCATTGTATTTGGTCGGGGCGGGCTTCCCACGGCCATCCCTCATCAGCTCTCCATACCATCTTTCAACATTGGAGATAAGGGCCTCCAGGTCAGTGTCATCGAAACAGGGCACCCTCTTCCTCCTCTGAACCTTGATGTTGCGACGCTTCTGGGTTTTTTGGCTCATGATGTTAATTATTATTTATTATTATTATTATTATTAGTTATTTTTCTTCCAAAATCCAAAAGATTCTACTCTCTCTATCACCAATCCTCTCCCTCACCTTCGCCTGCCTGCTCCTGCCCTCAGACTCTCTCTCTCTCTCTCACTCCCACTCTGCATGCGCAGGTGAACCCTGGCCCCGAACCGCGGGAAAAAGCACCATTGAAAAAAAGCGGCAAAAAAAAATGTGCATGCGCAGTAGGCCGTTGTACTGCCGATCGAGATAAAAGTCGATCTCGATCGACTACAATGACCATTACCACCCGCCGCATACCGCTCACATACCACCCAAAAACAAAGTGACCAAACTAGTGGAGATAGATCTCGGCAGTATTCCAGAGGAAAAAATCTTGTACCACTGGAATACCACCGTGAAGTGGACGGATCATACGATTGGTGAATTTCGGGCCCCTCAAGTGCTGCATGCAGTTTTGGTCTCATTATTTAAGGAGGGCTATATTTCCATTGGAGGCAGTTCAGAAAAGGTTCACTCGGTTGATTCCTGAGATGAAGGGGTTGACTTATGGAAAGGTTAAGCAAGTTGGAATTTAGAAGAATGAGAGATGATCTTATTGAAACATATAAGATACAGAGCAGGCTCAATAAGGTAGATACAGAGAGGATGTTTCCACTCGTGGGGGAATCTAAAACTAGGGGGCATAGTCTAAGAATAAGGGGTCGCCCATTTAGAACTGAGATGAGGAGGAATTTCTTCTCTCAGAGGGTCGTAAATCTATGGAATTCTCTGCCCCAGAAAGCTGTGGAGGCTGGGTCATTGAATATATTTAAGGTGGAAATAGACAGATTTTTGAACGATAAAGGAGTGAAGGGTTATGGGGAGCGGATAGGGAAATGGAGCTGAACCCAAGATCAGATCAGCCAAATGGCTTACTCCTGCTCCTATTTCTTATGTTCTTATGTTCTTATTTCCCTTAGTAGAGGGATCAACAACCAGGGAGCAGAGGTAGGAGGTTTAGAGGGAATTTGAGGGGGAATCTTTTCACCCAGAGGGTGGTGGGTCTGGAACTCACTGCCTGAAAGTGTGGTGGAGACAGAAATCCTCACCATATTTAAAAAGTACTTGGATGTGCACTTGAATTGCCGTAACCTACAAGGCTACGGACCAAGAGCTGGAAAGTGGGATTAGGCTGGATAGCTCTTTGTCGGCTGGCACGGACACGATGGGCCAAAATGGTCTCCTTCCATGCTGCAAATTTGTATGATTCAATGAAGTGAAGGCCATGTACTCCGAGATGATAGGTGCAGTGGCAAGAGTGCCCAAGAGCCCCTCGGCAATGGTAAGGAGTGTGGACAAATCTGCCTCCAATATTTCACAGAGCTCTATGCACACCATGGAGCCCATATTTCCAGTCTGCACACAATGGTAGACTCTCAGAGACCGTGGGGACCCAGACCTCATAACGTGTGTCATGGATGATGTGACAGCTTCCATTGTAGCACAGGCGGATGCACAGTTTTAGTGCTGTATTGCAGAGAATGTTTGCTACCATCAAAGCTCAGACTGCTCTCATGCAGTCTCAGCTGCATGCCATGCGAGCTCTGACTTCTGCCATTGTCACTGGGTCTACCACAGTTGACCGGGGATCTCACGGTGTCACAGCCGGCCCCAATCCATGCTCCAGCAGATTGGTTGGGATGCTGAGGTGCTGCCCCAGGGGAATGGCAGTGGGTCAGTGGAGCAGGAACCTGCTGGGCTTTCTCACGATGACAGCATTGCTGATCCCACCACTGCCACTCCGCCATTGCACTTGTCGCTGCTTTCATCCAGCCAGCCCAGATTGTCACGCCCAGCCTGATGTGGTGCAATCTACAGCCCGGCCTTCCAGGTCCAGAGTTGGTGGAGGGCATCCTGCAAGGCCATCTGTAGTCTCTGGCACCAACATTCAGCAGTCTTCCACCAGCTGTGCTGCAGCCACTGGGAGACAGTACGTAACAGCAGTAGAATAGGTAAAGGCGGTGTTAAGAGGAAATATAAGGTGTTGCACAAGGATGAATAGTAAAGTTAATTGTTGTTTCTATAGGTGATTAATGTTGTTGGATAAAATTTTAATTGGAATATTGCATATTTGGTATTGTCTCTCATTTCAGTTTTGGGGCTGTGAAATGGAACGAGAAATTGATGTAATGATGGGAACGTGCAGAGCAACCGCGAATTGGCCTGGAATTTATTGGAATTGAAGTCTGATGAGGGGGTCGCGGACTGCCCTTACAGAAGGCCGACTGAGTGCCTGCCTCCTCTGTCACTGCTGTTGCTGCTCCTGTTGCTCCTCATCCTCCTTCTGCTCCTCCTCATCCTTGTCCTCCTTCTCTTGAGGTGGTGGAGCTATGCCTGGTGGCAATGGCTGCGCCCTCATGATGGCCAAGTTGTGCAGCATGCAGAAGATGACGACAGAATGGGACACTCGCTCAGCCAAGTACTGGAGGACTCCTCCCAAGCGGTCAAGGCAGCGGAACCATTGCTTGAGCACTCTGATGGTCTGCACTCCTATGGTCTGCTCAATGATGTTCTTGGTGGCAGCATGGCACTCATTGTACGAGTGCTGGGCAGGAGTGTTGCGGGTGCGGAGGGGAGTCATAAGCCTGGTAGAGAGCAAATAGCCCTTGTCTCTAACCAGCCAGCCGCGAGCTTGATGTGGTGGCTGGAAGTGAGCTGTCACACCGGTCCAGCGCAGGATGAATGCGGCGTGGCTGCTGCCAGGATAGCAGGCATTGACGGTGATGATTTGGCGTGTGTGGTCGCACACCAACTCCACATTAATTGAATGGTAGCCTTTGCGGTTATGGAATACCTCAGGATTGTTATGCAGTGCCCGCAAAGCGACATGAAGAAGTCCGCTATCCTGGCAAAGCCACATGCATGCTCGTGCTGCTTCTCTCTGGTGATGGCAAAGGAAATGTAATCCCTCCTCCTTCTGTAGAGCATCTGTGATCTCGCAGATGCAGCAATGGATGGCAAACTGGAAGATGTTAGAGATGTCTCCTGTTGCACACTGGAATGATCCACTGGTGAAGAAATTGAGCAGGATGGTGACCTTGACTGCCACTGAGAGAGCCGTTTTCGCTCTGGTCTGAGGCTCAAGGTCTGGTTGCAGGAGGTGTCAGAGCTCTGTGACCACTTCCTTGCTGAAGCACAGTCTTCGAACACACTGTTCCTTAGTGCAATTGATGTAGGAGAACTGCTGCCGGAATATGCTGGGAGGGTAAGGTCTCCTGTTGAGAGCCCCGTTGGCCCTCCTACCTCTGATGTCTTTCTCTATGCCTCAGTTGCCTCTGACAGTGACGCTGGAGCGCGAGGTCCAATGCCAGCACAGCCCCCATGAAACGATATAAATGTTGGAGTTTCAAATTTGCCCTCAGTGAAAGTTATGAACCTTTATGAGCCACAACACTCCTTCAACTGCAAATTGCTCAATTTGGGCAAACACCTGTCTACCTATGTGAAACTAAGAAGGAAACATTATTGGCCAACTAAAAGTTACCAGATGCTGGCGCCTTTAAATAGCGTCCCTCCAGCCGACTGAAACCCGACTGCTGAAGCTGTTGTCAGCACCAGGCGCTAAACGAGGGGGCGAGGACCAATTTTTGTTTCAGGGCGCTGTGCACGGTGATGACGTCAGCATCGCTAGGTGCAGCAGAGCGGGACGCAATTTATTAACGTCACCGCAAAACCGTCGCTGAATTTAATGGGAGGTGCTTTTCTCGTCGTACCCAATCACAAACTCAGTTTTGCCCTAACAGGAGGTGCAAGTTAGCCCAATTTCTCCTCCTATGCCTCTATTTATGAAGCCCAGGATTCTGTATGCTTTTTAAACCACTTTCTCAACCTGCCCTTCCATCTTTAACAATTTGTGCATCTCTCTACCCTTTAGTTTATATTCCCTCTCCTCGTTCTTCCTACCAAAAGGTATCCCTTCACACTTTTCTGCGTTAAATTTAATTTGCTACATGTCTGCCCATTCCACCAGCCTGTCTATGTCCTCTTGAAGTCTATCATTATACTTACAACTTTTGTGTCCTTTTCAAATTTTGAAATTGTGCCCTTTACACCCAAGTTCAAGTCATTAAAATATATCAAGAAAAGCAGTGGTCCTGAATATTCTGAATGACTCCATCCTCCAAATAATCACAGGGGAAGATGAAAATATGCCCTCTTCAAACAAAGATATCCAAAGGATTATCAATAACTTCACGGTAAATGCGACGGAAGTCCTAGGCAGGCTAAATAGACTCAAAGTAAATAAAGAAATGATTCGACAAAATATGAAAGTGGGCTGAACAATGGGAGATGACATTTAATGCAGACAAGTGTAAAGTTCTACACATAGGAAGGAAAAATAGATGAGACACATACTCTATGAATGCTGATGAAATAGCTAAGGATGAAGCTGAAAGAGATGAAGGAATGTTAATGGACCCAACGCTAAAAATGTGCAACCAAAGCAGAACAGCAAACACTAAGCTAATAGAATGTTGAACTACATAGCCAAAACAGTAGTATTAAAGTCAGAAAATTAATATTGATTTTAAATAGTGGAGGCTTAAGCACCGATCCTTACAGCACTCCATTGGTTACAGTCTGCCATCCTGAAAATGACCAGTTTATTCTTACTCTCTGTTTTCAGTCTGTTAACCAGTCCTCAATCCATGCTAATATTATCACCAATCCCATGAGCCCTCATCTTGCGTAACAACCTATTATGTGACACCTTTTCGAATGCCTTCTGAAAATCCAAATACACTACATACACTGGTTGCCCCTTATCTATCCTGCTAGTTACATCCTTAATACTAGATCCTTGCATTTCCCTACTACTGATGTCAGGCTAATTGGTCTATGTTCCCTGTTTTCTCTTTCCCTCCTTTTTTGAATAGTGGGGTTACATTTACTATCTTTCAATCTATGGGGACCATTTTGAATCTAGGGAATTTTGGAAGATCAAAACCAATGCATCCACTATCTCTGCAGTCACCTCTTTTAAAACCTTAAGATGTAGGCCACCGGGTTCAGGGGATTTGTTGACTTTTAGTCCCATCAATTTCTCCAGTACTTTTTCTTTACTAATATTAATTACCTTAAGTTCCTACTCACATTAGACTCTTGGATCCCAACCATTGTTCTTTGTGTCTTCTAACATTTATGCCATTTCCTTATTCACCATTATCATTTCTCATGTCACTGCCTCTAATCTCTTCCTTTTTACATACTTGTAGAAGCTCATAATCTGTTTCTATATTTCTTGTTAGTTTATTCACATATTCTATTTCCCCTCTTTATCACTTTCTTGGTCATTCTTTGCTGATTTTTAAAACCCTCCCAATACTCAGGCTTACTACTCTTTTTGGCAACATTGTAAGCCTCTTCTTTTAATCTAATACTATCCTTAACTTCTCTTGTTTGCCATGGTTGTACCACTCTTCCAGTGGAGTTTTTACTCCTCAAAGGAATGTATATTCAACAAATTTATGAATTATTTCTTTAAATGTTTGCCACTGCTTATCTTCCTTCTTTTAGTCTAATTTCCCAATCTACCTCAGCCAATTCATCTCTCATACCTTCATAATTGGCTTTGTTGAAATTTAAGACCCTAGTTTTGGACTTAACCATATCACTTTCAAATTTAATGCAAAATTCTATCATATTATGATCACTCTTCCCCAGAGGATCCTTCACTATACTAATTAACCCTGTCATATTACACAATACTAGATCTAAAATAACCTGTTCCCTAGTTGGTTCCTCAACATATTGTTCTAGAAAACTGTCTCGAATGTATTTCATGAATTTGTTCTTCAAGCTACTTTGGCCAATTTGGTTTCCACAAGTCCATATGATGTTTAAAGTCCCCCAGGATTATTGCATTATCCTTGTTACATTTGTTGATTTATACTCTGACACACTGTCAACAGCTTGATCCTTGGTATTTAGGTCCACCTCAAAGATCTTCTGATCCAGAGCAGACACCTCTGGGATATACTTGTCTCAACTCTTTTGATTAACTTCCTAGAGTTTTGTAGATACTCTGGGTATACTTCATAAAGTGCATCACGTAACTTGTATTCTTGTTGCAGAGGTTCTTGCTGACGCCCATGTCCTTGCATAGTAGGATTGATAACTTGCCCAAATTGCCCAGGAGTCTCCCGGAATGGGGCATGAATCTCTCAGGCACTGTTGCTAGCAGCCTGGGAGAACTATTCACATTAGATTTCCCACCGCAGTAGCTGCCTCCATGCCCACCCACTCCGTGATTTCACCCCAAAAAAGCTGCCAGCTCACTGACATGATCCACCGGCTTCCATAAAGAGCAGGTTCCCGCTTCAGGGTGTCTGGAAATGGCACCAGCTGGTTACCGAAAGTCTGGGGGTGGAGAGAGAGAGAGAGAGAGAGATAGAGAGAGAAAGAGAGAGCGGGGCTTGGGAGTTGGGGAGCAAGAGGGAGACTGGGGAACAGGAGTCAGTAGATTGGCGCTTGGTCAGTTGGGGTGGGGGCGGTGGCGGCGGCAGAGTAGAAGGAGATTGGGAAATAGTGTGGGCGAGGGAGCTAGCATTTCATACAGAGCTGGGAGCAGCAGCAAAAATAACTGAGGTGAGTGAGAGCAGCATCAAGAGAAGAGCTGCCAGTAAAGGAGTGAGTGGTACTTGGGGACTTCACTGTGGGTAAACAGTGCAAGATTGTTTCCGCTGGTGGACGAATGTGGAACAAAGGGATGGAGACTGAAGACTCTCATTGGAAGAACCAAGGGTGAAGGGAGAAGGAAGATGTTTTACACTGAGGGCTATTCGAGCACAGGATGCTTCATCAAAAGTGGCTAATGAGGCAGAGACTAGGACATCATTTAAAAGGGAATGAGATCAGTATTTGAAAAGGAGGAATATAAAGGATCTTGTAGGAATGGGATCACTAGGACAGGCACCTGGGGCCGAATGGCCTCTGCCTGTGCTGTAATTTCTATTATTCTATAAAAACTCTCCTTTATTGATCTCCAAGGGAGTGGTTTAGAAATGTTTATGCTGAGCTGAGATTAGGACAGTGTGCCCTGGGAGATTTGCCCCAAACAGCGAGCTCACTGCCCTCTGTGCAATCTCTCGGTTTGGTTCCTGTTGGTCTGTGACTGTTAGTTTTGAGTTTGTAAGAATAAAAGTGTTTATTAATGATTAAAATTGATTACGTGTATGTATAAATGTTAAAAATGTAGATTGTACGGAAAGGCCTGTTAGTGTTGAAACAAAATGGATGCCCACAGAGCCCACAGAGATGCCACATAACTTTTGTGTATTGGCCTCCAGAACAAAATAGAGGCCCACAGAGATGCCGCATGGCTTTTGTGTATGCCACATGTGTGAGGAGAGCCAATAAGGAGCTGCCCTGGAGCCAAGATCCAATTATGAGGCTTTTGGAGGGACAATGGACTTAAGGGATTTAAAAATTCAATCTGTTATGTCTGTAGTGTACTTATGAATGACTCCACGAGGCAATGTGTTGTACTCAAACTGTAGTGACCTTGGTCCTTTATTCCAAACTCCAGAGTGAGGCACAAGCATGGTGTGCAGCCGTTTATTCTGGGCCCTGCCACCAGGGCAGGAAAGCCCAGTCTCCACCAGTTGCACCCTCTAGTGGTGCCAGCATGTATATACACAGTGTAAACCTTATTGACAGTACATCAGGTAAACAAGTCTCCATCTTATGCAACCATACAGTGACTACACAGAGAGTATATCGAAAGTCTGCATATATAACATCACTCTCCCCCAAGTACTTTGTGCCAATGACCTTTGCACTAATTGCTCTGGCTTAACTCTCCCCAGACTTAAGTGCCAAGAGCCCTTGCACCTTGGCTGTGCTTAGGCTTGGCTGTCTCCCTGTTAACCCCCAAGCCCTTTTGCCACAACGTTGGGTGGTGGTTACTAGTTTGGATGGTTCGATGATGCAGTGGAGGTTCCAATGGGTTCTGGGTGTGATCCATGTGTGTGTCCATGGCTACATACATCCATTTCCCCCCCCCCCCCACAGCGCGATCATGCAGCTGGCCCCTTACATTAACATACAGGATCGGACACAGTGCAAGTACAAAGGAAGGAAGAAAAAATGTTTTTTTACAGTTTGTATCATGGCACCTTGGTTCAGTGACTTACATTCGTTACGTTTTAAGGTCGTGCGTCAGGATTGGGTAGATTGCATTCATGGTTCAGTCATGGTCAGTACTGAGGTAACAGTACAGGTATGTGTGGACGCTAGTTCCAGAGCAACCGGATGGGGTCTTGGTCATCTGATGGCATCGCTGCACCCCCTGCTAGCGAGATGGGCTCAGTTCGTTCACCTAGCCAGGACTCAGGTCCTTTGCTGTTGCCTAGTGGTGGGCAGAGCCACAGATGTGTGTGTCCTCCCTGTTCTCTTTTGAGGGCTGCAGAGTCTTCTGCCTACTCTCTACGGTGTTGGGAACCTGGCTGTTCCACGTCCCGTTTGGGGAATTCGTTGGTTCTGACCTTTCGCTCCCGGACATGGCTGAGGTAGTGACTGGGTCTGGGGGCTGTGCCATCTCCACCCGAATGCTGGGCAACGGCGGTCGACTGCGCGAATTGGCGCCGTTTTCATTTCCGGGTCCGTGGCGAATAGTGCCATCGGGTGCCTGCAGCGTGGGATAGACCTGGGGCAGGGTATCAGGATCAGTACCTTCACCCTCTGAGGCCGCTCGCTTGCTACTTTTGGGGGCACTCTATTCCCGACATCTCACAACAACATTTTGTTCTTTACATTAGGAATAGTACCGACAATTCGCAACAACATTTTGTTCACAATCTTAATCGGTTCGTTACATTGATTGCCATGCATACAATGTCTCTAAGTTCAGTTGGTTGCAGGTCTGCTTTAAGAGAACCCTGCTGGCTTTACCCCAGTCAAATCTTTTGTTAGACACCATGTGTTGGTCCCTCAGTGTTGCACCTCGTGATATTGCCGCGGCCATCTTTTTTTTCAGCCATGCTGCCCCTCGCTGCATCAGGGATGCTATCTTGCCTCTGTCCTCGAGGTCGAACACCCCGATCCTTCTCTCTCGCGACTCTGCCACAAAAGCTCGAAGAGTGCCTGTGAATTCCATCGTCCTCCCCAGGAGTCCTGCCACTGGAGCCGGGAAGGTACTTTTTGGTCGTTCTGGTCGGATCATTGCCATGCAGTCGTGATGGATGGTCTGTGCCTCAGGTGCTGAGCTGATCTGTTCTCTGGTGCCCAGCCCAAGCAAAGGTGAGGTTTTGCTCTGCTCTGAGCATGGGGGACATCGATTGCTGGAGTGAAGAGGTCTTCCAATTTCCACTGGATCTTCCCCATCCACCTTCTTCCGAGTAGCACTGGACCATCGTCTGTGTTGGGGTAAAAGGAGGCTTCTCTCCCTCAAGGTGGACTAACTGATATAGTTAATCGACACCTCACAGCTTCTCACTGTATAATGACCACGGAAGTAAACAAACGAAACCTCAGGTTTACCGGTTTTATTACAAGTAATGAACGGAAAGGTTCAGCCTAAAACTTCTAAAATACAAGAGTTTTCAAGTAGAACTTATACAGGTTTTGGAGAGGAGCACCCTCCTTCAAAATCATCGATAAGTCTAATTCTATCAGTGAAGTTACATTCATTTGTCGACTCTTATCAGACTAACTCTGAGTGGTATATACAATTGACCATCTCCCATTGTGTTGTTCCATGACTTGCACTTTGCCACAGTCTGTCCGACGCCTAGGGTGGCTGTACTGGCTTCCTTATCTCTTCCTCAGAGACTTCTAATCAACAATTGCTGACTTTGCTGGTTAAGTGTTACTAAGGTTAACCATACAGTTTAATGCGTTGTAAGTGTGCTATACCTGTATAAGAAAGTGTTACATACATAGACAATTATACAGACCCTCCTAATACTAATAAGTTCACTACCTTCAGCATAATTATGACCTATTTGCAACTCTTACAATTTACCCCTTACAATTCCCCCCTAATGGCCCTTGGCTATATGCCCAAGATAGGCCATTTCCCAATTAATTCCTCATGGGTGAGCTTCCAGGGTTGTCCTTTTGCTTGGGTAGCGCTACTTCCTGAGCTGCAGGACCTACCTGTTGGCTTTCCCAACAAGATTATACTAAATAAGTCCTTTCTGCCGGACTGTCCGATTTCCCTTTATTCAATGTTTTAACTATAGTATGAACTAGAGCCTGCCTCTTACGTCGGTTACACCTTTTTACAGGATAATACTAGCAAGATGAGTTCCCTTGCACTTCAGCCAGTACATTGAGTCCAGCATAGTTCATGTATAAGTCCTTTCTAGCCAACATTTTCTCGGTGTTCGAATTATGCCCCGCCTGGGCTAGCCTCTGTTTCTTCTATCTTTCCTCCATTTGGAGTCTTCTCTATTCTGCCGAATTTCTGCCCCACCTGGGGTATCCTCTATGTCGTCGAATGGTGTCCAATTCAGTCGAGTTTGTTCCTCTTTCAGTTCAAGTATCGGTTTTCATTGCGGCCCGATGGCCTTCGCATAACCTCCTCAGTTAATGTCCATCATTGTCCATCGATTTTTCCTCCTTTAGTTCAGGGGTTATAATAATCCCGTTTATATCTGTCTCGTCAAGTGGAGTAAAGCAGAAGTCAGTATCCATAATGGTGCATGAGGTGTTCCTTCTTCATTTCAGTTGCCGTGGTGCTCACACATCAATCTCCATTTCCTCGTGGAACAGCAGTAATTTCGTAGTCCTGTGTTAGGGGGATGATACTCAAGGTGCATCCGTCCACTTGGTCATATCCACAGTCATCTTTGATCATTCGTAGTGGATCTCGACATAAAGCAACTTGGTTATTTTTATAACAATCATCTATGCTGAGATGCTCAGTACTGTTGTTCTCTTCAGTTACATTTCTGGTTTGTCATGGTACCACACACGAGTTTGATTTCTTATTTCTCCTACATTGTTTGGTATAGAGGATCTCCCTTTGTCACATCATACTGTGGTATAGATAATACAAAACCTATTATATTTAAATGTCCAGTTACATATCTGGTCTTTGGGACCCAAGCATGATTGTTTCTCCGCACCTCGTAATGAGTCATGTTTTTGTCCAAGGTCCAGTTGGTAAATACATTAAGTGTTATCCAATCCGGCACCTTTCCATTCTGAAGCTGCTCTAGGTTATGTTGTATTCCATTGAGCAACCATGCTCCATATCCTGTACATACTAGTTCTGTCTGTATGGTTTTACTTAAGTTCCGTTCTGCTCTATTCATCGAATTTATAGTTCTGGCGTGATCTCGCAATAATTCCCTGTCTGTGCCATTACCCAGTTGTGCCTGTATCTTTTCATTATCCTCATCCCTTTCCAGCAAGGTCCTGTAAGGTTCGTGTTAGAGCGTTAATTCGATTATCTATCATGTGTAGGAGTGTTTACCATCGCAACTCCCGCTTGTATCCCGCCGCATATCCTGCCGTGTATCCCACCGCGTACCATTTCTAGTATCCCTTTTTTTCCCCAGTCCCGTTTTTTACCTGACCTTCTTTCCACATTAAACTTCATGGTTTTGATTCAGGACCTTTAAGTGCTCACAGGGTCAGGTTTCTATACAGGCTTATAGTGTTTAACCTGCAGAAGTTGGGGGTGGTTATAGTGTTTAAATTTGGGAATACAGTAATTATTCACTGACGTACCCCGAAGTGTATCTTATCCTTGATCTGCCTTATCAATCCCCCTTTTGCCCCAACGTTCATAGTTGGACACGTTTGTGGCGCTAGGGGTGTGGTGGTCGGGGCCCTGGGAGTGCTCACTGTTGCTAAAGTAGTGGGTGGGGCTGTGTTGGTGGGTCTGTCTCGGGAGCTATCCCTCCACCACCATTCATAGATGTTGAGTGAACTCTGCACCCCCTTCCCCGGAGGCAGTATCTCAGTCCCTCCTGATTATAAAACACACCATGGTCTTATTTCCACTAATTATTGGTCCCGTATTACTGGTCCATCCCTAATGTGGTTTTGTTTTCTCATTACATTGTTTTATGCCCGTTATTTAAGTCTACTGTTGCTCAGTGCGTCACCATCAGTGTTTTTGATTCCTTTTAAACTAATATCGCCTGAGTCCCTGTAATACAGGCCTTGCCGTCCCTCAGCCTATTGTCCTTGATACCCCACGTTGTTTCCACGAGCACTAGAGTCCTGCAAAAAACAATATTTCCCGGTTGTCACTGGTTATTTAGTGACCATGCTTTTTTAACTGGGTCCAGTGTTGCCACTTGCCAATACCCCTTATAACTACCATAACTTACCATTATTACCTGATAGGATCCGGTCCATTTGGTGCAAGCCCGGGCCTCTCTGGGGTAATCACCTGACTGCCTATTTGGGGTGTTTGGACCCTCTCTTCCTTAGTGTTGTTCTCTCAGTCCTTGATTTGCTGATCTGTGTCTTTAAATCATGTAACTGCTTACAGTTTCCATTACAAATTTCCGTATCCTGTCTTTTTTTTAGTTCAAAGGGTGTCAGTCCTGTCGTCTGACTAGGGGTTGCCTTGAGCTTCATTAGTATTTGGGGTATCCTGTCTACCCATCCCTTTCCAGTCTCTTTGATATGGGATATTTTTTCCTGATCCCGAGTAAAGCGCAGGCCTGTTTCATCACCTTCCCTGTGAAGAGGGTACCTTGATTTAAGTCGACTGTAGTGGCATTATTTCTTCTGCTAGGATCCTGGCCACGGTTTCTGTTGAACAATTTCTCGTGGCGAAAGCCTCTACCCACTTCGTAAACTAGTCTATTATAACTAGGCAGTATGTCTTTCCCTTGTTGTTGGGTAACAGTCCACTAAAATCTATTTGCAAGTTTTCCAAAGGTCCTTTCGGTCAGGGTTGATGTCCCATTCCGATCTTTACTTTCCCCCCTGGATTGTACTTTGCGCATATCGCGCACCTTCTACAGTGGTCCTCTATATCTCTACCCATTTCCTTCCACCACCAGCATCTGGACATCGAGCTTATCAGGTTGGTTCTACCTACATGGACATACCCGTGGTATAAATTTAGTAGGCTCCCCTGGATGCATTCTGGGGCCACCATATTCCCATTATTTCTTCCATATCCCGTCGGTCCCTTGTTGGGCCCCTCTCTGCTTCTACCCCTCCTTTTCCTGTGGAGTGGCTTCTCCCTGTACCTTAAGCATGTTTACTTCCTGAGGCCCGATTGTACATGCTCCGACTTGGGCTTCCCCGGCCAATGTACCTCTCTCTGCCACCCGCGTGGCTGCTTCATTTGCCCATGCATCCCCCTGCTGATGTTGATCGCACACTCTTGGGGTAGGAGAGAGGCTTCCACTAATTCTTTAACAATCTCCTCATGTTTAATCGGCCCTCCTCCTGAGGTCATGTATCCCTGTCTGCTCCAGGCTATCATATAATCATGCAATACTCCAAAAGCATATCCACTGTCTGTATAGATGTTTAGTCCATTTCCTCTAGCCAGTCTCAGAGCTTCAGTGAGAGCCACTAATTCAGCCACTTGAGCTGATTGACCCCCTTCGAACCGTCCTTCCCTTTTGACCTGTGCTATCTACCACAGCCCGTCCGTGGTGTCCCATATAGCACCGAGACACATCTACATATAGATCCATGTCTGCCTCCTCAAGCCTGACTACTTCCCTCGTCTTCTCCCATTGGGCTACACTGATGCTCCTTTCCCTGCGTAATGATCCATCCTGCAGGGTTGTTACAGTTGTCTTTTATTGTTACCATCCCATTGGGGGGATAAGAGCATGCTTCCCACCTAGCCCTTCGCGCGTCGGATACTGTTTTTAGCCTTCCTGTGTTAAGTAATTCTACTAAGGTATGCTGGGTATGTGTCCCGACATTACTATGCCACTGGCCTATGCCTGTCCCCATGTAATGATCTTTACTGTGGTGGGTATAGATGTGGAAGGGCCTATTCTGGTCGGGTAATCCCAAGGCTGGAGCACTTGTGAGAGCTTGTTTTAACCTTGCAACCACAATTTCCTGATCCCGGCATTTCTGCAGTAGTTGAATAGCCCTAGTACCTGTCTGACCCCTTGCACGGTTCCTGGCCTGGGCATTGATCGAATTGCTTTCTTTCTGTCTTTAGGCATCTGTCATGTATCCTAGATGCTACTTCGTTCCTTCCCACCTGCATCTTCCTAGGATTTATTTTTAATCCTGCACTCTGTATAGCTCCTAGCATTGTAGTTGAAGCTAATATGTGTTGCTGTTCTGTGCTGGAGGCAATAAGGATATCATCCACATACTGCAAAAGGGTGCTCCCTTCTTTGCCTGTTGTGGGCCTCGCCTTCCTGCGCCTCTTCCCTTATCTTTTATATGTTCTGCCCATTCCAAAGTTTCATCGTAATCATCTCCTATCTTAAATTCTAACTTAATTATCTTTTGATGTGCCTCTCCTAGTCCATCTTTAAACCGTTTCAAGAATGCTGCATTATTTTTGTCAGGGTCATCAGTCCCAGAGTGGTCTTTGTATTCAATCCACTTTCGTTCCCCGTACTCCCCTACCCTTTCTCCTGCCTTTTGAGTCACATTCAATATTCTACTCCAATTGGTTCTAATTGGTCCCAGCATCCTTTCATCCCATATTTGAGGAATTACCATCTTGGCATTTTTGCGAGATACGCTTATTCTGCCTTTCCCCATCTTGTATCTCTGGTGTCGTTTTGTGCCAATTTATCAGACCCATTTTGGCTTTTACCAGATTATGAATGTCTGCTAAGGTTAGGTTATGGGCGTCTAGCAGTTCTTCTACCTTTTGCCACAATTCTGTATTCCTACTATTTGCTTTAGCGGTTCGTAACTCTTTCAATAGAATTTGTCTCTCCTGTGGGCTGAGGGGTACCTCCTGTATGGTAATCTGGGCTGAACTATGTCCGCTGGAGGGAATGGTGGTAGTGCGTATTGGTGACGCTGATACGTAGCCATTATCATGTGCCGTGGGGCCACTCTACTCCGCACTCGTTATTCCAGTCTGGTTAACTGTTAGGTTGGGTTTGTGGACTACACTTACCCACCGTGGGGTACATTGGCTCTATTGTCGTAGATGATGGGGCTATGGCTGCGCACTGCACCATCTGTCTGGTCCCGTTTTTTTAATTTCTTCCAGCTTGTTTATCTTAGCTTCTAACTTTTGAATTTGTTTTGTTTGAGTATCTGTCTTCTGTAGCAGGCGAATATTATTACATAGGCTTTCTTCATTTTATTTTTATGCTGACTATCCCACCATTTCCTCTGTCTGTCAGGTGAATCTTCTTTCTTTTATTAAGAAATCCAAATTAATAATGTCCAGTATAAAACAGCTGTCAATGGAAAGGGTTAACTCCTTTACATAAGAACATAAGAATTAGGAACAGGAGTAGGCCATCTAGCCCCTCGAGCCTGCTCCGCCATTCAACAAGATCATGGCTGATCAGGCCGTGGACTCAGCTCCACTTACCCGCCCGCTCCCCATAACCCTTAATTCCCTTATTGGTTAAAAATCTATCTATCTGTGACTTGAATACATTCAATGAGCTAGCCTCAACTGCTTCCTTGGGCAGAGAATTCCACAGATTCACAACCCTCTGGGAGAAGAAATTCCTTCTCAACTCGGTTTTAAATTGGCTCCCCCGTATTTTGAGGCTGTGCCCCCTAGTTCTAGTCTCCCCAACCAGTGGAAACAACCTCTCTGCCTCTATCTTGTCTATCCCTTTCATTATTTTAAATGTTTCTATAAGATCACCCCTCATCCTTCTGAACTCCAATGAGTAAAGACCCAGTCTACTCAATCTATCATCATAAGGTAACCCCCTCATCTCCGGAATCAGCCTAGTGAATCGTCTCTGTACCCCCTCCAAAGCCAGTATATCCTTCCTTAAGTAAGGCGACCAAAACTGCACGCAGTACTCCAGGTACGGCCTCACCAATACCCTATACAGTTGCAGAAGGACCTCCCTGCTTTTGTACTCCATCCCTCTCGCAATTTACAGGTTTGTAAGAAGGCCTGACGTCATTACGTGACTTCGCACAATCATCCGAAAATTTTTTCCCAAGTCTTTGTGCTTTCAAAACTTACTTAGAAATTAGGAATCCGTTAAAACCGCAGAAATCATGAGTAAAGTTGTCATAATAAAACCTTCTCATCCGGAAAGACAGCATTTTAGATTAAACTCCAATTTCTCTAAACTTCCAATTCAAATTCTTGCCAAAGATTTTTTCATTGATTTAAAACGAGACCACACATTTTTATTGCTATTTTGTTTACTGAAATCCAATTTTCACACAAGCTATATACATTCCAGCATTTCGTTTTTACGGTCCCGTTTACTGAGCAAATCTAGTGTTTTATTTCTCTCGGCACAGCATCTAAACTTCCATGCCGGTTCCATCTTTTTAAAGAATTTTCTAATTCCCAATTTTTTCCTTCCTTTGCTGAGTTCGCATAACTTAGATTTGTTTTCCCTTTTGAATCCGAATGTAATAATTTTTTTTCGATGACCTTCCTCTAGTCCATAGTTAAACATCTTTGTTTCTCTTTCTCAGCGCAAAACTTCTGTGTCAGGTTTAACTCGTAAGTTTTTATATTTAAACCAATACCTTTTTCACAGCCAATTTAAATATCCTATCTTCAAATTAGGTTTTGTAGTTTGATGATCTTCCTCCAGTCCATTTTCCTAAACATCTTTGTTTCTCTTTCTAGCAGCTGCAGCTATCAAGGTCACATTTTTATCTTTTGATAAAGACATGCTGTCTTTTGTAAATTCAATGTGTTTTTCCACCATTTTTCTTTGTATTAATTTTCCATTATTCTCAGCTAACATTTTATTCCACTGGCCAGTTTTCCCATGATCTTGGGGTCCCACCCCCTTTTTAGGTTGTATTCCTTCTCTGTTTGCGCTGCGCACAATCAATACCGGCTTCTCTTGTGTTATTACCGTGTCACGCTTCGGGTCATACACCTTATTTTTCCTCTAACGATCGCTGGGGTCCTCTCTCCCTTTGGTTGTATTCCTTCTTTTTCAGGCAATACCACCCTTGCTTTTCGTCCTTCCGTGGTTTGCTATAACTTGTTCTACAGATTACCCCTTCTAATTCTTTATACAGATTACCTCCTTCCCCTTCAATGCTACAGCTGCAGGTGGTACAAAAACATACTCACTGCCATTCAGCTATCACATCATCCAGGTCAGAGGGTCTGCATCCTGTTCGTGATGCCAAATGTTGGGATAAAAGGAGGCTTCTCTCCCTCAAGATGGACTAACTGATATAGTTAATCGACATCTCACAGCTTCTCACTGTATAATGACCACGGAAGTAAACAAACAAAACCTCAGGTTTACCGGTTTTATTACGAGCAATGCACGGGAAGGTTCAGCCTAAAACCTCTAAAATACAAGAGTTTTCAAGTAGAACTTATACAGGTTTTGGAGAGGAGCACCCTCCTTCAAAATCATCGATAGGTCTATTTCTATCAGTGAAGTTACATTGATTTGTCGACTCTTATCATACTGACTCTGAGTGGTATATACAATTGACCATCTCCCATTGTGTTGCTCCATGACTTGCACTTTGCCGCAGTCTGTCCGACGCCTAGGGTGGCTGTACTGGCTTCCTTATCTCTTCCTCAGAGACTTCTAATCAACAACTGCTGACTTTGCTGTTTAAGTGTTACTAAGGTTAACCATACAGTTTAATGCGTTGTAAGTGTGCTATACCTATATAAGAACATTTTACATACATAGGCAATTATACAGACCCTCCTAATACTGATAAGTTCACTACCTTCAGCATAATTCTGACCACCTATTTGCAACTCTTACAATTTATCCCTTACAACCTACAACAATCCACAGAAACAACCAGTGCACCACGCCAATATGGATTACACTTACATCCGCACTACCAAGGACTGGGATCAGCTCCTTGGTATAGGTGCACAACTTTTCCTGTACTGGAAGCAGCTCGGGTCGTCCTTCGTTCCATAGCCTCTCAAAGGCATCCTGGCTCATCACTGACTGGCTCGCTCCCGTGTCCACTTCCATGAAGACTGGAACTCCATTTATCTCAACTTCCATCTTCACTGGAGGATAATCGGTGATGCAGGCATACACTCCATACACTTCTTCTTGGGGCTGAGCTGTCTCTCTGGCCAAATCGTCATACTCCCCGCTGGATTCAAAGTCATCTACTGACTCCTCTGCTAGATGGTGAGTCGTAATTCTTTTACACATATGCTGGAGGTGGCCCTTCATGTTACAGGCTTTGCATACGTACTCAGCAAACCGACACTGGTGAGCCCTATGGTTTCCTCTGCAATGCCAGCATGGTGATGCTCGATTAGCACCCCTCGGCGGACTCTGAGTTCTGGAACCTTGAGGTCTGTGCTCTCTGCCCTGGGCAGAGCCATGTGCTACAGTCTTGCCTATGAAAGGCACCATTCTGTGTACAGTACTTGCCGGGATTGAGTCCACAGGATGAATAATTTGCTTGGTGCTGCAGGTCGAGGTCAAGAACGCCTGACTGATGCTGATGGGCTTCTGCAGGTTGGCTGTGGTGTCGGCAGATAATAACTTGTGAAGGAGGCCTTCGTGGCCAATTCCTATAATGAAGATGTCACGCAATGCTTCATTGAAGTGCCTGCCGAAATCACACGGTGCCGCAAGTCTCCTGAGGTCGGCAGCATATTTTGCAATCTTCTGGCCCTCAGGTCTGCAGTAAGTGTAGAATCTGTGCCTGGCCGTAAGGATGCTATGTTTTGGTTTTAGTTGGTCACGAATTAGTTCAGTCAGCTCATCGTATGTCTTATCGTTGGCCTTCATGGGTGCCAGCAAGTCCCTGACGAGGCGGTAGACCTCGGGCCCACAACTGGTCAGCAGTATAGCCTTGCACTTCTCGCCAATGTGTCCGTCCCCCCTGCAAGGTCGTTTGTCACAAAATATTGCCCAAGCCTTTCTGTGAAGGCATCCCAATCATCATCCTCTGCGAAGTCTTTTAGTGTGCCAAAGGTAGCCATAATCGCGTGAAAGTCCGTATTCTCGTCACCAGTTGTTATGTTTGTAGTGTACTTATGAATGACTCCACGAGGCAATGTGTTGTACTCAAACTGTGGTGACCTAGATTCTTTATTCCAAACTCCAGAGTGAGGCACAAGCATGGTGTGCAGCCTTTTATACTGAGCCCTGCCACCAGGGCAGGAAACCCCCGGTCTCCACCACTTGCACCCTCTAGTGGTGCCAGCATGTATATACACAGTGTAAACCTTATTGACAGTACATCAGGTAAACAAGTCTCCATCTTATGCAACCACAGTGACAACACAGTGAGTACATCCATAGTCTGCATACACAACACAAGACACACAGGTTGCTCTCTCTCTTGGACACATGGCATGAGATATCCCTGAAGACCAGCTAAAACAGCAAGCCGTGTGTCCAAACCAGCTAGCAAAAGGGAAGTAATCGCTTGTTAGTATAATCCCATTGTAGCTCTGTTATAACATAATTGACAACTGTTGATAATGTGCATGTGTGTGTCTCTTTAAGCTAACTGATCACTGCTGATAATATGCATGTGTGTATGTTTTTAATAAACTGTGCCAATTGTTTTGAAAGAATCATCTCACTGTCAAATGTAAGCCCAGAGAGATTTAGAAATCTTATAAATTGGTGGAGAATACGGGCAACTGGTGAGACAGCTTTTTGATGATTCTTTTGAACAATCGGAAATCTCGGGAGTTGCAATTCTAACCTGTGTTGCGATTATAATTCAAACAATTAAACAGATCGGGAGTTGCGTCTTAGGGGAGAATTCGTCTCGATAGTTGTAACTGTTTAAATGGGGTGGGTCGAAACTGTTTAAGTGGGGACCCACCAGTAGTTATATTCAAAAGACACAGGAAGAAGGAATCGGTCACGGACAGAAAGCTAACAATAAAAAGTAATGTTGAGCTAGTTTATCAGGAGAGGTTTTCCAAAAAGCTCCCAATACAAGATGCAGAAGAGTTAAGGTCACAGGCACTGCACAAACGTAGACCTGCGTCATTTGGGGAGATGGTGAAAATTATCCAGGAGAGGGTAGATAGGGGAGAACTGAGATCAAAACGGGCAAACAGTCTCGTGGCGTTCAGCACTTTTTATTGTACCAGGAGAGATGAGGAATTAATGAGGCAAGACGCCAAAGTGATACAAGATTTGAAAGAATTGTCTCACTGTCAAATGTAAGCCCAGAGAGATTTAGAAATCTTATGCATTTAAGACAAGAAATTGGCCACTTAAACCACAGTATTAAGCAATTAGAAAGAGAGGCCGAACAGGCAGCTTCACTGCTACAGCAACAAAGCCTTTCAAACTTAAATGCCACCACAGCCGTTCTTGAAGCAAATCAAAACAAATTAGAGTTAAAAAAATATAAATTGGAAAACTTGAGGTTCCAGCAAGAGATAGAAGATGCTAGGGGTGCATTAAGGGCAGTAATTACGACGCCACATATGGAGGCAGATCACTCCCAGTGCCAACTAGAAATAGCGAGGCTAAAAAGTAAATTAGGGGAGCAACAGGCCCTGGTATCCGCAGTAACACGGGGAGCCATAACAGAGACAGCAGAAGTGGAAAAGGGGAAAACAGATTGGGAAGAGGAAGGAAGTCAGTATAATCCCCAGGAGAGTGGTTTAGAATGGGATACCTTGGAGTCACAATCGTAGCCATAGTAACCACTTCTTCACGACATAATGTGCACGGCAACATCACCAGTAATGATACCGACTCAAGGCCCATATCTGGCACTGATGCCATGGAGTGTAGCCACGAGTTGGGGCCCATTAATGATGGGGACGACCCACTGGAAGTTAATAGGAGGTGGGCAAATTTCAGGAGGGGGCACCCCGAGTTGGAAGAGAGAGACTTAACACGAGTCCTCCTCTTGGCCTGTTCCACTTCCCTAAAAGATAATTTGCCAGAAGCAGTCCTCCAGCCTAGCGCAGCAGCCGATGTACTCATGACCGAGATCCTAAACCATCTAGGGATCCGAAACTTGAACTTAGTTGCTCTGCTTAATCAGACCAAGCAGCGTCCAGAAGAGGTCATTCGAGCTTTCAGTAATCACCTGTACGATATCAATCAATGTACGCAGAACCAGGCACCCGCAAATACTACAGTAGGAAAGAATCAGGAACAATTTAAATTGATGTTCCTGACCCAACTCCACCCTTTAGTTAAAACCACCCTGGGAATAGCCATGAGGCCCACCAATCAGTGGACAGATATAGAGACCAACGCTCAAATAGTTGGGAGATGGCAAAAGACCAGTTAAAGGGGAAGTCATCACCTACTGCAAATAAACCAGTGTCAATGGTGGAGGGATCTCGAAGCTACCCTTTTAAGGGACAGTGCTTTAATTGTAAGAAGGTAGGCCACCTAGAAAAAGACTGCAGCAGACCCAGACCAGCACCAAATCATGATGCAATGCATAGATACCTCCCGAGGGATGAATCCAAGCCCTCTGGGACAGATCAAAGATTGAATAAATTGATAACCCTTAAACAAACCCAAGTTGCCACGGGGTGGATGCAAAATTATTTAATTGACAATCCACACTCATTAGAGAGACCCATTCCAGGATCGACCCTATGACAGGGATCGGCCCCCAAAGATTGGTCGGAAGTGGGGTTCCGACGTGATGGTAGCGGGAGACCAGTAGTTCTTGTTGTCTTAAAAGGGGGCAGACAGCAGATTATGCTTATCGATACTGGCTCAGCCGTTACCATCATCCACACCCCATACCCTGACTGCCATGCGGTGGTGGGCAGGGGCTGTATGACCCTTAAAGGGTTTAATGGTGATACAACCACTGCGTATACAGGGAAGTCCACTGAACTTCAGTTGGGAGGCCTCACCTGTAAGTTCCCAGCACCTATGCTGATGACCATCCTGACGGAAGGGAAATTTTAGGGATTGATGTGTTGGATCAGTATGGCGCGGTGATAGATTATAATCAGGACTGTGTTTGGATGGGATTGGGAGATAAGGCAGGAGTGATAGAAATTTCAGATGCTCACTCGGTTTTTGCTGTTAAAAAGCCATCTGAGTATGACGCTCCAGGGAGCGAAAATGAAACTGTGGCGAAATTAATTCGAGAACACCTTGCAGTGTTTGCCACAAGCATGACTGTGGAAAAATGGCAGGCGAGGAATCTATTGAGGGACTGCCCCCACTTATTCACTAAACAGTTCCCCATCGCAAGGGAGAGTCACCCTTACATCCGAGACACCATAAAATCCCTAGTTGAGCAGAGTAGGGTGTTCTTAGGATAGGCACTTTCACAACCAATTCACCCGCATGGCCGGTTAAAAAGCCTGATAGCAGCTGGCGACTGACTATTGATTACAGAAAGTTAAATTCTGTAACACTAGCCTGCTCACCGGCAGTAAGAGAAACTCCTACCATATTATCTCAAATTCCTGCTGGTTCCAAGTACTTCTCGACCATCGACATTGCCAATGGATTCTGCAATGTCCCTGTTAAAGGGGAAGACCAGTACAAAATTGAATTCACCTTTGAGGACCAGAGCTACACCTGAACATGCCTGCCTCAGAGGTTCCACAATGCCCCCACGATATTCCACAAAAGAATGGCTGCAATTTTAAAAGACTTTTCCCGCCCTACCTGCTTGCTACAGTACGTAGACGACCTACTGCTGGCAACCGACAGCATAGAGGAGCATCTGTCCCTTTTGCACGAACCTTTGACATTGTTGGCTCAAACGTGACCAAAGGTGAATCCCCATAAGGCTCAATTAGTAAAAGAACGGGTCACCTTTCTCGGAGTGTCCATTTCTCCAGAGGGATCATCCCCCGACTCTCACAAGGTGGGGATAATACAGCGACTGTCATTACCCACTTCCAAAACAGCCCTACGATCATTTTTGGGTTTGGTGGGGTACCAAAGGAACTTTATCCCAGGCTTTGCAGAGTGTGCAAAGCCCCTGTATGATTTAATAAAACTGCAGGGTGATGACATATGCCTGGCATAGACTGATACTCACACCCAGTCCGTGGCTAAATTAAAAACTGCAGTGATACAGGCCACATGTCTGATCCCTCATGACCCCACGCAGCCCTTCCATTTGGAGGTCGGGGCCACAGAGCAAAGCCTCACTGCAGTTCTGTGCCAAATGCGAGCTGATCGATGACAGCCCATTGCATATGCGTCTCAAATCCTGCAGGGGGCAGAAAAGACGTATACCGCATGTGAGCGCCACCTACTGGCTTTCTCCTGGTTGGTACATCACTTTACTTTTATTACTGGGTTACAGGCTGCAATTCTGCACAGCGGACACACACCTCTGAAACTATTGATGAAACCTGGAGATTCGTTAGTTTCCTCGCAGCGCCTCAGCAAATGGATATTGGAATTTATGGAAAGAGATATTGGTATCATTTCCAAATGCACCACATTGCTGCCACAATTTCTGATCTATGAGGGGGACCTGCATGAATGACCGTTACCCCTGAGTAACTTTAAGACCCATCCTGTGCAGAAAGAACCCATACAGGGTGCCCCAGATGTCTACATCCATGGGTCTTCATATTACATTGAAGGATCCCCTCACACCGGATATGCTGTGGTATTGCCATTAAGAACCATCCAGTAAAGATGCAACAGACAGTCTTCACAATATGCAGAAATCGCCGCACTTCCTGTGAAGGAAACCTCAGATAGACCCGTGAATATCTGGTCTGATGGTGCCTATGCTATAAACATCATGCTCTCTCTGCCCCTATACCACAAAAATGACTATTGTATGATAGACGATAAGGCCCTGGTCCATGGGCCCTGGTTACGCCTGCTCTGGTCATACCTTAAACAGCGATCCCAGCCCTGCTTCATAGGAAAGGTAGCAGCCCATAGAAAAGGGGGTCCACATAGTGAGGGAAATTCCAGAGCAGACAGAGCAGCCAAGGACACTGCGATTGATGGGAGATAGAGGATATATATCTCCCATCAATCGCAGTGTCCTTGGCTGCTCTGCTGCAATGCTGTTAGCAAGGCCTCCCCAACAGATCACCTAGATTTAAAATCCCTGCAGCAGCAACACTGGTCATATGCTGTTGTAAGCGCCTGGCACAAGGAAGGCAGACCCCCTTCCTCAACCAACAGTCTGGGCTCCCAATACCATACTAGCCACTGCCCCTGACTCAGATGAGCAGTTGCAGTTGTTCAAAAGAAAGCCAACGCCTGCCCAGTGGTGTGGGTTCCACTAGAGGTGGGTCAGGAACTGCTCTCCCTCCTTCACTCCCATCCCACAGCAGGGCACTATTCAGCCCTGGTAACCTTCTACAAAGTAGCATCCACAGCTTGGTGGCCTTTCATGAGGGAAACAATCGACCAATACGTGGCACGATGCCTACCATGCCTGCAACACAATCCTCCCGCATGCATTAACCGAGCCTTGCTTCAAAGCGCACCCCACCTCAAGGGCCATGGACTCACCTCCAGATAGACTTCATTGGGCCATTTCCACAAGCGCAAGGCAATTTTCAGCATGTCCTAGTGGTGGTGGATCAATTCACTAAATGGATCGAAGTATTCCCCTGCCACTCCAACACCGCAATCACAGCAGCCAAAACACTACTGAATCATGTGTTTTGTAGGTGGGGAGTACCAGTACAAGTGGACAGCGATCAAGGTTCACACTTTACCGGTAACATTTTTACCCACCTGCAGAAAATGTTGGGGATAAAACACAAATTACATATTGCTCAGCACCCCCAATCATCCAGAGGGATCGAAAGAGGGAACAGGACCCTCAAGTTAACGTTAAAAAAATTGTGCGCGGACCGCCCCACTCATTGGGCTAACATGCTGCCAATGTCCTTAATGGCAATGAGGTCCACAACTCATATAACAACAGGGGTCTCCCCATATCAGGCCATGATGGGGAGGCTCATGAGAACACCAGGCCAGCTAACACTAACAAGGATGAGTCCCCTGACAATGAAGTGGCTGAAACAAGTGATAGATCACACCGACGGAACAAGTGATAGATCACACCGATCGGAAAAATGATAGATCACACCGATCGGAACAAGTGATAGATCACACCAATCAGATCAATCGATTTGTGGCCACCAAATTGGGGAAGTCAAAAAGACAAATTAAAAAGTACTTTGAGAAGAAAGTACGTCCCTTTGAATACGAGGTGGGAAACTCAGTAATGATTCCAAATGATGGGAAAAAGAAGCTGCCTTTGAGCCCAGGTGGTGGGGACCGCATATGATTATAGACCGATTGAACCCGTGGTCAATTTGATTCAGTTAATGGGGGAAAAGGGCGTTAAGTACAAGAAGTGGTTTCACATTAATCAGTTAAATACTGCCAGAGTAAATATTGCACAGATCCTATTTCCCACAGACCATGTTACGATCCTCACGATTGTCAGGACGATACTGGCCGAGAGAAGATGGAAAAGCGGGAGCTGCAGCATGACTGACGAACATCAACAATCATCAATGTGCTTCGAGAAGCGACGGTGCACTGAAGATATGGGAAGGGGAGGGTCTCCGCTGGAGATGTTATTGGTCTGTTATTAAATCCCCTGCAACCTTACGAGGTGGGGACCAAGTCAAGCCACCCACTTTTCTTTCTCTCCCCCTTAATGTTTATGATATAGGAGGAGTCAATAAGGATACTTCCTCCTCAAGGTGGGGAATTTGTAAGAATAAAAGTGTTTTTTAATGATTAAAATTGATTATGTGTATGTATAAATATTAAAAATGTAGATTATATGGAAAGACCTGTTAGTGTTGAAACAAAATGGATGCCCACAGAGCCCACAGAGATGCTGCATGGCTATTGTGTATTGGACTCCAGACAGCCACATGTGTGAGGAGAGCCGATAAGGAGCTGCCCTGGAGCCAAGATCCAATCATGAGGCTTTCAGGGGGACAATGGACTTAAGGGATTTTAAAAACTCAAGCCATACAGGTTGCTCTCTCTCTTGGACACATGGCACGAGACATCCCTGAAGACCAGCTAAAACAGCAAGCCATGAGTCCAAACCAGCTAGCAAAAGGGAAGTAATCACTCGTTATTGTAACGTCATTGTAGCTCTGTTATAATATAATTGACAACTGTTGACTGTGCGTGTGTGTGTCTTTTTAAGATAACTTATCACTGCTGATAATGTGCATGTGAGTATGTTTTTAATAAACTGTGCCAATTGTTTTGAAAGAATTGTCTCACTGTCAAATGTAAGCTCAGAGAGATTTAGAAATCTTATAACGTGTGAATTTCAAATATAGATCAGCTCTGACTCAGGCTCATTGATCACAGTTGCCACCTTCACATAGAATTGGAGTCCAAACCAGTTTCAAAGGATTTGGGGAGAGAGATGGGGCGTATTAAAAGTGGCATTGACTGAGACCCCTGACGTTATCTTGTGCAGTGCACGTGGATTTCTGGTTATAGTTACAGGGTGAATATCAGTGGATTAATAGATTACTACTAGTTACAGGTAAGGCTTTACTCCTACTACATAATAAAAACAAAAAATGCTGGAAATTGCAGCAGGTCAGGCAGCACCTGTGGAAAGAAATGGAGTTAACGTATCAGGTCTGTGACCCTTCGTCAGAAAAGGACAGTTACTCCTATTATTGCTGATTACATAGAGTGTCAGTGAGTTATATTACTGTTGGCAGCAAGCACTAACCTGTGTGTTACCAGTAATACTATTAGTTTTTGGTGCAATTTCAGTGATTTACTATTAAATCACTGTTCCTTCCACCTCTGGTTGCCTCCCTGCGAATCCCTCCCTCAATCTTTGGTTTCTTGTCTTTCGCTTTACCATTTTTGCTTCCTGGTTCTTGGAACTTCTTGCCCAGCACCTGTTGGTGTGAAACCACAAGAGTAGATACTCAATACAGGAACCCAATCTGTATGAGGAAAATGCAATATCATTTCCCGATGTCACGTGATCAAACCTCTAGTAATACCTCCAACCAGATTGACAACCCTATCACATACCCTTTTGTGCTGAACTAATTGTCGAGACAGGTGTAGCATTTATATAGCGCCTTTAATGTAGTAAAATGACCCATGGTGCTTCACAGGCACGTAATCAGATAAAAATTGACACCGAGCCAAAGAATGATACATTGGGATAGGTGAGCAAATGCTTGGTCAAAGAGGTAGAATTAAGGAACGTCTTAAAGGAGGAGAGAGTGTGGAGAGGAGGAGGGGTTTAGGGAGGGAATTCCAGAGCTTAAGGCCGAGACAGCTGAAGACACGGCTGCCAATGGTGGGGTGAAGGAAGAGCAGAAGGAGGGGATGGACAGTGGCAAAAGTTGGAGAAATGCAGAGTTCTCAGTGTCATGTATTGATGCTTGGGGTCACTAGACACCAGGGGGCGCCACTGCCGGAGGTCATCAAGCTGCACACGCGTGTGTGCGGGCACTGGTATATACGTGCTGGTACCATATCTTGTAGTTACTTTGGGCGTGCATAAAGTGGACCAGCTTTACACCTGAGTGAGTTTACAGTAACAAGTCTTTTGAGTCATTATATACATAATATTTGGCGACGAGGTAACTTAAGAGCCTTCGCATGCACAATGGGCACTATTGGAATTCTGGAGAGATTCGTGGATGGCGAGAATTGGGCAGATTTTATCGATCGCTTGGATCCATATTTTGTAGCCAACATGGCGGGAGACGATGACGCAGTTAGGCGCCGGGCGGTTTTCCTTACTGTTTGTGTTCAAGAATATATGGCCTCATGAAGAATCTGCTTTCGCCTGCACGTCCAATGGACAAAGAGTACAAGGATTTGTGTGCTTTGGTACGTGACCATCTCAAGGCAAACGAGGGGATCATCATATCACACTATCGCTTCTACGCACATGTTCGTGCTGAGGGCCAGGATGTGTTGGGATTCGTTGTCGACCCGTGACGTCTTGCTGAGCCATGTAATTTCGGGACCATGTTGGAAGACATGCTGCGAGATTTCTTCGTGATAGGCATCAACCATGATGTGATTCTCCGGAAGTTATTGGCTGCAGAGATGCTGAATTTGAGCAAGGCCATCGCGACTGCCCAGGCATGCATGACAACTGATGATAATTTGAGGCAGATATCAACGAAAAGTCTAAGCACCACAACAAGTACTGTAAACAAGATTGTGTCATCGACTGGCAGAGCTGCTTATGGCAGGGCTAATCGACTACTTACGTGAAACCTGTAGCTGCTCAAAGTTGGTCAACTGGTACGAATCCTATTTCACCCTGTTGGTGTTGTGGGGGCAATCATCGGCCTCATCAATGTTGGTTTAGGCAGTACATCTGTAACGGCTGTTCCAAACTGGTGCATCTTCAGAGAATGTGCCCACAACTGAGCAAGCGTGTTGCCGCTCATCACATTGGTGATGATGACCAGTCTAGTGCTGACCCGGATGCACAACCCGAGGAGGGAGTGTATGGTCAGTATTCGTTCTTGGGAAAGAGCCAGCTGATAATGGTTAATATGAAACTGAATGGCCGGTATTGATGGAGCTGGATACGGGTGCGAGTCAGTCGATAATGAGCTAAAGGACATTTGACAAGCTGTGGGACACTGAGGCAGTGAAGCCTAAGCTGAGTCCAGTCAATGCCAAGTTGTGTACTTACACTAAGGAACTCATACCGATGATTGGCAGTGCAGTCATCAAGGTGTCATATGATGGTGTGGTTCAGTTGTTAAGTCCAGTTCGTTGGATATATTCAAAAGGGAGTTAGATGTGTCCCTTACGGCTAAAGGGGTCAGGGGGTATGGAGAGAAGGCAGCTGTGGGGTACTGAAGTTGCATGATCAGCCATGATCATATTGAATGGAGGTGCAGGCTTGAAGGGCCGCATGGCCTGCTCCTGCACTAATTTTCTATGTTTCTATGATCTTCCATTATGGATCGTCCCAGGTAATGGTCCAATGCTGTTCGGCAGGAATTGGCTCAAGAAAATCAAGTGGAATTGGAATGATATCAAAGCGTTGTCATCGGTGAATGACACTTCGTGTGCTCAAGTGTTGAAGAAATTTCCTTCTTTGTTTGAACTGGGCATTGGAAATGTTACGGGAGCCAAGGTGCAGATTCATCTTGATGCTGATGCAAGGCCTGTCTATCATAAAGCTTGGTCTGTTCCCTATATGATGAGGGAGAAGGTTGAAATTGAGTTTGACAGATTCCAACGTGAAGGAGTTATATCACCGATCGAGTTTAACGAGTGGGCCAGTTCTATTGTTCCTGTGTTAAAAAGTGATGGCACTGTCAGGATTTGTGGAGACTACAAGGTTACGATTAACTGATTTTCAAAACAGGATCAGTATCCGTTACTGAGAGATGATGACCTGTTCGCCATGCTAGCTGGTGGAAAGTCATTCACTAAACTGGATCTGACGTCGGCCTATATGACACAGGAGCTTGTCGACACTTTGAAGCAACTTACCTGCATCAACACCCATAAAGGACTGTCTGTTTACAACAGGTGTCCTTTTGGAATTCGTTCGGCTGCAGCTATATTTCAAAGGAATATGGAAAGTCTACTAAAGTCCGTCCCTGGAAATGTCGTGTTTCAAGATGACATTCTGGTCACATGTCACGACAATGCTGAACATCTCTGGAACAGCCTCAGGAACTTCTATTTTGACGGGACAAAGTGGGACTCGGGCTGAAACGTTCAATGTGTGTCTTCATGGCACCTGAAGTTGAATTCCTGGGGAGGAAGATTTCTGCTGATGGCATCAGGCCTACTGATTCGAAAACCAAGGCCATCAAAAATGCACCCAGGCCTCAGAATGTGACGGAGCTGCATTCATTCCTTGGGCTACTCAATTACTTCGGTAATTTTTTACCCGGATTGGGCACTTTACGAGAGCCACTGCACATGCTGCTCAGAAAAGGCGACAACTGGGGGTGGGGTGTATCTCAAGATTTTGAGAAAGCTAAGAATCTGCTCTGTTCAAACAAACTGCTGGTTCACTATGATCCGTGTAAGCGTCTTGTATTGGATCGTGATGCTTCATCATATGGGGTTGGCTGTGTACTCCAACAAGCAAATGAGTCGGGTAAACTACAACCTGTTGCGTATGTTTCGAGAAGTTTGTCAAAAGCGGAAAGAGCTTACAGCATGGTAGAAAAAGAAGCTTTGGCCTGTGTATGGGGACAAAAAGATGCATCAGTACCTGTTTGGTCTTCGCTTTGAACATGAAACGGATCACAAGCCACTCATTTCATTGTTTTTGGAAAACAAAGATATTAATACCAATGCATCATCCCACATTCAGAGGTGGGCGTTGATGCTGTCTGCCTATGATTATGTTATTCGTCACAGACTGGGCACTGAGAATTGTGCCGATGCACTGAGTTGTCTGCCTTTGCCCACCCCAGATATGGAGACACCTCAACCTGCAGATCCACTGTTAATAATGGAGCCTTTTGAGAGTGAAGGTACCCCTGTCACTGCTGAACAAGTTAGGATCTGGACCAGCCATGACCCTATTTTATCGTTGGTGATTGGTCTGCAATAGCCATGGAGATGTATGATGAGACCAAACCTTACAACCGTTGCAAAGGTGAACTGCCTTTTCAGTCAGATTGTCTACTGTGGGGCAATCGTGTTGTTGTGCCCAAGAAAGACAGAGAAAAATTTGTACGTGAACTACATAGCACTCATCCTGGCCTTGTCATGATGAAAGGCATTGCCAGGTCTCATGTTTGGTGGCCTGGAATTGACTCTGATTTGGAATCAGTGCGCATCAGTGCAATACTAGCATGCAGCTAAGTAAAGTACCAGTGGGATTTCCGCTGAGTCTTTGGTCGTGGCCATCTAAACCATGGTCAAGGATACAAATAAATTTTGCGGGCCCTTTCCTGGGAAAGATGTTTTTTGTTGTGGTGGATGCATATTCAAAGTGGATAGTGTTTATTATTATGTCATCCGGTATGTTCTCAGCTACCATTGAGAGCCTTCGTATCATGTTTGATATTAACGGTTTGCCTGACATTGTTGTGTGAGTGACAACGGATCTTGCTTCAGAAGTCTGCAGTTTCAAGAGTTCATGAAACTCAATGGTATTAAACATGTGAAATCAGCCCCATTCAAACCTGCTTCTAATGCTGAAGCAGAATGTGCTGTTCAAACGATCAAGCAGAGCATGAAACGTGTGACTCAGGGTTCACTGCAGACTCGGTTATCACACATATTGCTTAGTTACAGGACAAGACCTCACACGCTTACCGGGGTCTCCCCTGCTGAACAAATGATGAAGAGAAGTCTCAGGACAAGGCTCTCTCTTGTTCATCCCGATTTGAATGATCATGCTGAAAACAGACGTCAGAGTCAGCAATTGTATCATGATCGTGCTGCTGTGTCACGCGATATTTCTGTCAACGATCCGGTTTATGTATTGAACTATGGTCAATGTCCAAAGTGGATCGCCGGTACTGTCACAGCCAAAGAGGGCAACAGTGTTCATTGTCATGCTCAAGAATGGGCAAACATGCAGGAAACATGTTGATCAAGTGAAACTGCGGCACATGGATGAACTGGAACCGCTTGAGGAAGATGCTGTCAGTGACCAACCAGCCAATGTTCATTCATCAGAGGACTTTGCTGTCATTACCAAACCTGGACTTTCAGTCTCTGACATGGTCATTACCACTGCCATCAGATCAGCTACTCAGCTTCCAACCATAACTGACTCAGAACGCTCGCCCAGAACTGGAGTTGAACTGAGACGATCAACTCGTGAGCGGAAAGCCCCAGACCAACTTAATTTGTAAAGAGACTGATACTAAGGTCTTGAAGGGGGATGTTGTTATGTATTGATGCTTGGGGTCACTAGACACCAGGGGGAGCCACTGTCGGAGGTCATCGGGCTGTACGCGCGTGTGTGCGGGCCCTGGTATATAAGTGCTGGTACCATGTCTTGTAGTCACTTTGGACGCGAATAAAGTGGACCAGGTTTACACCTGAGTGAGTTTACAGTAACAACTCTTTTGAGTCATTATATGCATAACACTCAGAGAGCTGTAGGGTTGGAGCAGATAACAGAGTTAGGGAGGGTGAGGCAATGGAGGGATTTGAACATGAGGATGATAATTTAAAATGAAGGCGTTTGCAGATCAGGAACCAATGTAAGTCAGCAAGCACGGGAGATGGGTGAATGGAACTTGGTGTGAGTTAGGATATGGGCAGCAGAGTTTTGGATGAGCTCAAATTCAAGTTTATTATTTATCATGCAAGCCGCTTTCTTATCTGTCTTAGACCTGGCGCATTTAGGTTTCAGCCTGCAGCTAGGAGAAATTTGCACTTCATTGCTAGAGTTTAAAATGGATCATTCTAAAATACCTGACAAAATTAATGTTTTGACATCAATAAGGCAATAAACCAATCTGCCATCCCTCGAGTCAAGCATTTAACTTGCACACGAAAGCTTGTAACTGGTGTCTTTAATTGTCAATCAAATATGTTTCCCTTAGTTTGGGTGAATTGTGCCTGTTGTCAGTAATTGGAGGAGTGGATCAACTAGTGCTGTCACCTGCTGGCACTAACATCAGGCGCCAAGGAGACAACATTTTCCCACTCAGTCTTAAGTTTATTTCTGTAAGTTAGTTAATAGTCGAATAAGTAGAGGCATGACAGGACAGCTCAGTCCATGGAATGCACATCCTGTGCCATGTGGAAAATGCAGCACACTTCCCATGTCCTGAACAACCACGTGTGCAGGAAGTGCCATTGGATGGAAGAGCTCGAACTCCGGGTTTTGGAGCTTGAGCAGCATCTGGCATCACTGCGGTACATCCGTGAGGCTGAGAGCTTTGTGGATAAAACATTTCAGGAGGTGGTCACTCCACAGCATAAGAATGTGCAGGCAGAGAGGGAATAGGTGACCGTCAGACAAGAAGGAGCACCAGGCAGGATGTACAGGAGTCCCCTGAATGCATCTTGCTCTCTAACCAGTACTGGTGAGGGCACTGGTTCCTCTGGGGAGTATAGCCAGGTCCAAGTCCATGACACCACGGGTGGCTCAGCTGTACAGGAGGGGAGGAGGAAAATCGGGAAGGCAATAATGGCAGGGGTTTCAATAATTAGGGGAACTGAAAGGTGTTTCCATATCCTGGATGTGATTCCAGGATAGTATGTTGCCTCCCTGGTGCCAGGGTTAACGATGTCAGCTGTACAGGAGGGGGAGGAAAATTGGGAAGGCAAAAGTGACAGGGGTTTCGATAATTAGGGTTACAAAGGCAGATAGGAAATGGGTGAACATCAGGCAGAACACGAGTAGGAAGGTAATGCAGGGGTCTCCTGCGGTCATCTCCCTCCAAAACAGATATACCACCTTGGATACCGTTGGGGAAGATGGCTCATCAGGGGAAGGCAGCAGCAGCCAAGTTCATGGGTGGCTCTGCTGCATAGGAGGACAGGAAAAAGAGTGGGAGAGCTATAGTGGTAGGGGATTCTATTGTAAGGGAAATAGATAGGCATTTCTGCGTCCGCAATCGAGACTCCCTGGTGCAAGGGTCAAAGATGTCTCGGATCGGCTGCAGGGCATTCTGGAGGGGGAGGGTGAACAGCCAGTTGTCGTGGTAGATATAGGTACCAATGATATAGGTAAAAAACGGGATGAGGTCCTACAAGCTGAATTTAGGGAGCGAGGAGTTAAATTAAAAAGTAGACTTCAAAGGTAGTAATCTCAGGATTGCTACTAGTGCCACGTGCTAGTCAGATAGAAATAGCAGGATAGTTAAGATGGATACGTGGCTTGAGGAATGGTGCAAGAGGGAGGGATTCAAATTCCTGGGACATTGGAACCGGTTCTGGGGGAGGTGGGACCAGTACAAACCGTAGTCTGCACCTGGGAAGGACCGGAATCGATGTCCTAGAGGGAGTGTTTGCTAGTGCTGTTGGGGAGGGTTTAAACTAATATGGCAGGGGGATGGGAATCTATGCAGGGAGACAAAGGGAAGTAAAATGGGGGCAGAAACAAAAGGTAGAAAAGAGATAAGGAAAAGTGGAGGGCAAAGAAATCAAAGGCAAAAATTAAAAAGGGCCACATTACAACATAATTCTAAAAGGACAAAGAATGTTAAAAAAACAAGCCTGAAGGCTCTGTGTTTCAATGCGAGGAGCATTCATAATAAGGTGGATGAATTAACTGCGCAGATAGCTGTTAACGGATATGAGGTAATTGGGATTACGGCGACATGGCTCCAGGGTGACCAAGGCTGGGAACTCATTGAATGGTGGTGCAGGCTTGGAGGGCCGAATGGCCTACTCCTGCACCTATTTTCCATCTTTCTATGTTTCTATGTTTCTTTGGAATCATTTAGGCACCCTCTCGAAGTCCTTCACATCCTTCCTAAAGTGCAGTGCGCAGAATTGGACACAATACTCCAGTTGAGGCCGAACCAGGGTTTTATAAAGGTTCATCATAATGTCCTTGCTTTTGTACTCTTATGCCTTTATTTATGAAGCCCAGTATCCCATATGCTTTTTTTAACTGCTTTCTCAACCTGCCCTGCCACCTTCAATGATTTGTGCACATATACCCCCAGGTCTTTCTGTTCATGCACTCACTTTAGGATTGTACCCTTTTGTTTATATTTTCTCTCCGCTTTCTTCCTACCAAAATATATCACCGCACATTTCTGCATTAAATTTCATCTGCCAATGTCTGCCCATTCCACCAGCCTTTCTATGTCTTCTTGAAGTCTATCACTATTCTCCTCACTGTTCACTATACTGTCAAGTTTTGTGTCATCTGCAAATGTTTTTAAATTGTGCCCTGTACTCCCTGTCACTGCCTGCCAATTTCATATCCATGCTGCCACTGTTCATTTTATTCCATGGGCTTCAGCTTTGCTGGCAAGCTGACTATGTGGTACTTTATCAAACACCTTTTCGAAGTCCATATGTACCATGTCAACTGCATTGCCCTCATCAACTCTCTCTGTTACCTCATCAAAACACTCGATCAAGTTAGTTAAACATGATTTGTCTTTAACAAATCCTTGCTGGCTTTAGTGAATCAGGGGCGCAGCTCTTACGGGCAGTGCTGCTCCGCGCTGCTGCAAAACCGGACCCCAGAATCCTGCGGGGCGCTGGAGGTTGACCGCCCACTCAGAAGCCCTCACAACCGCCATTGCCGCTGCTCTGGGGCAAAATCCCTAGCGCAGAAGACCGGAAAATCCAGCGCTTTGATTCTAACCAAATTCTCTCCCATTTTTCGAAATGAGGCCTATCCAGGGTCTTCTATGAATAAACTATTACCCCATGTGTGTACAAGTAACCTATAGAATCAGAAGAATTCCTGTTTGCTACTTCTAGCAAAATTGCAAACATGTACATAGATTTATGATTTTATCTTCAACATTGTTTGCTCCACCACATCCTATCACTTGTTAAATTCAATTGGATTAGTTTATTGCTATAAGCCTCGAATGGCTCTTTCAACATTTTGTAAAACAAATAAAAATGATTTCCATAAGGAGGTAGAAATTATGACCTGACCAAAATGGTATTAAACGATTTGTGAAAACGTTTTGCAATACATAAGATACCCATGAATTGTAACCAGTTTGCTTACGTTTTATTGTTTCAATCTGTGTAACATGCTTGCAGCATTCATTGCTAATAACATTATGGAATGGAAAACATAAATCAATTTTAGCTCAGACATTTCAGCAGTGCTGGTTAGTAACAACAACAGCAGATGTGTGATGATGGGATGTTTGTGGCTTCAATCCCATCTGGAAATCCAGCTTTTTGCTAAAAAGTCAAGACAATAAATACAAATCAGGAATGCTGGAAACCCATAGCAGGTCTGTTAGCATTTCTAAAGAGAAGACTAGTTAACTCTTTGGGTGTAGACCCATCAGTAGGAAAGTGAGCCCTAAATGAGGTGAGAGGAGAAGATGAACAGCAAATAGTAATCCCAAATGAGAAACGCTGATTCCTGACGCAGATAGCAGCTAATCGGCAACAGGTTTTGTGAACAACTGAAAGAGGTTTCAGGCATTGAATTCATTTCCCTGAGGCTCCCAGTGAGTTACAGTGAAAGACCAGGGGAATTTCAGGGCCAAAATGTTTAAACTGGGCGATAACTGTTGCAATTCCATGTGAAGTGCCTTCATACATAACAGTCCAAGGATATGGCCCAGGGTTTTCAAAGCATTTACAGCTTTCAGCTAGGGAGGGTTGGGGGCAGAGGTGAGGAATTACTTTTTCTTCCAAGCCAGCAAGGAAGCTTACTGGAGCCAGAATGGGGGAATAAACACTGGCCACCTGCACGTGCATCTCTTCCTTCTAAGCAGGCCCATTTAAATCTACCCTCGACACCATATCACTTCCTAAGTCCAGTCATTTTCATAACCTGAAGTTTGCCCCCTTTGGGTACCCATTTTACAACAGGTTAATCCATTTTAGACCAATTTGGATGCCGCAGTAGCGATTCTTATTTACTGACCATTAACATAAGAGGTGCAGTTTTACTGAATTCATATCTGATAAGATGAGGCCTTCTTTGGACATTCTGGTTCATTTTCAACACTTTGATATTTCATATTGATACAATTTTTATCTGAAAAATGAAAAAAATAAAGGGGGGTTTGAGTTTTTCACGGACCAACACAACCCAACTCCCGGTGACATTCTTTCTCCATCCCCCCCCCCTCCCCCTGCTCCTGCCACTCTCTATAGTTTAAGGTGACACTTCCTGCCCCTCCTCTAGTCTAAATTTAGTATCCTTCTTCCTCCCCCAGTTCAAGTTAGTACTTCTGTTCCCACTCTCGGGCATTGCTCCATTATACCACCGCACTGTTCCTGCTCTCGGGCACTGCTCCATTATATCACCACTGCACTGCTCCCGCTCTCGGGCACTGCTCCATTATATCACCACTGCACTGCTCCCGCTCTCGGGCACTGCTCCATTATATCACCACTGCATTGCTCCCGCTCTCGGGCACTGCTCCATTATACCACCGCACTGCTCCCGCTCTCGGGCACTGCTCCATTATACCACCACCGCACTTCTCCCGCTCTCGGGCACTGCTCCATTATATCACCACTGCACTGCTCCCGCTCTCGGGCACTGCTCCATTATATCACCACTGCACTGCTCCCGCTCTCGGGCACTGCTCCATTATACCACCGCACTGCTCCCGCTCTCGGGCACTGCTCCATTATACCACCGCACTGCTCCCGCTCTCGGGCACTGCTCCATTATATCACCACCGCACTGCTCCCGCTCTCGGGCACTGCTCCATTATATCACCACTGCACTGCTCCCGCTCTCGGGCACTGCTCCATTATATCACCACCGCACTGTTCCCGCTCTCGGGCACTGCTCCATTATATCACCACTGCACTGCTCCCGCTCTCGGGCACTGTTCCATTATATCACCACCGCACTGCTCCCGCTCTCGGGCACTGCTCCATTATATCACCACTGCACTGCTCCCGCTCTCGGGCACTGCTCCATTATACCACCGCACTGCTCCCGCTCTCGGGCACTGCTCCATTATACCACCACCGCACTTCTCCCGCTCTCGGGCACAGCTCCATTATACCACCACTGCACTGTTCCCGCTCTCGGGCACTGCTCCATTATACCACCGCACTGTTCCCACTCTCGGGCACTGATCCATTATACCACCGCACTGCTCCCACTCTCGGGCACTGCTCCATTATATCACCACCGCACTGCTCCCGCTCTCGGGCTTGCTCCATTATATCACCACCCGTCTGTTCCCACTCTTGGACACTGCTCCATTATACCACCACCGCACTGCTCCCGCTCTCGGGCACTGCTCCATTATATCACCACCGCACTGTTCCTGCTCTTGGGCACTGCTCCATTATACCACCACCGCACTGTTCCCGCTCTCAGGCACTGCTCCATTATACCACCACCGCACTGCTCCCGCTCTCGGGCACTGCTCCATTATATCACCACCGCACTGTTCCCGCTCTTGGGCACTGCTCCATTATACCACCACTGCACTGTTCCCGCTCTTGGGCACTGCTCCATTATATCACCACCGCACTGCTCCCGCTCTCGGGCACTGCTCCATTATATCACCACCGCACTGTTCCCGCTCTCGGGCACTGCTCCATTATACCACCACCGCACTGTTCCCGCTCTTGGGCACTGCTCCATTATACCACCACCGCACTGTTCCCGCTCTCGGGCACTGCTCCATTATACCACCACCGCACTGTTCCCGCTCTTGGGCACTGCTCCATTATACCACCACCGCACTGTTCCCGCTCTCGGGCACTGCTCCATTATATCACCACCCGTCTGTTCCCACTCTTGGGCACTGCTCCATTATACCACCACTGCACTGTTCCCACTCTCGCGCACTGCCTCTTTATACCACCACCGCACTGTTCCCACTCTCGGGCACTGCCCCTTTATACCACCGCACTGTTCCCGCTCTCGGGCACTGCTCCTTTATACCACCGCACTGTCCCCACTCTCGGGCAATGCCCCTTTATACCAACGCACTGTTCCCGCTCTCGGGCAATGCCCCTTTATACCACGCCGCACTGTTCCCGCTCTCGGGCACTGCTCCATTATACCACCACTGCACTGTTCCCGCTCTCGGGTACTGCTCCTTTGTACTGTCATCATTGCTGTTCTCCTGTAAAGAAAAAAGCACCATTTTCAATGTCTTGTCATTGAAAAGGCAAACAAACTGACTTTCTGCGGAGATGTCCCCTTTTGGGTATTTGGGAGGCTCCTGTGGTATCAAAATTGAAAGTATTAAATTTGAAAGCAACTATACCTTCACTGCCACTGCATGTGGCACACCTCAGCCACGGCTTCTTTGATGAGTTTCAGACTCTTCTGCTCCCCTGCTATCCCCAGCTAGCTGACTCTGTTGCAGGACACACATTGTGCACCTGTTTTGCCCTCTATGCTCCTCATACTGCTGTACTGTGATAGACCTGCCAACACCAGCTACTTTGATGGTCTCTGACGGTCCTGTGTATTATTCACTTCAAAATCTTCCCCTTCATTCAAAGTTCTTAAAGCCTGATTTGACTTTTCAACTGGATTGTGCAACTGTGGAATGCTGAATGAGTTCCTTAATATTGACCATAACGAGGTAACAACGAGCACAATCAGCTTTTTCTTCTTCTTTTCACAAATGTTCATTAATGTACTTTTTGAGAGGCACAAATCATCAGACCAGTACTGAACATGATTAAGTCATCTGATAATTCAGGGGCTACAGGGAGGAACTTAAAACAATCATTATCACTAAAGAAAAAAGTATTCGGTGAAATAATGGGACTAAAGGTGGACAAGTCCCCTGGACCTGATGGCTGGCATCCTAGGGTCTTAAAAGAAGTGGCTGCAGAGTTACTGGATGCATTGGTTGCAATCTACCAAAATTCCCTGAATTCTGAAATGGTCCCAGCGCATTGGAAAACCGCAAATGTAACACCCCT
This sequence comes from Pristiophorus japonicus, assembly GCF_044704955.1. Classification (NCBI taxonomy): domain Eukaryota; kingdom Metazoa; phylum Chordata; class Chondrichthyes; family Pristiophoridae; genus Pristiophorus; species Pristiophorus japonicus. The sequence continues at coordinate 74,641,951 of NC_091982.1, read as the reverse complement.
ATTTAAAAAAAGGAGGCAGACAGAAAGCCGGAAACTATGGACCTAACATCTGTCATTGGGAAAATGCTGGAGTCCATTATTAAGGAAATGGTAGCAGGACATTTGGAAAAGCGTAATACAATCAAGCAGAGTCAGCATGGTTTCATGAAAGGGAAATCATGTTTGATAAATTTGCTGGAATACTTTGAGGATGTAACGAACAGGGTGGATGAAGGAAAACCAGTGGATGTGGTATATTTGGATTTCCAGAAGGCATTCGATAAGGTGCCACATAAAAGGTTATCACACAAGATAAAAGCTCACGGGGTTGGGGGTAATATATTAGCATGGATAGAAGATTGGCTAATTAACAGAAAACTGGGAGTCAGGATAAATGGGTCATTTTCCGGTTGGCAAACGGTAATTAGTGGGGTGTCGCAGGGATTGGTGCTGGGGCCTCAAATATTTACAATCCATGTTAATGACTTGGATGAAGGGACCAAGTATAATGTAGCCAAGTTTGCTGATGATACAAAGGTGGGTGGGAAAGCGAGTTGTGAGGAGGACACAACAAATCAGCAAAGGGATATAGACAGGCTAAGTGAGTGGGTAAACATTTGGCAGATGGAATCTAATGTGGGAAAGTGTGAGGTTATCCACTATGGCAGGAAAAATAAAAAAGCAAATTATTATTTAAATGGAGAGAAATTACAAAATGCTGCAGTACAGAGGAACCTGGGGGTCCTTGTGTATGGAGCACAAAATGTTAGAATGCAGATACAGCAATTAATCAGGAAGGCGAATGGAATGTTGGCTTTTAATGCAGGGGGCATGGAGTATAAAAGCAGTGAAGCCCTGCTACAACTATACAGGGTATTGGTGAGGCCACACCTAGAGTTCTGCGTACAGTTTTGCTCTCCTTATTTAATGAGGGATCGTCGTCATCATCATCATCATCTTATACTTGCATTGAAGGCAGTTCAGAGAAGGTTCACTAGGTTGATTCTTGAGATGAAGGTGTTGAATTATGAAGAAAGGTTGAGTAGGTTGGGTCTATACTCATTGGAGTTTAGAAGAATGAGAGGTGATCTTATTGAATCATATAAGATACTGAGGGGGCTTGACAGGGTAGATGCAGAGAGGATATTCCCCTCATGGGGGAATCTAGAACTAGAAGGCATAGTTTCAGAATAAAGGGTCTCCCAATTAAAACTGAGATGAGGAGGAATTTATTTTCTCAGAGGGTTGTAAATATGTGGAGTTCTCTACCCCAGAGAGCTGTGGAGGCTGGGTCATTTAATATATTTAAGGTGGAGATAGACAGATTTTTGAACGATAAGGGAGTGAAGGGTTATGGGGAACGGGCAGGGAAGTGGAACTGACCCCAGGATCAGATCAGCCATGATCTTATTGAACGGCGGAGCAGTCTCAAGGGGCCAAATGGCCTACCCCTGTTCCTATTTCCTATTTCTTATGTTAGCACTTTTAGCATTCTTTCCCTTTTTTACTTATGTATTTTTCAATAAATTCATGAACAGAGCCATCTAAGGTAACATCATAAGTCTTGAAACATCTGATATTCTGACGGGTTCACTCAATCTCCCACCATAACTTTGACGGGAGACCACAGAGAAACAGTGGGAGACTGAGAATTTCAGGGTCCTTTCTCTATGTAGTCATGATTGTGCTTTGATTTTGAGATTTAAGCATTAAAGATGCATCATAGCAGATTTTTTTTAGCCCTTGTTGTTTCCTGAATGTTGTTTTCAATATGGCTGAAAAAAATCAAATGTGTTATTCATATATTTTCCTGTATGCACTTTAGGTCAAGCTGAAGAGTAAATTGATTTTCTTACACATTGGGAGCATTCCCCAACTGACTAATTAGATAATCAACTGTCCAGTTGGCCTTGCATGTATGGAACAGTTATACCCAAGGCACAGCAATGTAGGCAGTACAATACAAATAACATAAGAAGCATAATGTGAATTTAATCACCAAGGAAAAGAGATGGAATTCAAATAACAGAAGAAGCTGTGCAGCATAGTGATATCTTGAACAATCCAGGTTTTTTCTTGGGAACATTTTGGCTGATAATTGGGAAGGCAAAAAATAGTTATGGATAAGGACAAGAATAGGACTGGAATAATAGTTCTGAATTGGGGAAAAGCTAATTGTGCTAGGTTAAAGAGTGATTTGGCCATAGTGAACTGGAAATAGCTACTTGTGGGTAAATCAATGTAGGAACAGTGGGAGGCATTCAAGAAGGAGATCCAAAAGGTTCAGGCCAAACATTGTGCCCTTAAAGAAAAAAGCTGGGAAAAATAATTCTAGAGCCCCCTGGATGTCTAGGGACTTGCAAGGGAGGATTAAGAAAAAAAGGGACACTTATGTCACATATCAACAGCTAAAGACTTTAGAATCTTTAGAAAGATAAGAGGTAAAATTAAAAAGGATATTAGGAATGCTAAGAGGGAGCATGAGAAATCTTGGCCAGTAAAATTAAGGAAAACCCTAAAATGTTCCATAAATATATTAAGATAAAAGGGTAACTAAGGAAAGGGTAGGGCCTAATAGAGACCATGAGGGTAATCTTTGTGAGGAGGCAGAAGATGTTGGTAGGGTTCTCAAAGAATACTTTGCATTTGTTTTCACAAAGGAAAGAGGTAATGCAGATACTGCTATAGAGAAGGGGTGTGATATTCTGGATGAAATAAATATAGTGACAGAGGAAGTATTAAGGGTGTTAGCAGCTTTGAAAGTAGATAAATCCCCAGGCCTGGATGAAATGCATCCCAGGCTGTTGAGTGAAGTAAAAGAGGAAATAGCAGAGGCCTTGACCATAATTTTCCAGTCCTCTTTGGATATGGACATAGTGCCGGAGGATTGGAGGACTGCTCATGTAGTACCCTTGTTTAAGAAAGGAAAGAGGGATAGGCTGAGTAATTACAGGCCTGTCAGCCTAACGTCAGTGGTGGAAAAATTATTGGAAAAAATCCTGAAAGACAGGATAAATCTGCATTTGGATAGGCAAGGATTTATTAGGGACAGTGAGTACGGATTTGTTAAGGGAAGATCGTGTTTGACTAACCTGATTGAATTTTTTGAGGAGGTAACCAAGAGGGTTGATGAGGGTAGTGCATATGATGTAGTATATATGGACTTTAGCAAGGCTTTTGATAAGGTCCCGCATGATAGACTGGTCATGAAGGTTAAAGCCCATGTGCTCCAGGACAAAGTGGCAAGTTGGATCCAAAATTGGGTTGGAGGTAAGAAGCAAAGGGTAATGATTGATGCATGTTTTTGTGACTGGAAGGATGTTTCCAGGGGGGTTCCGCAGGGCTCAGTACTGGGTCCCTTGCTTTTTGTGGTATATATCAATGATTTAGATTTGAATATAGGAAGTATGATTAAGAAGTTTGCAGATGGCACTAAAATCGGCTGTGTGGTTGATAATGAGGAGCAAAGTCATGGGCTGCAGGAGGATATCAATCTACTGGTGAGGTGGGCAGAGCAGTGGAAAATGGAATTTAATTCAGAGAAGTGTGAGGTGATGCACTTTGGGGGGGCTAATAAGGAAAGGGTATACACATTAAGCGGTAGGCCACTTAATAGTGTAGATGAACAAAGGGACCTTGGAGTGCTAGTCCACAGATTCCTGAAAGTAGCAGGTCAGGTGGATAAGGTGGTTAAGAAGGCATACGGAATGCTTGCTTTTATTGGCCAAGGCATAGAATATAAGAGCAGGGAGGTTATGCTTAAATTGTATAATACTTTGGTTAGGCCACAGCTGGAGTACTGCGTGCAGTGCTGGTCGACGTATTATAGGAAGGACGTGATTGCACTAGAGAAGGTGCAGAGGAGATTTACTAGGCTGCTGCCTGGAATGGAGAATCTTAATTATGAGGACAGATTGGATCGGCTGGGTTTGTTCTCATTGGAACAGAGGAGGTTGAGAGGAGACCTCATCGAGGTGTACAAAATATAGAGGGGCCTGGACATAGTGGATAGTAAGGGTCTATTTCCATTGGTGGAGGGGGCTATTACAAGGGGGCATAGTTTTAAGGTGGTTGGTGGAAGGCTTAGAGGGAATTTGAGGGGGGGCTTCTTTACGCAGAGGGTTGTGGGGATCTGGAACTCGTTGCCTGGAAGAGTGGTGGATGCAGAAACCCTCGCCACTTTTAAGAGATGGTTGGATGGGCAGTTAAAGTGCAGTAACCTGCAGGGTTACAGATCTAGAGCTGGTAATTGGGATTAGATTCGATGACCTTTTGTTTGTTGGTGCAGATATAATGGTAAGTACTGCAGGGGATAGAATACGGCCAGCGTGATCTCCTGGATTAGTTTTGGTTGCCTGGATGTGTCGGAGAGGAATTTTCCCAGACTTTTTCTCCCTAAATTGGCCAGGATTTTAATCTGGTTTTTGCCTCTCCCAGGAGATCACATGGCTCCAGTTGGGGTGGAGTGTAGATGTTTTTAGTTTAAGGGGTGTTGCAGTGGTGTGGGGCGGACTGGTTGGGCTGGGTGCTCTTTACCTTTCCGTTATTGTTCATAGGTTTGTATGTAACCTTTAGGGCTGCTGATGAAGGGCCGTGCGGCTCTTTGTCGGCCGGGGCAGACACGATGGGCCGAAATGACCTCCTTCTGCGCTGTAAATTTCTATGTTTCTATGTTTCTATAGGAGTGCGAATAATTGAGCTTTCACTATAGAAGATGTAAGCCTGAAAGTTGCTCCCTCAGTTCTAAGAAATCAAAGAGTAAATAGGAGAGCATAGTGGATATCAATATGCAAAAAAACACGTCATTCAGTGCCTTGAGCCTCACTGCAAAAAACAAATGGCTGAGAAAATAGTAACCTTTGACTTTGCAACATTATATAAACATCACAAAGAATGGCAAAGGATATACAAGAACGGAGTGATACTGCCCTATTTACATTGAGTGAACAGAACTCCCCATGTCACTGGATATTATTGGTGACAGTATAAATACAAATTCAGCCAACCATCCCCAACACTGCAGGAAATCTAGCAATAGTATTGGGCCATAGCTTCCAATTGTTTCTCCACAGTGAGTCTTCTAGGTTCTACATGTACGCTGATGACACCCAACTCTACCTCTCCACCAGCTCTCTCAATCCCTCCAATGGCTCGATATTGTCCTGTATGAGCCGTAGCTTTCTCCAGTTAGAAAAAGCAACACCATCGTATTTAGTCTTTGCCAAATCCGTGCCCATCTTTCTCGCAACTCCATGTTTGAATCCCTTCAATCAGGTTTCCGCCCTTGCTACAGCACCGAAACAGCTCTCATCAAAGTCACAAATGACTTTGTGACAGTGACAAAGGCAAACTATCCCTCCTCGTCCTTCTCGACTTGTCTGAAGCCTTTGACACAGTGGACCACTCCATCCTTCTCCAACACCCATCCACCATCATCCAGCTGGGTGAGACTGCACTGGCCTGGTTCCATTCTTATCTATCTAATCATAGCCAGAAAATCACCTGCAATGGCTTCTCTTCCTGCTCCCGCATCGTTACCTCTGGTGTCCCCCAAGGATCTATCCTTGGCTCCATCCTATTTCTTATCTACATGTTGCCCTTGGAGACATCATCCGAAAACACAGCATCAGTTTCCACATGTACATTGATGACAACCAGCTTTACCTCACTAACATGTTTCCTGACCCCTCCATGGTCTCTAAATTGTCAGACTGCTTATCCAACATCCAGTTCTGGATGAGCGCAAATTTTCTCCAATTAAATATTCAGAAGACCGAAGCCATTGCTTTTAGTCACTGCCGCAAACTTTGTTACCTAGGGCTAGATTTTCCATTATTTTTGCATGCATAACACCCACTTTACGTCCATTTTAACACTGAAATGATGTGTAACACCAACATTTCGCCCATTTAGCCACAAAATGGAAACTGACGCCCACTTTTCGGATTCTTATCGCCGAGTGTTACTTTCTCCATGTGAGTAATGCTGAGAAAAAATAATACCGTCTGCCCACTTTTTTGGGGCGGAATCATCAGAATGGGCAATCCCAAAGCCCATAATATCGTCCAGCGTTACTTTCGGCACGTAATTAACACCGAGATTTAATAATACCACCCGGCCACTGCTTTTTGTCGTAAAGATCACATTTGCCGAAATTAACGCCCAGGAGATCACCCATCCTTACTTTCGACACCTCACACACATCTCGCCCACAATATCGCTCGCCAAAAAAAAAGCCGGGAAAAAGTGGAACTAACCAGAACTACTCACAGTGGCATGGACGCCATGTTCTAAATCACATGTCGCATCATTTAAAAGGCTGCTCTGCTTCAACCTCGAGGGAGTTCGGATATACTCTGGAGGTCTTTGGAGGTGATGTGAACATCTGAACAAACATCTTATCATACTGTGGACGATTGGAATTTATAGGTGTCTTAGTGGGGACATTCATTCTTTGTGAGCAATCAGTGGGAAACAGATAGCTATTGAAATGGGGTCTGTCCTTTCTCACCCTCTCTTGATGACCACTTACATGCTGCAGACTCGAGATGGCAGCATCATGTGCCCAATGTAAGATATGACAGACTGATGAGGAGGACCAGATGCTACACCCCCCCGCAAGTACAGGGAGAAGCAGTTTTACCTCAACTTGTGTGACACCACCTGCCTTCAGAGACTGTGCTTCCACAAAGAGGTTATCAGTGAGATATGCCAGCTCATCAGGGGAGATCTTCAGCCTGCCAGCACCATCAGGACCGCATTGTCCATCGAGGTCAAAGTCACAATGGCACTGTCATTCTCCACGTCGGGTTCTTTTCAGGCCTTAGCTGGCAACATTTGCGGTATGTCTCAGCATGCCACACATTGCTGCATTAGACAGGTCACTGAAGCCCTGTAAGCATGCAGGATGGACTTTATCAGCTTCCCTATGACCAGGGAGGCTCAAACAGAGAGGGCTCTAGGATTCTACCGAATTGCTAACTTCCCCAAGGTGCTGAGAGCAATAAACTGTACGCACATCTCAATGCGGGCACTTTTTCAGGATGCAGAGGTTTTCAGGAACTGCAAGGGATTCCACTCCCTGAATGTGCAACTCGTTGTCGACCACCAGCAAGTTATTATGGCAGTGAATGCTAAATTTCCAGGCAGCATCCATGATGCTCACATCCTGCGTGAGAACACTGTATCTGACATGTTTACCAATCAGCCACAAGGTCAATGCTGGATGGTTCGTGACAAAGGATATGGCCTCGCCACCTGGCTGATGACCCCGCTGCGTGACACTCACACCGAAGCCGAGAAGCGATACAACGAGAGCCACAGAACCACTCGCCATATCATGGAGAAAACCATTGGAATGGTTAAGCAGCACTTTTGATGCCTGGACCACTCAGGAGGTGAGCTCCAATACCACCCTGAGCAGGTAGCTCAATTCGTGGTGGTATGCTCCATGCTGCACAACTTGGCTATCAGGAGGGGACAAGAATTGCCAGAAGCGTGTGATGGTCCACCTCAGGAGAGAGAGGAAGAGGAGGAAGGGGAGGTGGATGCTGACCTCGGGCCACGCAATCAGGCTGATGCTGAAGCCAGGCCCCCAGCCTCCTGTAGAATGCAGGAAAGGGTCCATGGTGGCATCATAGCTGCAAGACTCTTACGTCAGGAGCTCAATAATGTGCGCTTTGCCTGAAAGAACATTGGTGGTATTTACAAGTCTGACACACTGCTGGGTGTGCAGGTCATACATCAATGGTGTGCATCACCGATGTGGAGGAAATGCCTCCGAGAGGGCGCTGAGTGCCTCGAGTCTCATCGTCGAGTGCATGCAGAAAACAAGTGCAGGCAACGGAAAGAACGTGCGGCAAACCTGTCCCACCCTCCCTTACCTTCAACGACTGTGTGTCCCACCTGTGGCAGGGACTGTGGCTCTCGTATTGTACTGTTCAGCCACCTAAGGATTCATTCTAAGAGTGGAAGCAAGTCTCCCTCAATTTCGAGGGACTGCCTATGATGATGATGCATCACCTTGGTGACAGTTAAAGTTAAGTGTAATTATACCCTTTAATGTTAAGGAATCACCAGTGTGTAACGGTGCAGCTATCTGAACCAATGCGCAACAAAGTTATGTCAAATAAAACACAGTTAAACCGACCATTTGTCTAAAATCATAAGTATATCTGTAAAAACCAAACCTTCCCCCCACCCTCCCCCCCCGCTTCTCATCCCCACCTCAACCCTTTCCCCTTCCCCTCCTGACTCCAAACCGCCTAGCCGAAGAGCTCCTCACGCGATGCTTCATTGGTGGGTTGGATGGCGGCAGAACCGCTGCTTGGACGGATACGGGAGAGGTGGGAACATGCTCCGAGCCAGAAGAAGATCTTCCTCCTGGCTCCCATGCGTGGCTGGCAATGGCGGTGTGGCACCTTGGGGTGCAGTGCCTCCCTCCGGGACCACTGGGTGCCCTCTGCCACCAGTGTTCCTGGCGAACAGCTCCAGGGCCTGCTCCATGCCTTCCAGGTTATATATTATTTGATGGACAAAAACTCAGTGCCAACTACGATCTTGGTGCTTCGTAGGCTTTTTGCTGCTGGTGAATCTCCCTCGTGCCTCCCACAACAGCCAAACAAGCACACACCACACCCTCACACACTTTCAGTCCCTCTCTGCTCCCTCTCTCTCTGTCTCCTCTTCTGCACATGTAATGATGACCCTTGACCTCCTGAATCGCGGGAAAGGAGCAATGCCGTGCCGTTGCTAAGGACGGTGACACTTTACGGCAGGAGGTCAGCGAGATGGCAGGTGAGGTTAAGATGACAGAAACGCACTGTTAATGGTGAGAGTTGTTGCTCCAAGGAGGTGACAGTGAATAGAGGGTTCACTGCAAACACTTCCAAAGTGCATGCAGCTCAAAAGTCTCTTCAAAAACTTGAAGGTTTGAGCTTCTGACATTGGAAAGTGAACAGCTGTGAAATGGTAGCTTTTATACCACTTCTGCAGCTGTCAATGAACCAAAGCAATAGAGAGTCACTGAATACCTGACTCCTCTTGCCTGACGTGTTCTCTGAGGCACGGAAAAGCCTTCAAAAGGTTAGTAAAATTGTAAGTGCTTGCTTTTAAGCCTCTTAACTAGCATTTAAGTACTTTTTAATTATGTTAGTTACCTGTCCTGCTGCTTGCTGTTTGGTCTGCTATCCAAACACAGATCTGACAGGTCAGAAACTCACATGGAGGCGGGTTCAGAGCGGGATCCTGACCCGCTGTCAATCAGGGCCATTTTGACAGTGGGCCCCCCTCCAACCTGGCACTCACAGGGCTGGGAAGATTCTGGCCTATGTGTGGAGAGAACAGAGGAGGCAAAGTTTTATGTGTGGACCCTTCATCAAAACACTAATAGGATGTCCGGTACATTAGTCTCATCGCCGAGAGTATGCAGAAATCAAGCGCAGGCAGTGGAAAGAGCGTGCAACAACCCTTTCCCTCAACGACTATCTGTCCCACTTGTGACAGGGACTGTGGTTCTCGTATTGGACTGTTCAGCCACCTAAGGACTCATTTTAAGAGTGGAAGCAAGTCTTCCTCGATTCCGAGGGTCTGCCTATGATGATGATGATGACGATGGTGACTTTTTTTGTACTCACGCCTGTAAAGTCCTTACTCTACAGCATGAAACCACACGAGGCACATTCTCGGGACAAGGCCACTCTCTGACCTTAACTCTTTATTACAGCACTCCAGAAGTGATGACCCTGCATGGGACCTCCCTTTATATACCTGAGTGATCAGGTAAGGCGTGTCTCCCACAAGTTCACCCCCTGTGGTCAAGGTGTGTATCTAAGTTGAGTGTATACAGTAATACAGTGGTGTTACATTGTAGTTACAAACATGACATCACCTTCCCCCCCACCCCCCCAACCTCCAAGTCTTATTGGGATCATAGGTTTAGTCTTTCAGGTGGTCTGCGCTCCCTCGTGGAGCGCTGCAGTTGGGGCTCTGGTTGTTGGACATTGACATGAGTGTGTGTCACCTGTGGTGATTCCGGCCTGTCTGGGCTGACCTCAGGGACTGTGCATTCCTCTGATTGCTTTTGTTGCATGTTCACTGGCGGTAGTGTGAGCTCCATCTCATGGTCTTCTTCAGGTTCCTCCGTGTCCTTGCTGAACCTTTTTTTTACTTGGTCCAGATGCTTACGGCATATCTGGCCATTGTTGAGTTTTACCACAATGACCCTATTCCCCTCTTTGTCAATTACAGTACCCTCGAGCCATTTGGGCCCCATGGCGTGATTGAGGATGAATACAGGATCATTTATTTCTATACATCTCCCCCTCGAATTACGGTCATGGTACTCGTTTTGTGACTTGTGCTTGCCCTCAACTATGTTGATCAGGACTGGGTGGATGAGAGACAACCAAGTTTTGAGTGTCCATTTCATGAGTAGCTCTGCGGGCGGGACCCCATGAGCGAGTGCGGGCGGGATCTATAGGCCAGCAGGAGGCGCGATAGGTGGCATTGTAGGGAGGGTCCTTGAATCCTGAGCATCCCTTGCTTAACTGCACGTTCCGCCTGGCCATTGGAGGCCGGCTTGAATGGCGCAGGCCCGGCGTGGTTGATGCCATTGCCCGACATAAACTCCCAGAATTCATAGCTCGTGAAACATGGGCCATTATCACTAACCAGGATGTCTGGCAAGCCTTGGGTTGTGAAGATCGCACTAGGCTTTCCACGGTGGTGGATGACGTGCATGAATTCAGGATGATACAGTCGATCCATTTCGAGTACGCATCTACCATGATAAGGAATATCTTCCCCATGAATGGGCCCGCGTAGTCAACGTGAATGCGTGACCATGGCTTGGTGGGCCAGGGCCACGGGCTGAGTGGAGCTTCCCTGGGGGCATTATCCAGCTGGACACATGTCGTGCACCTGCGAACACAATGTTCCAGGTCTGAGTCAATTCCGGGCCACCAAAATTGTGACCGGGCAATGGCCTTCATCATCACAATGCCTGGGTGCTCGCTGTGGAGTTCCCTGATGAACGCCTCCCTACCCTTCTGGAGCATGACTACCCGGCTGCCCCAGAGCAGGCAGTCAGCTTAGATGTAGAGCTCATCCATCCGTCTGTGGAATGGTCTGGCCTCCTCAGGGCATGCTCCGTGTGCGGGCGCCCAATCCACAGTCAGGACACATTTCTTAATCAGGGATAGGAGGGGATACCTGTTTGTCCAGATTTTGATCTGGCAGGCTGTGACAGGGGAGCCTGCACTGTCGAAGGCATCGACAGCCATGACCATCTCAGCGCTTTGCTCAGCTGCCCCCTCGGTGGTGGCCAGTGGAAGTCTGCCGAGCGCGTCAGCACAATTTTCAGTGCCGGATGGAGTAGTCATAAGCAGCCAGTGTGAGAGCCCATTGCTGTATGCGAGCTGATGCACTGGCATTGACAGCCTTGCTGTCTGACAACAGGGATGTGAGTGGCTTATGGTCCATCTCTAATTTAAACTTCCTACCAAAGAGATACTGATGCATTTTTTTTACACCATAGACACATGCAAGCGCTTCCTTCTCGACCATCCCATAACCCCGTTCTGCTTGAGAGCGCGACCTGGAGGCATAAGCCACAGGTTGTAGCTGACCCTCAGCATTACCCTGCTGCAACACGCACCCAACCCCATAGGACGATGCATCACATGTCAGAACTAAACTTTTACAGGGGTCGTACAGGGTCAACAGCTTGTTTTAACACAGTAGGTTTCGCGCCAGATCAAAAGCCCGTTCCTGACAGTCCCCTCAAAACCAATCGCAACCCTTACACAGGAGCACATGTAGTGGCTCCAACAATGCGCTCAAGTTCAGCAGAAAGTTCCCAAAATAGTTCAACAGTCCCAGGAATGAACGCAGCTATGATGTGTTGCAGGGCCTGGGTGCTCATCGAATCACCTCTGTTTTGGATTCGGTGGGCCGAATCCCATCCTAGTCGCCAATGTAAAGTCCTTACTCTACAGCATGAAATCACACGAGGCACATTCCAGGGACAAGGCCACTCTCTGACCATAACTCTTTATTACAGCACTCCAGAAGTGATGACCCTGCGTGGGACCTCCTTTTATATACCCGAGTGATCAGGTAAGGAGTGTCTCCCACAAGTTCACCCCCTGTGGTCAAGGTGTATATCTAAGTTGAGTGTATACAGTAATACAGTGGTGTTACATTGTAGTTACAAACATGACAACGCCAATGTTTATGAGTCCATGAAGTAATTGATGACAATAAGAATTAAATCATTCTGTGCAGTATTTTTAAGATAATGCAAGCAGTAACAATGGATATTCACTCCCATGCTATATGTATAGTACAACCCTGATTTTCAGAGAGTAATTTACCTCCATGGGGAAAAAAGCATATTAAATAAGTCTATCTTGGGGCCGAATTTAACTCTACTTGCCTGGCGGAAAACAGGCAGGTGGGGCAGTTAAAATTGCCCAGGTTGCTTAATTACCCTGGAAAGAATGAGTGCTAATGGTTCCCAGTTTTAACCTGAAGTTAAGATTGGACCTGGGCCCCGGTATTGACAGGGGTGTGTTGTGTACGGGGGTGGGGTGGTGATGGTGGGGGGAAGGGGTCGCTGAGCTTCAGACAGGAAACCCAGAAGTCTGGGATTCCCCACATGCTGTGGAGTGAATTATCTCCTTGGCAGTCAGCCTGATTGACAGGCTTGGCTTCCAGTCGGGCAGGGAGGGCTCCAGAGTTGGCTGCAGGAGCAGGTAGGGAGCCTGCAGCTGCTAGTGGGGTCCAGGGGCTGCGGGAGGTGGGAGGGTGATCCCCGACCCAGGTTAAATCAGAGGCTTCCAGCTTCATTGAAATATTTAAATTGTTAGACCGCCTCCTGGGAGCGGTTTGGCTGCCCGCCCCTTGTTCCACCTCCAGAAACCCGGAGGTGGGCGGGTTGGAGGAGAATTGGGGACGGGTTTCAGATTTTTTTACATTTTAAATCTGACACGACCCCAACCCACCTATTTTTGGCAGTTCAAATTTACCCCATTATCTCGATAGCTGTGTGCTACTAAAACATATTGGACAGATTAAAGACAAGTCAGAACGAGAAAGCTCATATGATAGGGTGTGAGGGATCTCAAAAGAAATTGCTAGTCAGATGAAGAATGTTTGGGGATGGAGGTCTGAGAGTGGGAAACAATAAAAGAAAGCAAGCATTGCACAGGAAATTTCAATTAAAGAGAAAACAATAGTAATGGTGACAAAACCCTAGAAAATGCTGGAAACACTCAACATGCCAGGCAGCATCTGTGAAGCGAAAAACCAAGTTAACGATTCAGGTCAATGACATTTTTCAGAACTGGAAGAAGTTAGAGATTTAACAGTTTATAAACAAGTACAAATCCAGAGAAAATTGGTGGAGGAGGGAACAAAGGGATAGGTCTACATAAGAACATAAGAAATAGGAACAGGAGTAGGCCATTTGGTCACTCGAGCCTGCTCCGCCATTCAATAAGATCATGGCTGATCTGCTCTTGGCCTCAACTCCACTTTACTGCCTGTTCCCCATAACCCTTGACTCCCTTATAGTTCAAAAATCTGTCTATCTCGACCTTAATGACTCAGCCTCCACAGCTCTCTGGAGTAGAGAATTCCACAGATTCATGATCCTCTGAGAGAAGAAATTCCTCCTCATCTCCGTTTTAAATGGGCGATCCCTTTTTCTGAAACTATGCCCCCTAGTTCTAGATTCCCCCATGAGTGGAAACATCCACTCTGCATCCTACCTGTCAAGACCATTCAGAATCTTATATGTTTCAATAAGATCACCTCTCAGTCTTCTAAACTCCAATGAGTACAGAGGCAACCTGCTCAATCTTTCTTCATAAAACAACTCCTTCATCTCAGAAGTGAACCTTCTCTGAACTGCATCCAATGCAATTATATCCCTCCTTAAATAAGGAGACCAAAACTGTATGCAGTACTCCAGGTTGGTCTCACCAATGCCCTGTAGATTTGTAGCAAGACTTCCCTACTTTTATACTCCATCCCACTTGCAATAAAGGCCAACATTCCATTTGCCTTCCTAATTACTTGCTGTATCTGCAAGCTAACATTTTGTGTTTCATGTACAAGGACCCCCCAGATTCCTCTGTATCACTGCATTTTGTAGTCTCTTATATTTAAATAATAATTTGCTTTTTTATTCTTCCTACCAAAGTGGATAACCACACATTTTCCCACATTATACTCCATCTGCCAATTTTTTTGCCCACTCACTTAATCTATCTATATATCCCTTTGCAGATCTGGTGTCCTCCTCATAACTTGCTTTCCCACCTATCTTTGTATCATCAGCAAATTTGGCTACAGTACACTCGGTCCCTTCATCCAAGTCATTAATATAGATTGTAAATAGTGGAGGCCCCAGCATCAATCCCTGTGGCACCCCACTTGTTATAGTAACCCACTTATCCCGACTCTCTGTTTCCTATTAGTTAGCCAATCCTCTATCCATGCTAATATATTACCCCCAATCCTGTGTGCTGTTATCTTCTGCAGTGACCTTTTATGTGGCACCTTATCGAATGCTTTCTGGAAATCCAAATACACTACATCTACTGGTTCCCCCTTATCCACCATACTCGTTACATTCTCAAAGAACTCTAGAAAATTTGTCAAATATGATTTCCCTTTCATAAAACCATGCTGACTCTGCTTGATTGTATTATGATTTTCTTAATCTCCTGCTACTATTTCTTTAATAATTGACTCCAGCGTTTTCCAAATGACAGATGTTAGGCTAACTGGTCTATAGTTTCCTGCTTTTTGCTTCCCATATTTCTTGAATAGGGGCATTACATTTGTGGTTTTCCAATCTGCTGGGACCTCTCCAGAATCCATGGAATTTTGGTAGATTACAACCAATGCATCCACTATCTCTGCAGCCACTTCTTTTAAGACCCTATGATGTAGGCCACCAGATCCAGGGGACTTGTACACCTTTAATCCCATTAGATTGTCTAGTACTTTTTCTCTAGTGATAGTGATTATTTTAAGTTCCACCCTCCCCTATAGCCCCTTTGTTATCTATTATTATTGGGATGCTTTTAGTGTCTTGTACCATGAAAACTGATACAAAATATTTGTTCAAAGTCTCTGCCATTTCCCTGTTTCCCATTATTAATTCCCCAGTCTCATCCTCTAAGGGACCAACATTTACTTTAGCTACTCTGTTCCTTTTTATGAACCTGTAGACGCTCTTACTGTCTGTTTTTATATTTCTTGCAAGTTTACTCTCATAATCTATCTTCTCCCTCTTTATTATGTTTTCTGTTGTCCTTTGCCGGTTTCTAAAAATTTCCCAATCCTT
Organism: Pristiophorus japonicus; assembly: GCF_044704955.1. NCBI lineage: Eukaryota > Metazoa > Chordata > Chondrichthyes > Pristiophoridae > Pristiophorus > Pristiophorus japonicus. The sequence continues at coordinate 74,626,614 of NC_091982.1, read as the reverse complement.
TGGCTTAACACTAATCTTTGCAACATTGTATGTCTTTATTTAGAATGTAATACCATCCTTTAATATGCACATAGATTGGGCTAGCCAAACTGGAAGCAATACGGTGGAGGAGGATTTCCTGGAGTGCATAAGGGATGGTTTTCTAGACCAATATGTTGAGGAACCAACTAGGGGGGAGGCCATCTTAGACTGGGTGTTGTGTAATGAGAGAGGATTAATTAGCAATCTCATTGTGCGAGGCCCCTTGGGGAAGAGTGACCATAATATGGTGGAATTCTGCATTAGGATGGAGAATGAAACAGTAATTTCAGAGACCATGGTCCAGAACTTAAAGAAGGGTAACTTTGAAGGTATGAGGCGTGAATTGGCTAGGATAGATTGGCGAATGATACTTAGGGGGTTGACTGTGGATGGGCAATGGCAGACATTTAGAGACCGCATGGATGAAGTACAACAATTGTACATTCCTGTCTGGCGTAAAAATAAAAAGGGGAAGGTGGCTCAACCGTGGCTATCTAGGGAAATCAGGGATAGTATTAAAGCCAAGGAAGTGGCATACAAATTGGCCAGAAATAGCAGCGAACCTGGGGACTGGGAGGAATTTAGAACTCAGCAGAGGAGGACAAAGGGTTTGATTAGGACAGGGAAAATGGAGTACGAGAAGAAGCTTGCAGGGAACATTAAGGCGGATTGCAAAAGTTTCTATAGGTATGTAAAGAGAAAAAGGTTGGTGAAGACAAACGTAGGTCCCCTGCAGTCAGAATCAGGGGAAGTCATAACGGGGAACAAAGAAATGGCGGACCAATTGAACAAGTACTTTGGTTCGGTATTCACTAAGGAGGATACAAACAACCTTCCGGATATAAAAGGGGTCAGAGGGTCTAGTAAGGAGGGGGAACTGAGGGAAATCTTTATTAGTCGGGAAATTGTTTTGGGGAAATTGATGGGATTGAAGGCCGATAAATCCCCAGGGCCTGATGGATTGCATCCTAGAGTACTTAAGGAGGTGGCCTTGGAAATAGCGGATGCATTGACAGTCATTTTCCAACATTCCATTGACTCTGGATCAGTTCCTATGGAGTGGAGGGAAGCCAATGTAACCCCACTTTTTAAAAAAGGAGGGAGAGAGAAAACAGGGAATTATAGACCGGTCAGCCTGACCTCAGTAGTGGGTAAAATGATGGAATCAATTATTAAGGATGTCATAGCAGTGCATCTGGAAAATGGTGACATGATAGGTCCAAGTCAGCATGGATTTGTGAAAGGGAAATCATGCTTGACAAATCTTCTGGAATTTTTTGAGGATGTTTCCAGTAAAGTGGACAAAGGAGAACCAGTTGATGTGGTATATTTGGACTTTCAGAAGGCTTTCGACAAGGTCCCACACAAGAGATTAATGTGCAAAGTTAAAGCACATGGGATTGGGGGTAGTGTGCTGATGTGGATTGAGAACTGGTTGTCAGACAGGAAGCAAAGAGTAGGAGTAAACGGGTACTTTTCAGAATGGCAGGCAGTGACTAGTGGAGTGCCGCAAGGTTCTGTGCTGGGGCCCCAGCTGTTTACATTGTACATTAATGATTTAGACGAGGGGATTAAATGCAGTATCTCCAAATTTGCAGATGATACTAAGTTGGGTGGCAGTGTGAGCTGCGAGGAGGATGCTATTAGGCTGCAGAGTGACTTGGATAGGTTAGGTGAGTGGGCAAATGCATGGCAGATGAAGTATAATGTGGATAAATGTGAGGTTATCCACTTTGGTGGTAAAAACAGAGAGACAGACTATTATCTGAATGGTGACAGATTAGGAAAAGGGAAGGTGCAACGAGACCTGGGTGTCATGGTACATCAGTCATTGAAGGTTGGCATGCAGGTACAGCAGGCGGTTAAGAAAGCAAATGGCATGTTGGCCTTCATAGCGAGGGGATTTGAATACAGGGGCAGGGAGGTGTTGCTACAGTTGTACAGGGCCTTGGTGAGGCCACACCTGGAGTATTGTGTACAGTTTTGGTCTCCTAACTTGAGGAAGGACATTCTTGCTATTGAGGGAGTGCAGCGAAGGTTCACCAGACTGATTCCCGGGATGGCGGGACTGACCTATCAAGAAAGATTGGATCAACTGGGCTTGTATTCACTGGAGTTCAGAAGAATGAGAGGGGATCTCATAGAAACGTTTAAAATTCTGACGGGTTTAGACAGGTTAGATGCAGAAAGAATGTTCCCAATGTTGGGGAAGTCCAGAACCAGGGGTCACAGTCTGAGGATAAGGGGAAAGCCATTTAGGACCGAGATGAGGAGAAACTTCTTCACCCAGAGAGTGGTGAACCTGTGGAATTCTCTACCACAGAAAGTAGTTGAGGCCAATTCACTAAATATATTCAAAAGGGAGTTAGATGAAGTCCTTACTACTCGGGGGATCAAGGGTTATGGCGAGAAAGCAGGAAGGGGGTACTGAAGTTTCATGTTCAGCCATGAACTCATTGAATGGCGGTGCAGGCTAGAAGGGCTGAATGGCCTACTCCTGCACCTATTTTCTATGTTTCTATGTTTCTATGTTTATTTCTTAGTTAGCCATGGATGGTTGATCCTTCTCATTGAGTCTTTTTTTCTCACTGGAATATATCTTTGATGAGAGTTATGAAATATCTCCTTAAATATCTGCCACTGCTTATCTACCATCTTACCCCTTAATCTATTTTCCCAACCCATACCTTTGTAATTGCCTTTATTTAAGTTCAGGACACTAGTTTGAGACCCAAGTTTCTCACCCTCAAAATGAATTTGAAATTCTAATAAGCTATGATCACTCTTCCCTAGAGGATCCTTCACTATGAGATCTTTAATTAATCCTATCTCATTATACATTACCAGATCTCAAATTGCCTGCTCCCTCATTGATTCCACCAAATATTGTTCTAAGAAACCATCCTGAATACACTCTATGAACTTATCCTCAAGGCTACCTTTGCCAATTGGATTTGTCCAACCTATGTTTCTATGAAGATTAAAGTTGACCATGGTTATTGCAGTACCTTTCTTACAAGCCACCATTATTTTTTTGATTTATATTCTGTTCTACACTGTAGCTACTGTTAGGAGGTCTATAGACTACTCACACAAGTGACTTATTTCCCTTACTATGTCTTATCTCCACTCAAACTGATTCTACATCTTGATCTTCTGAGCCAATATCATTTCTCACTACAGCACTGATCTCTTCATTTATTAACAGAGCTACCCTTTTCCTTTCTGCCAACTGTCCAAAATGTCAAATACTCCTGAATATTCAGATCCCAGCCTTGGCCACCTTACAACCATGTCCCTGTAATGCCTATCAGATTATACCTATTTATTTCTATTTATGCCATCAACTCATCTATCATGTTACAAATGTTGCATGCATTCAGATAAAGAGCCTTTAATTTGGTCTTTTTACCATTTTCCCCTACTCTGATTGTAATTTATGGGTGCACTCTGATGTGTGTACTCTCTGTCCCTTCCTGTCATGCTCATTACCCCTATCACAACCCTCCAATATTGCCTTCTCCTTTCTCTTTAACTTTTTAAATTTCCCCTCACCTGAAGCCACTATTTAGTTTAAAGCTCTATCTACAGCCCTAGTTATTCGATTCGCCAGATCTGTGAGAGGGCACGAGTGATTAAATGACAAAAGTGATGAAAACGCAAGGCAAAAGTGGATGGTAATGGGAGAAATGGAGTGCTGCAAATACAGAGGGAGGTAGATTCGAGTGAGTGAGGGGAGTAGAGAAATTGAGACAGCTGATGTCATGCTGGCAGTTCCCAATGAGTAGATCAAGAAAGGGTAAAAGGCTGGGGGAGGGGTCCAGGGAATGGAGACTCTACATCAGCAAATAGTCTAAAGAGAAATAAAATATAATTGTATTGGGTTGTTTAAAATTAAGGCTATTAGTTGCATTTTTCATTAAAAAAAGACAGGATTATGGAAAATGATCCTTGAAATACTGATACAAATTCTTATAATTCCATGCAATAAAATATCATTTTACCTGTTTAGTTACTGTACAAGTGATCCGGCTCATAATTCATGCTATTAAGGAGATATCTGTAAACCTAGTGATATCTATCAATCTTTGTTACCATGTTGAATTTTTGGTTGCGTGTTGCTTGCGTGTAGTCATACATTTCCACTGTAATGATATGCTGAATAGAAAGTGCTGCTCTTGGCCCACTGTATTGCAGTGTTAGGTCATGATGTTCTGGTTATAATGTCTGGCTGCCTCTAATAATGAAGTATAAAACCCTACTGCAAGGAATGACTGTGAAACATCAGCAGCAGTACAGATATTTGTTTTCTTACTGGATTGAGTCTGACGCTAGCCACCGCCCCTCAGTAAGTCAGTAAACTATCATCGATAACGATGTTAATGTGTGTGTGTGTGGCCAGTGGAAACAGGGCATATAAACAGAGAGCTCTCATCTCCTCTTAAACCCCAAGTACAACTGTGTATTTGCCGGCACAGATGTTTCAGCATGTTCTGTTGAATGTTAAGTTTCAGTTAAAACTCGACTTAAATCTTGAAAGTTGAAAACCCGCGTTAAGAAAACCTGTTAACTACCTCTTAATTGCTTTCAATCATTAACCCGCTTCTCACAAGCGGGCTTCTCGCACGCTGTTGAACGCGTTCCAGTGAAATGCGAGAGTTGACGGGTTGAAGCTGGCCTCCCGACGTTCTGTCAATTTCAGTGCTTTTTCCGACCCACCCACTCCCAAATCACGAGTAAAAATTCCCCCATGGTCTTGGTGATCGACAGGATAGAGGGTTTGAATTTCAGCTTGGGGTTGATGAATACCACAAGTGCTCCCATGATCTGGCTTAGCCTGAATGCGATCCTGGGGAGTAAAGTGGAATCAATAACAAGGGAGCAGTTTATGGTTGGGCTGAAAATGATGATTCATAGGTGCAGACTCCAATAATCTAAATGGAAGTTTGCCATCCTGCCTTTACCCTGATTTGGGGTTTCAAAAAAAATCACCATGGTACCTGCAGTGGGAATAAGTCTAGTTTTTTTTGGACCCTATAATTTCAACGAAATGTAACTTTATGTTGGAAATAATAGGATTTGTTCCAATTGGTCCGAAATTATTGACCCCAATGCTAAGTCCAGGTAGGTGGGTGGGTAGCAAGGTAGCTGGAACCTCACCCGCTGCCCAAGAATTGAGTTCCGAGTTCATTTAAATCCTGGGTAGGAAATTGGTGGAAGCATTGGAAAATCACCCTTCCAACAGGTTCCCTGCCAAAACCAGGTAGGTGTCAGGATCAGCTTCAGGGTCCATCTCTTGGGGGTACTGCAGTCGGGGAGGGGAGTGTCCTTGGCAGGGGAGACCGAAGCTTTTCTTGTGGAGCCAGAGAATCACTCCTGGTTTTACATAAGAACATAAGAATTAGGAACAGGAGTAGGCCATCAAGCCCCTCAAGCCTGCTCCGCCATTCAACGAGATCATGGCTGATCTGGCCATGGACTCAGCTCCACTTAGCCGCCCGCTCCCCATTACCCTTAATTCCCTTATTGGTTAAAAATCTATCTATCTGTGATTTGAAAACATTCAATGAGCTAGCCTCAATTGCTTCCTTGGGCAGAGAATTCCACAGATTCACAACCCTCTGGGAGAAGAAATTCCTTCTCAACTCGGTTTTGAATTGGCTCCCCCATATTTTGAGGCTGTGCCCCCTAGTTCTAGTCTCCCCGACCAGTGGAAACAACCTCTCTGCCTCTATCTTGTCGCTCCCTTTCATTATTTTAAATGTTTCTACAAGATCACCCCTCATCCTTCTGAACTCCAACAAGTAAAGACCCAGTCTACTCAATCTATCATCATAAGGTAACCCCCTCATCTCCGGTATCAGCCTAGTGAAACGTCTCTGTACCCCCTCCAAAGCTAGTATATCCTTCCTTAAGTAAGGTGACCAAAACTGCATGCAGTACTCCAGGTGTGGCCTCACCAATACCCTATACAGTTGCAACAGGACCTCCCTGCTTTTGTGCTCCATCCCTCTCGCAAAGGGGGAGGGGGGTAGAAAGGAGATGGGGGGGAAAAGGAGATGAGGGGGGAAAAGGAGATGGGGGGGGAAAGGAGATTGGGAGGGAGGGAGAAAGAGGGAGGTCAGGTCGGGGGGAGGGAGGTCAGGTCCGATCCAGTCCGGAGGCAGGGGGGGGGGGGGGAGCGGGTGTTGGGTCCGGTCCGGGGGGGGGGGGGAGCGGGTGTCGGGGGCGGGGGGGCGGGAAGCGGGAGTCGAGTCGGGTCGGGAGGAAGCAGGAGCTGGCCGTGGGAGGAGCCTTATTCACGCAGCCCCAGTGAGGCCATTCACCTTCCTGATTACCTGCTGCACCTGGGCCAATTGTGGAGCAGTGGAGGCGTGGCCTAAACAGTTGGAGCTGTGAGCAGTGAGAGAAGGAGCTGCTGTTTTTGCTCCTGGCTGGGCCTGTGAATCAGCCCAGGAAGAGAAGGAAGGAAGGAAGGGGCTTCACCACCAACTTTCACCCAGAGGGAGAGGAGGAAAAAGCAGAAAACTTGAACAACTTCACCATTTCTACAAAGAGTTGGAGAGAGGGGGAAAGACCAACAACAACATCCAGTATGGAAGGAGGGAGACTCTACCATTCTACAGGTGGGTGTATTGGTACAGTCCCTAAAAGACTTTGCTGTATCGGTGGGGGGAGGAAAGAAGACCAGTCGGGGGCCGGAACATCGCGGGGTGTGTGTGTGTGGAAGTGTGTGTGGGGGCCTTGCTTACAACTAGGCCCCACACACCTTTGAAGCACCCCTCCCCCATTGCCTAGCCTGGGATAGCTGGAGCTACCAGGCTGAAGAAACAATTAATCCACCCTAATTAACATCGTTGGGAGTGTGTGCCTGTGTGGCTCCAGCTGCACCAGGTGAAGACATCTTCTCCCCTCAACCGAAGACCACCCCAAAGACTATTTTTGTTTGCCATCTGGGGATTGCACCCACCCACAGCTGCAAGGGGAGACCTGCCCTCGCAGTTTCCCCCCTTCCCACCCCCCTCTCTCTTTCTCTGTTACTCTCTGTCTCTCCCCTCTCTCTCTGAGAGCCCTTTTCCTCCCAAATTGATTGGAAAAATATAAAACAATTAAGACAACTGAGCAGAGGGAGCAAGGCCCCTCCCCAATTGTCAACTAGGGGAGAGGTGTGCCTCGTTAAGAGCTCTTCTGCTCAGTCTATTAAATGAGGCCATTTAAAGACCATTAGGGCCTGTGACTTTGGGGTGGGTGTAGCCCTTAAAGGGACCCCGTGATGGCGACCCCATCTACGCCGGTGGCAGGGCCAGCTAGGACTTATGCGCAGGCGGCATCCACATCCACGGCACCTCCTGCCCCCACCTGCTGTCCTGCCACCATTCAGACTTATAACTGCGAAACACGGGGTCAAGAGCTACACTCACCCCACAATGAGCATTGAGGAGTGCGTGCGGGCGATGGCTGGGGTAGTCGGCCCCTCGGCCATTGTCGCAGCCTCCAAGATGTCTGGGAAGGCCGTGTTCTTCCTGGGGTCGGAGCGGGCGGTGTCCCTGGCCATTGAAAAGGGGCTCACGGTGGGGGGGGCGTTCCTGCCAGTGGACCCTCTCGAGGCTACCGTGCAGAGGGTCATTCTATCAAACGTCCCGCCCTTTGTTCCCGCTGAGCTCCTCCCTCACCTACACCAACTGGGGGAGGTAAGGTCGGGGATCAACCCCATACCGCTTGGCCTCAGGGAGAACAGCCTGCGCCACGTGTTCTCCTTCCGCCGCCAGCTCTTTGTCCGGCTGGCGCGGGAAGAGACGACAGAGGGCAATTTTAATGTGGTGCACGAGGGGACTGCCTACCGCGTCTTTTGGATGTCGGACGGCGTGCGGTGCCATGCCTGCAGGGAGGTGGGGCACGTTCGCAAGAACTGCCCCGCCTCCAAAGCCGCCAAACCACCGAGGGCAGCCAAGGCTGGCGCCGCCGCCACCCCTCACCCTAGTAGCGTCCGCGTGCCGGGAGCTGTGGGTGCGCGGGCATCGTCGGGGGCCTTTGTTTTCACGGCCTCTGGCGGGGGGGGGGGTGAGAGCGTCCGGCCGGAAAGAAGGCGCGGAAGAAGGCGAAACACCTAGAGGCGGGTCCCCTTAGTGCGCCAGACAAGCTGTTCACCGCGCTCGGCCCAACCCCGTCACTGGCGAGCACGGGGTGCCCTGAGCCCGTGCCCGAGCCCTTGACTAATACCGCAGAGGGGTTCGGGCGCGGGCAAGATAAGAAAAAGGGGGGAGTGGAGCTGGAGGCCTCGGCAGACACGGGTGTCTCCCTGTCTCCGTGCCCCCCCAGGAAAAAAAGGAGGCGCCGCTCCAATGAGGCGGGGGGGGAACAACATCCCTCCGCGGAGGAGTCGGTGCCCGCCGCGTGTCCCGCGTCCCCCACCGGCGCCCCCAAACTGCGCCGTAGGCACGAGGAATCTGTCCCTGGGGAGGGTGAGGCAGTCGAGGCTGCCCAGCCGCTGCCTCCCAGGGATGGCGTGAAAGATCTGCCTGTCGTGGGGGGCGTGGGGCCAGTGGAAGAATACGTAGCCGCCGGGTCGAGCGTCCCGGGAACTGAGGCGGGCGGGGCCGAAAAGGCCGAACCTGAGCCCGCCCAGCCAATATTCAACTTCCCCCGGGATTTGCTCGACTCGGCAGAAATACAAAGTATTAACACTTTTAATGAATCTGTACACGCTGGGCCGGGGGGTGGCGGTGGGGAGGGGGAGGAACACCCACCCTCGCCCCCTACTTTGGAGCTGGAGCGCTTGGAGGGCCTGGGGATTTCCTATGGCCGGGTCTCTCCATGTTCCCCGGTTCCTGGGGCGGAGGAGGAACCCCTTCCGCTGTCGCTTCCCGACCCAGCACCAATTCTAAAAGAGCCCAGTGGGGACTCCTCTGCCGACGATCCTGGGGGTGGGATCAGGGCAGAGCCAGGGCCAGATGGAGCGGCCGGGCCGTTTGCCGTACCTCGTGCGGTCGACGGGCCGGCTGCTAGCGGCGACCTCCCGGAGGAGGACGGGGACTCGGTGGAGGACGCTGGTGAAGATCTCGAGTCCATCGCCAGTGAGACGGTGGATCTCCTCGTACCCGCCGCTGAGTCCCCCCTCATTCCCGTAGAGGATCTCCGGGACTTTTTGGTCGAGAGCCAGGGTCGCCGCAACCGAGCCCATCTGGCCCGGGAAAGATGGTCCGAGTCGAGGCTGCTCATCGCTTCCGTCCGCGTCGCCGCTAAAACCATGGCCGCGGTCGGGCCCTTATCAAGGGCGCAAGGCCTTGAGCTGCGCCGGCTCAAAAAGTTCCTCGCTGGGCTGCTGAAGGAGTGGAGGTGAACAAAAGACTCCGCTCCCTTCCCCGCAATAGGTTAAGGTAGAGGTTGCACTATGCTTTTGCCATGAAGATAACCATAGCCAGCCTCAACATCAACGGCGGCAGAGAGGCACGCCGTAGATTTGACAATTTTTTGCTCCTGCGGGAGGGGAAATATGCGGTGTGCTTCCTGCAAGAAACACACACCGGGAGACGAAGCCACGTGGCTCCTGGAATGGCAAGGAGAGGTCCGCATGAACCACCTCACCGCCACTTCTAGTGGGGTGGCCATCTTGCTGGGCCCGCATTTTCAACCAGAGATCTTGGGGGTCGAGAAGCCCATGCCAGGCCGCTTGCTGCATGTAACGGTTCGCCTGGGGGACGTGCCGCTCCATCTCGTGAACGTGTACGCCCCTCAGCCCGGCCCGCAGCAGGCGCGCTTCTTCGAAGAAGTGTCCGCTCTTTTTGGCTCCGTCGACGTCGGCGACTGCATTGTCCTCGGGGGGGATTTTAACTGCACCCTCGAGGCGAGGGACCGCTCCGGTGCCCCGCAGAGCATGACGGCGATGGAGAAGTTGAGGGACCTGGTCGGGTCCTTCGACTTGGTGGACGTCTGGCGAAATCTCCACCCCGACTCCAGCGCCTTTACTTGGGTGAGGCCTGGAGTAGGATGGTCCAGAGTCGACCGCCTTTACGTGTCTCGGGCGTACGTTTCCTGCGTCCCGGCGGCCTCCATGCGGCCGGTGCCATGTTCGGACCACCACCTGGTGTGGGCGGAGCTCGCTTCGCTCCGCGCGAGGACGGGGTCCGCGTACTGGCACTTTAACAACCGGCTGCTGGAGGACGTGCGGTTCCAGGACTCGTTCCGTCGATTCTGGTCCGACTGGAGAAGGAAGCAGGGGGGCTTCCCCTCCTTGAGGCTATGGTGGGACGTGGGCAAGGCTCACGTCCGCGTCTTCTGTCAAGAGTACGCGAGGGGGTCGACCAAGAGGCGGGCGGCCGGAGTCGGGCGCCTAGAAAAAGAGGTGCTCGACCTGGAATCCCGTCTCGGTCAAGTCGTCGAGGACCCGGCCCTGCGGACGGTGTACGAAGCGAAGAAGGCCGCGCTGAAGGACCTGCAGCTCGTCGGGTCCCGAGGCGCGTTCGTGAGGTCACGGATCCGGTTCCTGCGGGATCTGGACCGCGGCTCCCCCTTCTTCTACTCGCTGGAAAAAAGGCAGAGTGTCCGTAAGCAGCTCTTGACGCTGCTGGCCGACGACGACTCTCTCGTCTCGGATCCGGAGGGCTTCAACAACAGGGCCCGTGAATATTACGGGGCTCTGTTCTCTCCGGATCCGTCCAGCGAGGAAGCGCGTAGAGTTTTGTGGGAGGACCTGCCGAAAGTCAGCCCGGAGGGCGGTGAAAATTTGGAAGCTCCGCTAAGCCTGGCAGAGCTGACCGGTGCCCTCGACCGGCTCTCGAGGGGAAAATCCCCGGGGCTGGACGGGCTGACCGTGGAGTTCCACAGGGCGTTCTGGGACGTCCTGGGGAGCGACTACGTGCGGGTCCTGGGGGAAAGTCTGGCGACCGGGGAGATGCCCCTCTCTTGGCGCAGGGCAGTCATCGTCCTGCTGCCTAAGAAGGGCGATCTCCGCCTCCTTAAGAACTGGCGCCCGGTCTCCCTCCTCAGCACGGACTACAAAATCTTCGCCAGGGCGATGTCTGCTCGCCTTGGCACCGTGCTGGACCACATGATCCACCCCGACCAGTCCTACACGGTCCCGGGCCGGACAATCCACGATAACATCCATCTGGTCCGGGACCTCATCCATCATTCCCAGGAGGCTGGTCTGTCGGTCGCCTTCCTATCTCTCGACCAAGAGAAGGCGTTCGACAGGGTGGATCACGACTATCTGCTCGGAACTCTGCGCGCTTTCGGGTTCGGGACGCATTTCGTCGCCCGGATCCGACTTTTGTACGCCGCCGCGGAGTGTCTGATTAAGGTTAACGAGTCCTTGACGGCACCCCTTCGCTTTAGGAGAGGGGTGCGCCAGGGATGCCCCATGTCCGGCCAGTTATACGCCATCTGCGTGGAGCCTTTCCTGCGCCTCCTGCGGACGAGGTTGACGGGACTGGCTCTGCAAGGGCCGGGCGTGGAGGTCGTCCTCTCGGCTTATGCCGATGACGTGCTCCTCGCGGTAGATGATCCCGCTGACCTGCGGAGGATGCGTGAGTGCCAGGAGATTTACTCGGCCGCATCCTCCGCCAGAATCAACTGGGAAAAATGTTCCGGACTCCTGGTGGGTCAGTGGCGGGTGGACTCCCTGCCGGAGGAGCTCAGGCCTTTTGCCTGGAGCACGACCCATCTCCTCTATCTGGGAGTCTACCTTAGCCCCGACGAGGAAGCCTGGCCGGCGAACTGGCAGGAGCTGGAGGGCAAGGTCACCTCTCGCCTAGGGCGCTGGACAGGACTGCTCCGAGTGCTGTCCGACAGGGGTTGAGCGCTAGTCATAAACCAGCTGGTGGCCGCAATGTTGTGGTACCGGCTGGTCACTTTGACCCCTCCCCCTGCGTTTGTCGCCAAGATACAGAAGAAGCTGGTGGACTTCTTCTGGAACAACAGGAAGCACTGAGTCTCTGCCGCGGTCTTGAGTCTCCCGCTTGAGGAAGGCGATCAGTCGTTGGTGTGCGTCAGCGCCCAGCTCGCGACTTTCCGTCTTCAGACCCTGCAGAGATACCTTTACGTCGAGCCCCCTCCTAGGTGGTGTGCTCTGGCGACGTATTTCTTCTGCCAGCAGCGCGACCTCAATTACGACACGCAGCTCCTGTTTGTGAATTTGGGGGGTGTCAGGACCGCCCTCCAGGAGCTGCCTGTCTTTTACAAGGAACTCATCAGGGTCTGGAACAAAGTCTCCACCAAGCGCAGCTCTCCGTCGGCTGGAGTGGTGGCTGTCCTGCAGGAGCCGCTGCTCGGGAATCCGAACCTCCACGACCGAGGTTTTATGTGGCGGTCGGAAGAGAGGGCTGTAGCTGGTGAGGTGACCAGGGTCAGGGACCTGCTCGATGGCGGAGGAGCGGGCTGGAATGCGCCAGGCATGCTGGCGCGGCGCATAAATTCAGCCAACGTCTGCCACGCGGCCGAAGCTATCGAGTCGCTAAAAACAGCTCTGGGCCCTGACTCCGTTAGGTGCATCGAGGAGGCTCAAGCACGTGGGGAGATCCCGTCCGAACTGACATCCGGACGGAATTCCTCATCGGCGCCAAACCCCGGAACCTCCCTCAGGAGCCGGCGCCTCACAACTTGAGCCGCTTCGGGGAAATACCCTCCGTGCCTTTCAGTTCCGCGCGGAGGGGTTTCCTGTACGGGCTGCTCCTGCACACTCTCAACTTTGCCATCCTCGCCGGCCGTCCGGACACGCCATGGCGTACCATCTTGCCGTCCGGAGGAGGCGGGGGTCCCCGATGGAGGGCACTCTATGCAGGAGTCCTCCCACTATTCATTGGGGACTTGGCCTGGAGGGTGGTGCACGGAGCAGTGCCGTGCAACAAATTTTTAAGCCAGTTCATGGACTCCCAGGCCACCTGCAATTTCTGCGGTCTGGAAGAGTCCGTGTTCCATGTTTTTATGGAATGCACGAGGTTGCAGCCCCTGTCTTATTATTTAAAGGGGCTGCTCCTGAAATTCTGGCTGCACTTCAGTCCCACTCTCCTGATCTTTGGGCACCCTGTGCAGAGGGGAGCGGGTAGGTCCGAGGGCCTCCTCGTAGGACTGCTCCTGGGCACGGCCAAGGGTGCCATCAGCCGGTCCAGGCAGCGGGCGGTCGAGGGGGTCGTTCAACCTGACTGCCTGCCTCTCTTCCGTGCGTACATCCGCGCCAGGGTGTCCTTGGAGATGGAGCACGCGGTGTCCACCGGTACGCTCGCGGCCTTCCGCGAGAGGTGGGCACCGGAGGGACTGGAGTGCATCGTCACGCCCAGCAACCAAATTTTAATTTGATTTTATGTTTTAAAGTTTAATTTGTTTTAATTGCCGGTGCTTTTAGTGTCCCCCTCCCCTTTTATAGGGGGCACTGGAAAAAATTTGATTTTAGTGCCCAAAAAAAACCCCAAAAAAAAACCACAAAAAAGGAAAAAAAGGGCCTTGTAAATGTCTGGTGTGTCATTCAGGTCGGGTGGCACCGTTTAATGTTTTATGTTTCATGCACAAGGACTCCCAGGTCCATCTGCACCGCAGCATGTTGTAATTTCTCCCCATTCAAATAATATTCCCGTTTACTGTTTTTTTTTCCAAGGTGGATGACCTCACATTTTCCGACATTGTATTCCATCTGCCAAACCTTAGCCCATTCGTTTAACCTATCCAAATCTCTTTGAAACCTCTCTGTGTCCTCTACACAACCCGCTTTCCCACTAATCTTTGTGTCATCTGCAAATTTTGTGACACTGCACTCTGTCCCCTCTTCCAGGTCATCTATGTATATTGTAAACAGTTGTGGTCCCAGCACCGATCCCTGTGGCACACCACTAACCACCGATTTCCAACCCGAAAAGGACCCATTAATCCCGACTCTCTGCTTTCTGTTAGCCAGCCAATTCTCTATCCATGCTAATACATTTCCTCTGACTCCGCGCACCTTTATCTTCTGCAGTAACTTTTGTGTGGCACCTTATCGAATGCCTTTTGGAAATCTAAATACACCACATCCATCGGTACACCTCTATCCACCATGCTTGTTATATCCTCAAAGAATTCCAGTAAATTAGTTAAACATGATTTCCCCTTCATGAATCCATGTTGCGTCTGCTTGATTGCACTATTCCTATCTGATGTCCCGCTATTTCTTCCTTAATGATAGCTTCAAGCATTTTCCCCACTACAGATGTTAAACTAACTGGCCTATAGTTACCTGCATTTTGTCTGCCCCCTTTTTTAAACAGAGGCGTTACATTAGCTGCTTTCCAATCCGCTGGTACCTCCCCACAGAGAGTTTTGGTAGATTATAATGAATGCATTTGCTATAACTTCCGCCATCTCTTTTAATACCCTGGGATGCATTTCATCAGGATCAGGGGACTTGTCTACCTTGAGTCCCATTAGCCTGTACAGCACTACCCCCCCTAGTGATAATGATTATCTCAAGGTCCTCCCTTCCCACATTCCCGTGACCAACAATTTTTGGCATGGTTTTTTGTCTTCCACTGTGAAGACCAAAGCAAAATAATTGTTTAAGGTCTCAGCCATTTCCACATTTCCCATTATTAAATCCCCCTTCTCATCTTCTAAGGGACCAACATTGACTTTAGTCACTCTTTTCCATTTTATATAAGCCATTTAAGACCGAGATGAGGAGAAACTTCTTCACCCAGAGAGTGGTGAACCTGTGGAATTCTCTACCACAGAAAGTAGTTGAGGCCAATTCACTAAATATATTCAAAAGGGAGTTAGATGAAGTCCTTACTACTCGGGGGATCAAGGGGTATGGCGTGAAAGCAGGAAGGGGGTACTGAAGTTTCATGTTCAGCCATGAACTCATTGAATGGCGGTGCAGGCTAGAAGGGCTGAATGGCCTGCTCCTGCACCTATTTTCTATGTTTCTATGTTTCTATGTTTCTATATATCGGTAAAAGCTGTAACTATCCATTTTTATGTTTTGCGCAAGTTTACTTTCGTAATTTTTTTTTCTTTCTTTATTGCTTTCTTAGTCATACTTTGCTCTCGTTTAAAATGTTCCCAATCTTCTAGTTTCCCACTAACCTTGGCCACCTTATACGCATTGGTTTTTAATTTGATACTCTCCTTTATTTCCTTGGTTATCCACGGCTGGTTATCCCTTCTCTTACCGTCCTTCTTTTTCACTGGAATATATTTTTGTTGAGCACTATGAAAGAGCTCCTTAAAAGTCCTCCACTGTTCCTCAATTGTGCCACCGTTTAGTCTGTGTTCCCAGTCTACTTTAGCCAACTCTGCCCTCATCCCACTGTAGTCCCCTTTGTTTAAGCATAGTACGCTCGTTTGAGACACTACTTCCACACCCTCAATCTGTGTTACAAATTCAACCAAACTGTGATCACTCATTCCAAGAGGATCTTTTACTAGGAGATCGTTTATTATTCCTGTCTCATTACACAGGACCAGATCTAAGATAGCTTGCTCCCTTGTAGGTTTGTAACATACTGTTCTAAGAAACAATCCCGTATGCATTCTATGAATTCCTCCTCAAGGCTACCCCATGCGATTTCCTGGCCCCTCAAGGGCAGCTTTGGAACGTTGAGAATCCATTGTTAGCACCAACCAATATTTCTTCCCACCTCCACAATCCTTCAACAGTCATCGTTGCAGTGTTCCTTTGAATACCTCAGTTGAAATAGACAGATGTGTCTCATAATCATGCCTGCTTGCGTTAATTGGTTGGGAAACCCTGAAGTCAAATGTAAATGCAATGGCTGGGTTAAAAAGTCACTGACAGATGCGCTGCAGCAACCTCTGGGTTTTGTGCATGCTATATGATCCTGGCCTCTGCACGCCACTCCCAAAACGTCTCTAGGTAAATATTCTGACCTATATATAGTAGCACTGCCTATTTTGCACGTACTGTAATAGAGCTCCCCATAGTGGACTACACTCCACCTAATGGACTACTGTGGTATTAATACTACTGACATAAGTAATAAAGGACCACGTGGAAAAGTCACATGAGGACAATTTTCTATTAAGAGCCATCTTGTATAGTGTATTAGTGATGTCATAAGCATATATCACATTGGTGACGAGGATAGGATTTCTGGATTCCCTAGCTGAAATTGTTTTTGGTGGATATTCCAGCCAACTGACAGAGAAGCTTTGAGAGGTTCTTTGGGCTAGATTTTCCATTATTTCTGCATGCATATCGTCTACTTAACGTCCATTTTAACACTGAAATGAGGTGTAACGCTCATATATCGCCCATTTAGGCACAAAATGGAAACTGATGCCCATTTCTTGGTCACGTATCGCCGAGTGTTACTTTCTGCATGTGCATAACGCTGAGAATAAATAATATGCCCGCCCACTTTTTTGGGGTGGAATCATCAGAATGAGCAAAACCAATGCCCATAGTATCATCCAGCATTACTTCGGCATGTAATTAACATCGAGGTTTAATAATACCGAAAGCCCACTGTTTTTTGCCTTAAAGATTGCATTTGCCGAAACTAATGCCCAGTATATTGCCCAACATTGCTTTTGGCATCTCGCGCACATCTTGCCGACAATATCGCTCGCCAAAAAAAATGCTGTGAAAAGTTGAACTGACCAGAACTACTCACAGCGGTATGGATGCCACGTTCTAAAGCACAGGTTGCATCATTTAAAAGGCTGCTCTGCTTCAACCTCGAGGGAGTTCGGATGTACTCTGGAGGTATTTTGAGGTGATGTGAACATCTGAATAAACATCTTATCATACTATGGACGTTTGGGATTTACTAGGTGTCTTAGTGGAGACATTCATTATTTGAGAACAATAGGTGTAAAACAGATAGCTATTGGAATGGGGCCTGTCATTTCTCACCCTCTCTTGGTGACCATGCACATGCTGCAGACAAGAGATGGCAGAAGGTACATTCGACAGCATCATGTACCCAATGTAAGATGTGCCAGACTGATGAGAAGGACCAGACATTACACAAGTACAAGGAGAAGCGGTCTTACCTCAACTTGTGCGACACCATCTGCCTTCGGAGACTGCGCTTCCACAAAGAGGTTATCTGTGAGATATGCCAGCTCATCGGGGAGATCTGCAGCCTGCCAGCACTATCAGGACTGCATTGTCCATCGAGGTCAAGGTCACTGTGACACTGTTGTTCTACACGTTGGGTTCCTTTCAGGCTTCAGCTGCGACATTTGCGGTATATCTCAGCATGCCACACATTGCTGCATTCGACAGGTCACTGAAGCCCTGTACGCACACAGGATGGACTTTATTAGCTTCCCTATGACCAGGGAGGCTCAGACTGAGAGGGCTTTAAGATTCTATCAAATTGCTAACTTCCCCAAGGTGAAAGGAGTAATAGACTGTACGAACATCGCGATGCGGGCACCTTTTCAGGATGCAGAGGTTTTCAGGAACTGTAAGGGACTCCAGTCCCTAAATGTGCAACTCGTTTTCGACCACCAGTAAATTATTATGGCTAAATTTCCAGGCAGCATCCATGATGCTCACATCCTGCGTGAGAGCACTGTATCTGACATGTTTACCAATTAGCCACAAGGTCAATGCTGGATGCTTGGTAACAAAGGATATGGCCTCACCACCTGGTTGATGACCCCCCTGCATGACACCCACACCAAAGCCGAGAAGCGATAAAATGAGAGCCACAGATCCACTTGCAATATCATCAAGAAAACCATTGGAGTGCTTAAGCAGCGCTTTAGATGCCTGGACCATTTAGGAGGCGAGCTCCAATACCACCCTGTGCAGGTAGCTCAATTCATGGTGGTGTGCTGCATGCTGCACAACTTGGCTATCAGGAGGGGACAAGAATTGCTAGAAGGATCTGACGGTCCACCTCAGGATAGAGAGGAAGAGGAGGATGAGGAGGTGGACGCAGACATTGGTCCAGACAATCAGACTGATGCTGAAGCCATGCCCCTCCCCCCTCTATACCACAGGAAAGGGCCCGTGGTGGCATCATAGCTGCAAGACTCGTACGTCAGGAACTCATAAATGAGCGCTTTGCTTGAAAGAACATTGTTGGTATTTACAAAGCTGCAACACTGCTGGGTGTGCAGGTCATACATCAATGGTGTGCATCACCTTTGTGACAGTTAAAGTTTAAGTTGATTCAAGTTAAGTGTCATTATACTCTTTCATGTTAAGGAATCACCAGTATGTAACGGTGCAGCAATCTGAGCCAGTGCACAACAAGGTTATGTTAAATAAAAAACATTTAATCCGAACATTTGTCTGTAATCATAAGTATATCTGTAAAAAAACACTTCACCCCACACCCGCCCCAGGCCACAACAAATTTATTACATTTATATCATTACAATGGTCCCCATTTCCCGAAAAAAAGACCACAAATGCAAACCAACAAGGTAGCCCCATCGCCCCTTTCCGCAATGCTCCCACCAAAATAGCAGCAACTATTTGCGTCCATGCACCTCACTTTCCTCCCCTCCCCCCCTCCCCCACCGCTTCTCCTCCCCACCTCTACCTCTTCCCCTTCCCCTCCTGATTCCAAGCTGCCTGGCCGAGGAGCTCCTCAGGTGATGCTTATTTGGGGGGGGGGGGGAGTGACGGCAGAACTACTGCTTGGACGGATACGAGAAAGGATGGTCCCAAGATGGTAACGTGCTCCAAGCCAGAAGCAAGATGTTCCTCCTGGCTCTCATGTGTCATTGGCAATGGGGGTGTGGCACCTTGGGGTGCAGTGCTGTGCTCTGGGACCACTGGGAGCCTTCTGCCACCAGTGTTCCTGGCTAACAGCTCCAGGGCCTCCTCCATCCCTTCTATGTTATCTATTATTTGTTGGACAAAAACTCGGTGCCAACTATGTTCTTAGTGCTTAGTATGCTTTTGCTGCTGGTGAATCTCCCTCGTGTCTCCCACAACAGCCAAACAAGCACACATTACATCCACACACGCTTTCAGTCCCTCTCTGCTCCCTCTATCTGTGTCTCTTCTGCGCATGTAATGATGACCCCTGACCTCCTGAATCGTGGGAAACGAGCATTACCGTGCCATTGCTAAGGATGGTGACACTTTACAGCAGAAGGTCAGAGAGATTAAACGCTAATGCCCATTTCAGATCACTCGCGGTAGCACCCAATTTCAAAAATAGAGACTAGAGGCTTTGAAAATGGGCGACAAGCCGGCAATCTGAAACCCCATTTTTAACTGCCGATGCCATTTTTGAGCGATCTGCACAAAAGTGCAAAATCTAGCCCCAAGTTTTGCAGAACAGCTAAAGATTCACAGTAAATTTCAAGCACACTTGGCTGAACTGTCAACATTGCCAGAATCCAGATAGCCACACCGATGGGAATAATAGGGTGCTTGGGTGAGTCCCATTATGACCGAGAAACTTTCAGACCCTATGTGGAGTGGCTAAAAATGTTTTTCATCGCAAATAGTATAGTCTAAGACCACGATGATGAAAACCGTAACTGAGTGGTTTTAGAAAGGAATTGGGCTATTTTCTTGACTGAAGCAGGCCCTGAGGTGTATGACTCTGAAAAATGTGCTTATCCCATCAAGCCAAAGGACATGCCACTAACGGAGATTCTAACCAAGTTAGAACAGCACTACAGTCCTGAGCCCCTGGAAATTGCTGAAAGTTATCGTTTTGGAATACAGGATCAATTCATTAACAAGAGTATCAGTGAGTACATCGTATCTTAAAAATAGTTATCTATTCACTGTAATTTCCGAAACTTTCAGGATCAAGCATTGCATACCGCTTTGTTTGTGGGATGAAAAATGAAGCAATCAGAAGAAAGTTGTTGACAACCCCTAACTTGAGTTTTGATTTAGCTTGTCAGACAGCTATGTCTATGGATATGGCTGACCAATACTCTCGAGAATTTCACGCCATTTCTAGTCATCAGACAATTGAGGTGAATCGCCTGCAGGTTAAAAGTAAAAGGCAGTTGGGTCCAAAGGACCCAGCAACTGGCCAAGGTAATAATAAACTGAAGTCGTGCTACCAGTGTCTGGAACAACACATTGCTCACAGCTGTCCATATGTGAAGGTAGAGTGTTTCTTCTGCAAGAAAACTGAGCATCTTGCAAAGGCATGTCGACTGAAGAGTAAACCAATGTGTAATGCTATAAGTAGAAATCAGCAGACACTACACAGCATTGAAGAGAAGCAACAAGATGAGGAGATTTTGGAGATACACGACATTAGGAGCATGAGGGTACCTAACAGCGATTCGCAAAGTATCATCATCCAAGTATACGTTGCAGGAACCATGATACCCATGCAAATCGACATTTATGCACCCATGAGCATAGTACCAGAATCACTATCTCGACAAGTTGAGTGATTTTCGACTGGAGAAATTGAAGCAACTCAGGAGAGCAAATCCCTGTTGTAGGACGTATCATCATACCGGTGAAAATATAATGATCAGTTTCAGAGCTTGCATCTCATAATAGTGGCAGGAGACAAACCTG
Source organism: Pristiophorus japonicus (assembly GCF_044704955.1). NCBI lineage: Eukaryota > Metazoa > Chordata > Chondrichthyes > Pristiophoridae > Pristiophorus > Pristiophorus japonicus. Next base: position 74,606,138 of record NC_091982.1, on the reverse strand, counting down.
CCATGATAGGTAGAAATTGGTTGGGATCACTGAAGCTGGATTGGAATGAGATTTTTCATGTGGAAAAGAAATTTGCATCGAAAGATGACATCATCAACCTGTATCTGAAGCTGTTCCGTGAAAGAGGCAGTCCAATCCAAGGCTTCAAGCTGAGTGTCGGAGTGCAGAAGGATGCTAGATCAGGTTATGTCCCATACCGTATGCACTCAAGGAGAAAGTTGAGCAAGAACTCAAAACACTATAAACTGAGAACATTATCTGTAAGGTAGATATTAGTAATTGGGATACACCCATTTTTGGACCTAAGTCAGATGGTAAGGTAAGGTTGTCCAGTGTTTATAAAGTAACCGTAAACCAAGTTCTAGAGGGTAATCTACTCAATACAATTGCCAAATGTAGAAGATTTGTTCACAATGCTGACAGGTGGCCAGATATTCTCAAGGTTAGGTTTAACAAATGCCTACTTACAACTTGAGCTAGATGAGGAGGCGAAGTCTTGCTTGATTATAAATACTTATCCAGGCCTATATCTATGTCAATTTAATAGGCTGCTATTTGGAGTGTCTTCCGCCCCCACCATATTCCAAGGATAATGAAGCAGATTTTGTAAGGCATTGAATAGATAGTATGTTATTTAGATGATATTCTCATTTCAGCATCAAACAGCCAAATCCATATTGAATGAAGTGCTCAAATGGCTAGAGAAGCACAGAGTATGAGTGACTGTTTACAAGTGTGAGTTATTTCAAAGCTCAGTGGAGTACTTAGGGCACAGAGTAGACAAACATGGTTTACATCCAACCAATGGAAAGCTGGATGCAATCAGAAATGCACCCACTCCCAAGAATGTCATGAAAGTTCCTACCAAATTTGGCTACAGTGTTACATCAACTGAATGAACTGTTGAAAAAACAGATCCATTGCAAGTGGTCAGAAAAATGCGACACAGCATTCAATGAGTGTAAAAGCCAGTTGGTAGAGAGTACAATGTTAGTTCACTATGATGTATCTAAGGAGATTAAGCTAGCATGTGACACCTCTCCGTATGGAGTTGAGGCAGTGATCTCTCATGTACTAGTTAGTGGAGAGGTGCAGCTAATTGCTTTTGCTTCACGCACTCTCAGTGCCAGTGAGCGTAATTATGCACAGATCGAAAGGGAAGCTTTGGCATTGATTTTGGGGTCATGAAATTCCCCAAATACTTGTATGGTCATAAGTTTACCATCGTTACTGACCATAAGCTCCTGACAACAATCCTCCATCCAAAATCCCCAGTTCCAACTTTAGCTGCAATCTGAATGCAGAGATGGACTTTGATTTTGTCAGCAAATGCGTATGACATAGAATACAAACGATCAGTTGATCACAGTAATACTGATGCTATGTCCAGGTTGCCATCCCCATCAGATGTTACACCCAATAGGGAAGAAGTGATCTATTTTTCATACATTGATGAACCAGTCACAGCTGAAGAGATTGGTAGAGCAATCAAGCATTGTGGTTGCAACCAAACCAGTTATGTCAAAGGTGTATGATTACACAGCAAATAGCTGACCAAACCAGGTATCAGAAAAAGATATCCATCCGTACTTCATTCCTAGGAATTAATTGTCCGTGGATAAAAATTGTATCATGTGGGGTGCAAGAGTGGTTATCACAAATAAGTTCAGGTCCAAATTGTTAGGAGATCTTCATAACCAGTACCTGTGAATGTGCTTGACCAAGATTTTTGCATGCAGTTACTTATGGTAGCCAGGTATAGGTAAAGATATAGGGCTAGGCTTTCCCGAGAGCCCCTCAACGCCTGATTGACTGCCTAGAAAAAACTCTAAGTAAGTAACGCTGGTGAAAATCTCCACTTTAAAGTTAAAATGAATTAAAACTAATCGCCTGGCGAAAAAATGGGTCTTGCACCATTGGTGATTCTCGAAACCGCTGGTGTAAATCAGGTGGGGAATTTCTCGCTCACCTAGTTGGCGGTTAAGGGGAAATTAAGTAAAACGGGCGTTTTTAAAAAAATTTTGTCCTAGGCTGCGGTTGGGCCTAGGGAGAGGGGAAGACTTTTAAAAAAGATTTTCACTAAAAAAAAGTAAAAAAACATTCCCAAGACACTTTTACACCTAATCGCCGTTTAACAATAAAAAATAAATAAAGAACCTTTAACTTACCTTTCTTTGCAGAGTACTCACCTACCGCCCTGATTAAGCAGCTTTTACAAGGTAATTCCCTTGGCGATCTGGACTCGCTTCCGTTGAGACAAAACTTACACCCTGGCGATTTTCTCGGCGGTGCACGTCAGCGGTTTGGTCCCAGCAGGTATTTTCAAATGTGGGCGATACCATCGAAAAACAAAAGAGAAACTTTCGCTGGGCGGAAAAACAGCTGTACCACCGAGAAAATCATCCAGAACCCGCTGAAAATTAAAGGAAAGTTTAGCGCATAGGGCTAGAATTTCCTAACAACCCACCAGAGCCCGATTGCTGCCCAAAAGACCGCTAAGATTCCAAAGATTATCGCCAGTGAAAACTTCCCCCAAAAATAAAAAAATCCGTCCAGTGAAAAAAATGGGCGTTGTACCCCGATTTTCGCCAAAAACGTGGAATTTAGGGTCGATTGGGTAGTTCCTAAAGAAAATGGGCGACAACTTAAAAAAATCACTAAATGTTTACCCCGAGAATGCGGGTTGAGCCTAGAAGCAGAAAAACACTAAAAATATTTTTTTTAAAAACAGAACATAAAAAATCATTAAGACATTCGCCACATCCTTTTAACCTAAATCACCACAACAGAATTTTAAAATAATGAGTAAAAATAACAATTACTAACCTTTTTTTTAAAGAGCTACTCACCTACCACCCAGCTCTGCTGATTCTCGAAACCGCTGGTGTAAATCAGGTGGGGAATTTCTCGCTCACCTAGTTATTGCCCACAATGGCCAATACCGCCCAGAAAGTGGACGGTAAGCCAATGAAAATTCTAGCCCATTGGGTACATCGGTGGTCAGTGCAAACATGTCAATCGGCAAGCAAGAAACCACCATAAGTACCATTATAGCCATGGAAATGGCCTCCCAGGGTGTGGCAGTTATATGTAGATTTTGCTGAGCTAGAAGGACAACAATTGTTTATTGTGATTGATAGCCATTCAAAGTGGGTAGAGGTGCTTCCAATGCGTAAAATAACAATAAAACAATAGACAAGTTGCAAAGATTATTTTCTTCATATGGCCTCCCAGAATTTTGTTCAGAAGAATTTGCACAGTTCATGAGCAGAAACGGTATGAAACATAGCAAATTTCCACCATACCACCCTGCTTCAAATGGTGCAGCAGAGCGCACAGTACAAATTGTAAAACATGCCCTCATCAAGCAAATGTTGGATCCTTTCCAAGAAAAGACAGTTGTTGTTGGATCACAACCTAGCAAATTTTCTGATTATGTATCGTAATACTCCTCATACAACTACTGGTAGAACACTAACAGAGTTGATTCTCAAATGACAGCCACGAACCAGGTTCTCGTTGATTAAGCTAAACTTGGCACAGTCAGTAGAAGAGAAACAATTAAGAGAGAAAAAGAATCATGTTAGAGGTAGAGTAAGAGAGAGAAGTGTGAAATTGAATGAGAAGGTGAGAGTGAAGAACCATCACCATAAGTGGTTAAAGTGGTTACCAGGAAGAGTAGTGAAGATATGTGGCCCTCGCCCATATTTGGTCAAGATGTTTGATCATGAAAGGTTAGGTTTGTTCACATTGATCATATTTTACCTACAGATGTGAAAATTGGAATGATTTGATTATTTCTGATGAGTCAGATAGTCTTGTTACAAGTAGAGTACCAAATCCTACATCAAATATACTAGAAACAAGTCCAAGAGAAAGTCAGAATTTAAGCTTGAGTCCGAGTCAGGCAGACAAACTATCTGAAGTTGTAGAGAGTCCAAATGTAGATCAAGGGTTGCCCTTGGAGAAAAACTCTCCTCAGGCTCAGCCTAGAATGAGTCTAAGTTCTAAAAGTTTAGAAAGTTCTGTTCGAGATCAAAGGTATCCTCTTCGAAACAGAAAACCAGTGGTTAAGTTTGATTTGTAAATATGGCAAAATAAGTTCATATTTTTTGTTGTTTATAACCGTGCAAGTTATGTATGATGATTATTTTGTTATGATTACTTCTTCAATAAGGAGGGAGAAGTTTAATAGAGCTCCCCCAGTGGACTACTGCTCCACCTAATGGACTACTGTGGTAATGCAACTATTGATGTAAATAATAAAGGATAATGTGGCAAAGTCACATGGTAACAGTTTTTTTTAAGGGCCATCTTGTATAGCGTGTTTGTTAGTGATGTCATAAGAATATATCACACCTACCTCAACCTCTCACCGGATTGTCATTTCCAGACTTTAGTTCCCTAATGTCCTCCTGCTGGCTTCCTTTGCTCCATCATCCTATTTATCTAAAACTCAGCGGTCTGCCTCATATTCTGTACTAAGTCTCATTGTCCCACTTGCCCAAGTTCTTGACCTACATTGGCTCCCCATTGTCCAACACGTAGCATTTGAAATCCTTGTCCTCTTATTGAAATCCCTACATTGCTACACCCAGCTCTATCACTGCAACTTCCTCCAACCTTATATTCCTTCCCATACAGCTCTGTTTTACCTACCAGAACTCTTTTCCCAAGTTCCATTTTTCTGTCTACTTTAAAAACCATCTCAAAACACATCTTTTCGACCTATTTTATGATCACCCTTCCTAAACTCTCCCTCCATTCCTTGGTATCTGTTCCCTTATTCTCTCTCTATAAGCCACCCTGGGACATTTTGGGCTAGAAATTCATTATAGACTAGAAATAGGCGGTGTTTAGACTAAAAATAGTTAAGTGGCACCAGTTGAAAATCATCTAAACTATAAGCAAAATTTGTTCTCACTCGTCATTAAAATGATTGCAGTCATGATTCTAGTCTAAAAACCCAAGCTCATTGGTGTTACACTGAAAAGATGGACCAATATCGGGTGTAGTCGAAATGCAAGTAATGATTGCTACAGGCCTTTTCACTACTTAAAGGGGAGGTCCATTGATGCGGCAGCACCTCATTCTCAGCATTGTTGGGTGTATAGCTGCATCAACAATCATAAGAAGGACAAAGCGAAGGAGCACTTATTTACAAATGCTGATGACAGATCGCCCCCTAGTGAGAGAACCGGCGGTTTTCCGATGAAGCTTTGAGGCATTGGTTTTAGTGGTGGAGCGAAGGCGGGCGGTCACTTACCAACTGGCAGGAGGCCCTCGCCACAAGTCTGCCAGACTATGCGAAGGGAGATAGCACACCACATCACGGGCAGCACTGTGGTCCCCAGGTCTTACACCCAGTGCAGGAGGAAGTTTAACAAGCTCACACAGGTGGTCAGGGTGAGTGAAGGCTTCAACAAATGCTACACATCACCCTCTGTACCACAAGCTGCTGCATTGCTCAATGTACCATACCCCAGCACTCACCCACCACCAATCTCTACCTACCAACACTCACACACACATCTCACACCTTTCACACAATGGCAGCTATTCAACTATGGCAGGCACAAAGGTCATTATTTATTAGAATTCACGTGATATGCCTGATATGTTTATAGATAAATTTATTAATGGTGTTTGGAATATTTTGTGATCTCTCCCATGTTACCTTTGCACCCAGGAGGACACTGTGATATGGTGAGAGGCAGGGATGGTATGATGGGAGTGTCGCCAAGTTGTGGAGCATGCAGCAAACCACCACAAAATGGGACACCCGCTCTGGCGAGTACTGGAGCATTCCTCCCGAGCGGTAAAGGCAGCAGAACCATTGCTTCAAAAAGTCAATGGTCTGTTCGATGATGTTCCTGGTGGCAACATGGCTCTCATTATATGAGTGCTGGGCACTGTGTTGGGGTTGCGGAGGGGAGTCATGAGCCAGGTGGAGAACGGATAGCACTTGTGCCGAGCAGCCACCCTCAATCTTGATGTGGTGGCTGGAAGAATGCTGACACACCAGTCTGGCACAAGATGAAGGCATTGTGGCTGCTGGCAGGATAGCGGGAATTGACATTGAGGATTTGCTCTCTGTGGTCGCACACCAACTGCATGTTAAATAAGAGAGTGATTTTTGGCAAGTGTTGTACTTTGAAGCCTTTCAAAAATAATGAGGGAGTTTTGTACTTACGAGAATATTCCTTCATACCAAAGAATCTTGAAATAACTAAGGTTGCAGGAAGTAGCACACAGCCACTCAAACTGCAAAACCTTGAGAAGTGCAAGTGATTGGTGAGGATCCCTTTAAATATCGTAACTGGAACCAGCTTCCTGCTGCTCCACATCACCTGAGCTTTCATGGCTTTTTCCAGCCGGTACGTACGTTGGCTAAAACAAAGTTGCGAGATCGGGCATCCAGTGAGCGTTGCACACTCACTGACATCATGATCTCCATCATGGCGAGCTCCCTGGTGATCGAGGTTACCGGCAGCACTATTGGCAACACCGATATGGCATGTGATGCTTGAACCGGCATCACCTGTTTTTACAGTCATCAATGGCACTTTGAGGTGCGGCACAAGCCATATGAATTTCTCCCCCAATGCACTACACAAATGCAATAACCAAGTGGTGGTTATTATAGTACTAGTTTTCTGTAATACTAAGGATACTGTCAGCGCTTGTTTTATAGCTTTTTCAAACAATGTCTTGCAAAGATCTTGAAGAGGGATTTCTAACTGCAACTTTAAGCTTGCATACAGCAGGCTTGAATTTGCTGAAACCGCGAGTTTGGCAACGAACACCACTAATTGGACATTTTATCTCTCCTTTCATATCGATCTATGTTTGCATTGAAAATTGCTGGAATATTGATCCGCTAATGGTGTCATGAGATCAATGGCGAATCGGGGCCTCGTGCACAGTACGGCCAATGGCTTGTCTCACAGACCAACCTCACAGCACTATAACAAGCTGAGAACAGATGCCACAACTCAGATTGAGGCTTGCCACTGGCTGGTAAGTAATTTGCAACTTTGAAATCACTGTACACCAACGTTAAATAAAGTTAATTGCAGTTAAAAAGAAACTTTGTAAATGGCTATAAAAAGTAATCTCTAGTGTATGCACTTCCCTCATTGCAGGAAAAAAAAATCACATTTTGGGGATGAAGATCTGCGTACCCACTTGGATTGAGCTGGAATGCGGGCAGGACTGGCTTCTGGTGACTGCCAGGTGAGGGCTCACTGAAAAGTCAGCCAGCTAGCATGGAGGGAGGTGGCCAAAGCACTGAGTGCCACATCGGCTGTCCAACGAGCGGTGGACCAGTATCGTTAAAAATACAATGACCTAACAATGATAGGCAAGATAACCTGCTCACCGAAGCTCAATTTGAGTTCTGCCAGGACCGCTCGGCTTCAGACTTCATTACAGCCTTGGTCTAAACATGGACAAAAGGGATGAATTCCAGAGGTGAGGTGAGAGTGAATGCCCTTGACATCAAGGCAGCATTTGACCGAGTGTGGCATCAAGGAGCCCTAATAAAATTAAAGTCAATAGTTATGAGGAGGAAAACTCTCCACGAGCTGGTGTCATATCTAGCAGAACGGAAGATGGTTGAGGTTGTTGGAAGTCAGTTATCTCAGCCCCAAGACATTGATGCAGAAGGTCCTCAGGGCAGTGTCCTAGGCCCAATCATCTTCAGATGCTTCATCAAAGACCTTCCCTACATCATAAGGTCAAAGTACTGAAGCACTCCATGCCTGCATGCAGCAAGACCTGGAAGACAATCAGGCTTGGGCTGATAAGTGACAAGTAACATTTGTGCCACACAAGTGCCAAGCAATGACCATCTCCAATAAAGCACATAAGCACATAAGAAATAGGAGCAGGAGTAGGCCATACGGCTCCTCGAGCCTGCTCTGCCATTCAATAAGATCATGGCTGATCTGATCATGGACTCAGCTCCACTTCCCTGCCCGCTGCCCATAATCCCTTATCCCCTTATCATTTAAGAAACTGTCTATTTCTGCCTTAAATTTATTCAATGTCCCAGGCTCCACAGCTCTCTGAGACAGCGAATTACACAGATTTACAATCCTGTGAGAGAAGAAATTTCTCCTCATCTCCGTTCTAAATGGGCGACCCCTTATTCTAAGATTATGCCCTCTAGTTCTAGTCTCCTGCATCAGTGGAAACTTCCTCTTTGCATCCACCTTGTCAAGCCCCTTCATAATCTTATATGTTTCGATAAGATCACCTCTCATTCTTCTGAATTCCAATGAGTACAGGCCCAACCTACTCAACCTTTCCGCATAAGTCAACCCCCTCATCCCCAGAATCAATCTAGTGAACCTTCTTTGAACTGCCTCCAAAGCAAGTATATCCTTTCGTAAATATGGAAACCAAAACTGCACGCAGTATTCCAGGTGTGGCCTCACCAATACCTTATATAGCTGTAGCAAGACTTCCCTGCTTTTATACTCCATCCCCTTTGCAATAAAGACCAAGATACCAGTGTTTCCTGTAGATGAGTCCATTTGAAAGTTTGACCCAAAATACCCTACTCCACTCTTTGGCAACAACAGTGCCGGGAAGCCACTTGGGACCTTGTCCATAGTTCAACACAAATACAGGATCATTAATTTCAATTTTGCGTGACACATTTGCGCTATCATGATATGTACTTTGTTGAGGTCGCCTGCTCCCTACCTGTTTGTGTAGATCAGGGTGGACTAATGAGAGCCTTGTCTTAAGTGCCCTTTTCATGAGCAGTTCAGCGGGCAGAATCCCAGTGAGCGAGTGGGGTCTCGTGCGATAACTAAGGATAGGCGAGTCTGCAGTGAGCCTTCAGTTACCCTCTTCAAGCTTTGCTTGATTGTTTGCACTGCTCTCTCTGCCTGACCATTGGATGCTGGTTTGAACGGGGCAGATGTAACATGTTTGATCCCATTGCGTGCCATGAACTCTTTGAACTCGACACTGGTGAAACACAGCCCGTTGTCGCTCACAAGGACATCAGGCAGGCCGTGCATGGCAAACATGCCCCGCAGGCTTTCAGTGGTGGCAGCGGACATGCTTGCCGACATTATCTCACATTCAATCCATTTGGAATGCGCATCTACAACCACTAAGAACATTTTACCCAAGAACGGGCCTGCATAGTCGACATGGACCCTAGACCACGGTTTGGAGGGCCAGGACCATAAAGTTAGTGACGCCTCCCTGGGTGCATTGCTTAACTGTGAACATGTGTTACATTTGTGCATGCAGGACTCAAAGTCCACATCAATACCGGGCCACCACACGTGGGATCTGGCTATCGCTTTCATCATTACAATGCCTGGGTGAGTATTGTGGAGGTCACGAATAAAAGTGTCCCTGCCCTTTTTGGTTACCACGACCCAATTACCCCACAGAAGGAAGGCAGTCTGTCTGTATAGACATTTCATCTTTGCACTGCTGGTATGGCTTTATTTCCTCCTGCATTTCTAATGGGACATGGGGCCAGCTCCCATGAAGCAAACAGCTTTTTACTAAGGACAGTAAAGGGTCCTGGCACGTCCAGGCACTAATCTTTTGGACGGTAACGGGTGATTGCTCACTCTCGAATGCTTCTATTACCATGACTAAATCTGCAGGCTGTGCCATTTCCAGCCCCGTGGTGGGCAATGGCAGCCTACTGAGAGCATCGGCACATTTTTCTGTGCCTGGCCTGTGGCGTAGTTGTATGCGGACAATGTGAGCGTCCATCTCTGGATGTGGGCCGATGCATTCGTATTTATCCCCTTTCAGAAAAGTGGGATATCAATGGCTTATGATCAGTTTCCAATTCAAATTTGAGCCCAACCAGATATTGATGCATTTTCTTTACCCCATAAACACACGCTAACGCTTCTTTTTCAATCATGCTGTAGGCTCTCTCAGCCTTAAACAGACTCCTGGATGCATAAGCAACCGGTTGCAATTTCCCAGATTCATTAGCTTGTTGCAAAACACACCAAATACCGCATCACATGCTAGTACCAAACTCTTACATGGATCACACAACACAAGCAATTTGTTTGAGTATAACAGTTTTCTAGCTTCTACAAAGGCATTTTCTTGGCTTTTACCCCAAACCGGTTCGTTTCCTTTATGCAGTAAGGCGTGCAGTGGTTCGAACAGTGTGCTGAGACCCGATAAGAAGTTACCAAAGTAGTTCAGGAGTCCTAGAAATGACTGCAGCTCTGTCACATTCTGTGGCCTCGGTGCATTCTCGATTGCCTCCGTTTTCAAATCGGTGTGCCTGATGCCATCTGCCGCGCTTCTTCTCCCCAGAAACTCCACTTCAGGCGCCAGGAAAACGCACTTCGATCGTTTTAACCTGAGCCCCACACGGTTGAGCCGACTAAGAACCTCCTCCAGATTCTGCAGATGCTCAACTGTGTCCCAACCTGTAACCAAGATGTCGTCCTGGAAGACCACAATGCACTGGACCGACTTCAGTAAGCTTTCCATGTTTCTCTGGAATATCGTCATGGCTGATCGAATCCCAAACGGGCATCTGTTGTAAATGAAGAGACCTTTGTGCGTGTTGATGCAGGTGAGGGCCTTCGATGATTCCTCCAGCTCCTGCGTCATGTAGGCCGAGGTGAAGTCCAGCTTCGCCGTTCCTCCCGCCAGCGTCGCAAAAAGGTTGTCTGCCTTTGGTAGTGGGTATTGATCCTGCAGGGAGAAACAATTGATAGTTACTTTGTAATCACCACAGATTCTGACGGTGCCGTCTCCCTTGAGGACTGGAACAATCGGACTGGCCCAGTCATTGAATTCGATCGGCAAAATTATGCCCTCTCATTGCAGCCGGTCCAGCTCGCTCTCCACCCTCTCTTTCATCATGTACGGTACTGCTCTCACCTTGTGATGGATGTGTCACGCCCCCGGAATTAGATGGATCTGCACTTTTGCTCCTTGGAATTTCCCGATGCCTGGTTCGAACTGCGAGGGGAACTTGTTTAAGACCTGGGCACACGAAGTGTCATCGACGGGCAAGAGCGCTCAGACGTCATCCCAGTTCCAGCGTATCTTTCCCAGCCAGCTCCTGCCGAGCAGCCTGGGACCCTCGCCCAGTACCACCCAGAGTGGTAACTTGTGCACCGCTCCATCGGAGGAGACCTTTACAGTAGCACTGCCGATTACGGGAATCAGATCCTTTGTGTAAGTTCTCAGTTTAGTGCGAATGGGAGTCAGGACTTGCCTTGAGGCCTTGCTGCACCACAATTTATCGAAAGTCTTTTTGCTCGTGCCCGTGTCCAACTCAATTGACACCGGGAGTCCATTTAATTCAACCTTCAGCATTATCTGGGGACACTTTGTGGTAAATGTGTGCACCCCATATACCTCTGCCTCCTCGGTCTGAGGCTCTGGTTCATCATGATCCACCGTGGATCTGTCCTCCTCTGCAACATGGTGGTTTGCAGGATTAGCAGGGTTTGCAGCTCACCTGCACATACGTTGGAGATGTCCCATTGTTCCACAGCCCTTGCAAATGTATCCTTTAAAGTGGCATGAATGGAAATGATGATCACCCCCGCAGCACCAACAAGGTGTTAATGGCCTAGCATTCACCACCCTTGATGGTGGACTCTGAGACATCTGCGGATGTGTAGCTGCAGGCATGTGAGGCCTGCCCTGTACATTGTGATTTGAAAACAACATTACTTTGTTCACAGTACTTGTAGCAGCACTTGTATGCTGAGAGATTTGCTTTGTATTGTCACTGGTGGCCATGAATGCCTGAGCTAGCCCTATGGCTTTACTCAAGGTTGGGGTCTCTACAGTCAAAAGTTTGCAAAGTTTCACTTCATGGCCAATGCCAAGCACAAAGAAATCCCTGCGCAGGTGCTCCAAATGTCCTTCAAATTCGCAATGTCCTGCAAGGCGTCTTAGCTCAGTGACATAGCTCGCCACTTACTGGCCTTCATACATTTTGTATGTGTAGAACCGGTACCTCACCATCAAAACGCTTTCTTTTGGGTTCAGATGCTCCCGGACCAGTATGCACAAATCATCGTACGATTTCTCTGAGGGTTTCGCTGGAGCAAGCAGATTTTTCATGAGGCCGTACGTTGGTGCCCCGCAAATGGTGAGGAGAATCGCCCTTCCTTCGCTTCCCCTTCCAGCTCGTTGGCCACGAAGTATTGGTCGAGTCACTCCACAAAGGTTTCCTAATCATCTCCATCCGAAAATTTCTCCAGGATGCCCACCGTTCTCTGCATCGTTGGGTTCGTCATCTGTATCTCGTCGCCAGTTGTTGTGTATGAATAAAGAGTCTGACCAGATACTGTGAGCTCAAAGTAAAGTGTGACCTTAGTCTTTTATTATAGGTCTCCACAGTGCCTCTCCAGCCTGTGAGGCCTCCTTAAGGACAGGTGCTCCCAGGGGATTGTGGGATCCCTTGGGACTCCAGGGAATGAGCCCTCTGGTGGTTACACAAGGTATTTACAGGTTTACATATGTAACACAATCCACCTAACCTTTTCCTTTCATTCCCCTTTCCCCCCGGAGGTTAAGTAACACACGGGAGCTTGTGCAAAGAGAGGAGGAGGACTCACCATGAGCAGCTGCAAGGATCCCACAGTGCCACGGCTGTGGGCCAGGCCAAGTTTGGCTGAGACCAGGTGACTTTCATAACCCCTTGCTTTGTCTCCTGAGCAGCAAGCCAAGGATGAAACCAAGAGACAGTGACATTAGAATATTTTGAAATTATGCAGGGGTTCAATCGGCTGGATGTGGAAATATTGGCTCCACTCGTGGCTGCAGGGTAAGAAGAGGAAATCATGGTGGGAGAAGGCTGGTGCGATGAATTGTCTTTCTCCATGCTGTGTAAGCTGACTATGTAATTTGAATGACCATGCTGCACCATTGTAACCTTTTAATCTTCTTTCCCACTGCCCCACAAGGACCAGTGGACACATGAGCTGAGGGCACTGAGGGGCGACTGTGCGGGAGAAGGAGGAAAGGGTGGTGGGCACTAGAATGAGAATGAAGAGGCTGAACACCCTGGGGAGGAGGGCAAGAGATATGGCATGGATACTCCTATTCCCACGCTGGACCGTGAGGGTGCGGGTCTGGAGCGGACACATGACCGTGGCCACCTTTCGTGTGCACACCCACCCTCCATCCCCCCAACCTGGGACCTCCGCCTCCTCACAAACTCCCAGCCCCTCCCACTGCATGAAGCACACCTGCTTCCCCTCTCACAGGCAGCTGTGAAGCTGCAATGGCCACTGCGGGGGCCTGTGAGATGGAAAAGAGACAAACCACAATGAGACTGACCTGTCGGAGAACCATGGTTCATTGAGATGCGCCCCGGTCCCCTGTGAAGTAGGATCAATGTCAGGCCCAGCATGAGCATGACAGGAAGCAAGACTACAGGGGCCCATGACTGTGAATCGGATGATTCAGGAGCATTGCAGGTATCTGCAACAACTTGTGTCCATTAACCGCCAGTTGACCATCCTTTGGGCAGAAGCTGGACAATCTCTGCCAAGCAGTTGCACGGGAGCTCTACTGCTTGCTGAGGTTCAGTCGTGGTCCTTGAGGGTTAGGCTGCTGGTGAGTTGGATAGCAGCAGTACCTTGAGCCACATCCTTTCACCTCCAGGCTTGGTACCAGAAGTACAAACATTGGAGGACACGGCTGCTGAGGATGATCTACCAGTGATGTCGCCAACAGCTTCTCCCTCACCAGGAGGCAGCTGCCAGTAGTCACATGACACCTGTTTCAGCTGGAGTGGCGAAGGACAAAGGTATTCTGAGTGCTTCCCCGATACTCTGTGTTAATGCAAGAACTCAGAGAACAATTTCTAGATTCCAGGGTGAGACGCTACAGTTTTAATTGCCCCTTTTTTGGTCTGAGTCAGGTGAGGGCCATAAAGCAGGTCAACCACTTTTTCAGCCTTCAGTGGCTACAGCGTGATTAATCTGAATAATGGCATATATCCAGTGAATTGGCAATCTCCAATCACTTGCACTGGTGAGCTGAGTGACAGACTAGGTGAGGTGTCAGTGGAGCGGCACATTTGTTCCAGCACACAATAGTGCAATGTAACACATGGCGCATCTCACTTGCTCTGTTATTGGCTGGAATTTTTACCTATTAATAATCATGGACACCGTTAATGCGTCATTACTATGGCACGAGTCCCAGCAATTTCAGGCCCCATAAATTCCTGAATGTAAATGGTGCAATTATAGGAGCAACTCTACTATACCATTTACTATACAATTACAGAATATTGTCAAATATATCATTTTCATAGAACAGCTTTTACATAACATTTTACATACACATCTGCGAAATAAAAGATTATCGTGGTTAATGGTAACTGTGTAGTGGATCAGATTGATGCACAATTGAGTGGTAGGTCCCAGGGTCACAATCATGCCTTCTCTTTCAATGAGTTCTTAACCTCAGCTAGACTATTGGATGGATGTCACAAAGAGGTCAACCACTTCCTCATGGTCACCTTGCACCTCACTTACTTACCTCCTGGCAAACTGTTACAGATTGACATTGGCAATGGGCTGAGAGTGAGTCATCTACTCAGGCTCTTGACAAGGGAACTGCATGAAACACGCAAGCCTAAAGGAGGAGAACATAAGCAAAATCTTGTGCAATAAAATTCAATATGAACCACCGAGCTTGTCACTTTAGATATATTGAGAAACCATATAAAAATCATGGTAAACTTTCATATGTACCTTATATCTTCTACAACAAATGACGTGAAATTTGTAGTGAATAATTAATTATGCCTTTCAGGCTGAAATTTTTGATGATGGTGCCCTTCTAATCCTTAGATTCTAGTTTAACATTGCAGTGCAAATTAATGTCATTATTTTTTAAACTGAAGACCTTACTCCTGCCCATCAGCATTTAGATGTGTCCAATTTAATTAATGTCTATGATCATAGCGTTCCAAAATCTGGGCTTGCAAAATGCAAATAACAAAAACCAATAACTGTTAAAACTGTAATCCAGTGGGAAATTAAATCAGTTCACTGTTTAACCCTAAATAACTTGTAGCTTGATCGAATATCCTTCAACTCTAAAGATAGTTTAGCTGGAGATTTCAATCGCATTGGCATTGCAATAATAACGGGGGCGAAATTGCCCCTTTGTATAGCCCTGTTAGCACCTCCATGAGTTTATGGAGGCGCTGCCATGGCACCATGGGCCACAGCGCAACCAGCGATGATGTAATTGCCGTGAGCTACAACCCCTCAGGGCCCCACACCAACCCATTAACGCTCTGCGGGGGAAATTGCCGAATAAGCCGCGAGGCTAGCGTGAGACGATGTCAACCATGCTAGGGCCGCCATCTTATTTTGCAGCCTGGCTCTTGGTTGGCTCAATGATGGCAGCCCTATCGTGGTCCGGTCCTCCATTGTGCAGCCCAGCACTTCATCTTGGGTGCCGAGCTGCTGGCCCGGTCACATGCTGCCCTGGTGCACACCGGCCCTCACTTTAATCGAAGGGGAGGGGCGTTGAAGCGCCACACGGAGCATCTGCGTAGCATTTCCTTCAGCGCCCCATGACACAAGAACATAAGAAATAGGAGCATGAGTAGGCCATTTGGCCACTCGAGCCTGCTCCTCCATTTAATAAGTCCATGGCTGATCTCATCTTGGGCTCAGCTCCACTTTCCTGCTGCTCCCAATAACCCTTCACTTACTTATTGTTCAAAAATCTGTCTAACTCCTGCTTAAATATATTCAATGACCCAGCATCCACAGCTCTCCGTGGCAGAAAATTCCACAGATTTATGACCCTCTGAGAGAAGAAATTCTTCCTTATCTCAGTTCTAAACAGGCGACCCCTTATTCTTAAACTATGCCCCCAGTTCTAGATTCCCCACAAGTGGAAATATCCTTTCTGCATCTAACATGTCGAGCCCCCTCAATATCTTATATGTTTCAATAAGATCACTTCTCATTCTTTGAAACTCCAATGAGTATAAACCCAACCTGCTCAACCTTTCTTCATAAGTCAACCCCCTCATCTCCGGAATCAACCGAGTGAACCTTCTCTGAACAGCCTCCAATGCAATTATATCCTTTCTTAAATACGGATATTAAAACTGCACGCAGTACTCCAGGTGTGGCCGCACTAATACCCTGTACAGTTGTAACAGGGCTTCTCTGCTTTTATACTCCATCCCCCTTGCAATAAAAGCCAACATTCCATTTGCCTTCCTGATTACTTGCTGTATCTGCATACTAACTTTTTGTGTTTCATGCACAAGGATCCCCAGGTCCCTCTGTACTGCAGCATTTTGTAATCTCTCTTCATCTAAATAATAATTTACTTTTAAACTTTTCCTGCCAAAGTGGATAACCTCACAATTTCCCACATTATACTCCACCTGCCAAATGTTTGCCCACTCACTTAGCCTGTCTATATCCCATTGCAGATTTGTTGTGTCTTCCTCACAACTTGCTTTCCCACCTATCTTTGTATCATCAACAAACTTGGCGACATTACATAGAAACATAGAAACATAGAAAACAGGTGCAAGAGTAGGCCATTCAGCCCTTCGACCCTGTACCACCATTCAATAAGATCATGGCTGATCATTCACCTCAGCACCCCATTACACTCGGTCCCTTCATCCAAGTAATTAATATAGATTGTAAATAGTTGAGGCCCCAGCACCGATCCCTGTGGCACCACACTAGTTACCGTTTGCCAACCGGCTCTCCCGACTCTCTGTTTTCTGTTAGTTAGCCAATCCTCTATCCATGCTAATAAGAACATAAGAACTAGGAACAGGAGTAGGCTATACAGCCCCTCGAGCCTGCTCCACCATTCAATAAGATCATGGCTGATCTGATCATGAACACAGCTCCACCTCCTTGCCTTCTCTCCATAACCCCTTATCCCTTTATCATTTAAGAAACTGTCTATTTCTGTCTTAAATTTATTCAATGTCCCAGCTTCCACAGCTCTCTGAGGCAGTGAATTCCACAAATTTACAACCCTCTGAGAGAAGATATTTCTCCTCATCTCAGTTTTAAATGGGCCGCCCCTTATTCCAAGATCATGCCCTCTAGTTCTAGTCTCTCCCATCAGTGGAAACATCCTCTCTGCATCCACATTGTCAAGCCCCCTCATAATCTTATATGTTTCGATAATATATTACCCCCAACCCCGTGAGCTCTTAACTTGCACAGTAATCTTTAATGTGATACCTTATCGAAAGCCTTCTGCAAATCCAAATACACCATATCCACTGGTTCCCCCTTAACCACCCTGCTCATTTAACCATTAAAGAACTCCAGCAAACTTGTCAAACATGATTTCCCTTTCATAAAATCATACTGACTCTGCTTGACTCGATTGTACAGGGGCTTGGTAAGGCCACGCCTTGAATATTGTTTACAGTTTTGGTCTCCTAATCTGAGGAGGGACATTCTTGCTATTGAGGGAGTGCAGAGAAGCTTCACCAGACTGATTCCCAGGATGGCAGGACTGACATATGAAGAAAGACTGGATCGACTAGGCTTATATTCACTGGAATTTAGAAGAATGAGAGGGGATCTCATAGAAACATATAAAATTCTGATGGGATTGGACAGGTTAGATGCAAGAAGAATGTTCCCGATGTTGGGGAAGTGCAGAACCAGGGGTCACAGACTAAGGGTAAGGGGTAAGCCATTTAGGACCGAGATGAGGAGAAACTTTTTCACTCCGAGAATTGTGAACCTTTGGAATTCTCTATCTCAGAAAGTTGTTGAGGCCAGTTCGTTAGATATATTCAAAAGGGAGTTAGGTGTGGCTCTTACGGCTAAAGGGATCAAGGAGTATGGAGAGAAAGCAAGAATGGGGTACTAAAGTTGCAAAATTTATCAGCCATGATCATATTGAATAGTGGTGCAGGCTCGAAGGGCTGAATGGCCTACTCCTGCAACTATTTTCTATGTTTCTATGTTTCTATTATGCTTTGCTACTGCTCCTGCTCCTTTAATAATGGACTCCAGCATTTTCCCAATGACAGAAGTTAGGCTAACTGGTCCACAGTTTCCTGCTTTCTGTCTCCGCTCCTTTTTTAAAGAGGGGCATTACATTTGTGGTTTTCCAATCCGCTTGGACC
This sequence comes from Pristiophorus japonicus, assembly GCF_044704955.1. Lineage (NCBI taxonomy): Eukaryota > Metazoa > Chordata > Chondrichthyes > Pristiophoridae > Pristiophorus > Pristiophorus japonicus. The sequence continues at coordinate 74,588,002 of NC_091982.1, read as the reverse complement.
TCTCCAGAATCCAGGGAGTTTTGGTAGATTGCAATCAATGCATCCACTGTCTCTGCAGCCACTTATGTTAAGATCTTAGGGAGCAGGCAATCTGGTCCAGGGAACTTGTCCACCTTTTGTCCCATTATTTTAACGAGTATGGTTTCTTTAGTATATTGATTGTTTATGTTCCCTCCACCCTATACCCCTTGATTATCTATTATTGGGATGGTTTTAGTGTCTTCTACTGTGAAGACCGATACAAAATCTTTGTTCAAAGTCCCTATCATTTCCCTTTTGCCCATTATTAATTCCCAGTTTCATCCTCCAAGGTACCAACATTTGCTTTAGAACATAAGAACATAAGAAATAGGAACAGGAGTAGGAATACGACCCCTTGAGCCTGCTCTGCCATTCAATACGATCATGGCTGATCTGATCATGGACTCAGCTCCACTTCCCTGCCCGCTCCCCATAACCCCTTATCCCCTTATCGTTTAAGAAACTGTCTATTTCTGTCTTAAATTTATTCAATGTCCCAGCTTCCACAGCTCTCTGAGGCAGAGATTTCCACAGATTTACAACCCTCTGAGAGAAGAAATTTCTTCTCATCTCAGTTTTAAATGGGTAGCCCATAATCTAAGATCATGCACTCTAGTTCTAGTCTCCCCCATCAGTGGAAACATCCTCTCTGCATCCACCTTGTCAAGCCCCCTCATAATCTTATATGTTTCGATAAGATCGCCTCTTATTCTTCTGAATTCCAATGTGTAGAGGCCCAACCTACTCAACCTTTCCTCATAAGTCAACCCCCTTATCTCCGGAATCAACCGAGTGAACCTTCTCTGAACTGCCTCCAAAGCAAGTATATCCTTTCATAAATATGAAACCCAAAACTGCACGCAGTATTCCAGGTGTGGGCACACCAATAACTTATATAGCTGTAAGCAAGACTTCCCTGCTTTTATACTCCATCCCCTTTGCAATAAAGGTCAAGATTCAATTGGCCTTCCTGATCACTTGCTGAACCTGCATACTATCCTTTTGTGTTTCATGCACAAGTACCCCCAGGTCCCGCTGTAATTTCTTCCTTTTTATATACCTGTAGAAGTTCTTACTATCTGTTTTTATATTCCTTGCTAGTTTACTCTCATAGTCCATCTTCTCTCTCTTTATTATTTTTTTAGTTGACATCCTCTGTTTTCCCAATCCCAAAATTCCCAATCCTCTGGCCTCCCATTAAACTTAGCAACATTGTATGCCATTGTTTTCATTTTGATACTGTCCTTTATTTCCTCAGTTAGCCACGGATGATTCTCCCTTCTCTTAAAGTCTTTCCTTCTCACTGGAATATATTTTTGTTGAGAGTTATGAAATATCTCCTTACATATTTGCCACTGCTCATCAACCATCTTACACTTTAATCTATTTTCCCAGTCCAATTTAGCCAACTCTGGCTTCATACCTTTGTAATTGCCTTTATTTAAGATCAGGACACTGGTTTGAGACCCAACTTTCTCACCCTTCCACTGAATTTGAAATTCAACCATGCTATGATCACTCTTTCCAAGAGGATCCGTTACTACGAGATCATTTATTAATCCTGTCTCGTTACACAGTATGAGATCTAAGACAGCCTGCTCCGTGGATGGTTCCACAACAGACTGTTCAAGGATACCAGATAAACTCTATGGGCTAGATTTTACACTTTTGTGCTTATTGCCCAAAAATGGGCATTATTTCCGGCATGGGTGGTAAAAATGGATTTTCAGATCGCTGGCTTCTTGCCCAAACTCAAAGCAGCTAGTCTCCATTTTGGAAATTGGGCATTACCACGAGCGATATGTAATGGACAGTATTGTATTGGACGGTAGAGGGAGCTGAGAGGGCCTTCTGCGGTAAAGTGTTGCTGTCCTTAGCAATGGCATGGCAATGCTCGATTCCCACAATTCAGGAGGTCAAGGGCCATCATGACATGCGCAGACGAGGAGACAGAGAGAGAGGGAGCTGAGAGGCCAAAAGGCATGTGTGGGTGTGGTGTGGCTGCTTTGGGAGGAAGGAGGGAGAGTTTAGAGCTTTACAGCAAATAGGGAAACAAAAATTAGCTGTTACCAGCCACATATTTGCATGAATTTGGCCTATAATGGAGGGAGAGGAGGAGGCATCATAGCACGCTTTGGAGACTGATGCTGGAGAGAGCAGTGAGGTGTGAAAGGAGCACATTGGAGGCCGCAAAAGAGCGGGAAGGTTTTCAGATGAGGCAAATGCCTCCCTCCTGCAGGAGGTCGAGTTACGCTGGGGTGATTTGACACAGGGAGGGTGTGGGAAGCCCACACCAAAAGCCTTCCAGAAGATATGGACCGAGATAGCAGAGGTGATCTCGTCGGCGACCAACGAGGTGCGTGAGGGCAATCAATGCCGCAAACGATGGAACGACCTTGTGGGATCCGCAATAGTAAGTATTACATTTATTTACATGTGTTTATGTATTTATATAATTTGATTTGTAACAGTTATGAGTGACTATCAGCAGATGTGAGATCTTTCACTTTTACCGGGAATGTTTTACTCAAAGCCTGCGGTCACGGTGCACGTCTTTAGGTAATGAATGATAATTATTATAATAAGCTTGATTACATCTGTTGGTTATGTATTGTATCAGTGTCTCTGACAATACCTAGCAATGATATCACACAATGATCTCATGCCATGTCATCCTGTTACCTTTTACAGCAGAAGCTATTGACGATGAGGTCTATGCAGAGGCGAACGGGTGGGGGGTGGGGGGGTGGCGGGGGCACCAGTCCCCAGTGACATCACAGAGATAGAGGAGCGAGTGCTTGCACTCATGGGGATGCACCCCCGGACAGCCATAGAAGCATCTGCAGACCCTGAAGTGATGCCACGTGAGTAAAGCTTACACCATTGCGTGATGTAAATCAATAGATGCCACACCCACTCATATCTGAGCAATAATATATGATAGATGATTTCTAAAATTGTCATAGAAATAATTCTGGCCTAATGAAAATCATTGAAATGCACAATGTGTTGATAGTCATGAAATGTGATGTCTGTGATGATTTTGATAGCGCTGGTACTTTTGTCATGCATATGCCGTGTGTATCACTGGACTCACCTTGTGACCCTAGCACTCCCTTCTCCTCTAATAATCTCATTTGTGTTTTGCAGCTGAGCCAACAGCACGGCCCCAGGCAAGACCACAGAGGCCAGAAGGTGGGGGCGTGGGGCCCGGCTCTCCGGACAATCCTACATCTGGTGCCGAGGAGCTCCGATTCTTGCCCATCAACCCACTGGGTCTGTTATGAGAGTGCGGACTTCGAGGAACCTGCATCGCCACGCTCCAGAAACCATTCCACCCCAAGGCCATCTAGTGGTTCTCCAGTCATTCCTGCCTACGCTCTGGAGGTACTGGCCCCAAGCACCTCGCCACAGGGCACCTTTTTTGTCCCCAGGATGGCGCCAACCCCGCGGAGGCCTCGTGGGTGCGGCAGGTCTGGTCCATGAGCACCATGTGAGAGCGGAGAGATGGTTCAGTTGTCCAGAAGGACTGTAGACATTGGTGACCAGCTCATCGAAGCATTGGGGGGCATATACCGACAGCTGGCCATCATGACTGAGTTCGTTCCATGGATAGCGGAGGCCCTGGAGGCGATAGCCAGGAACACTGCTGGCTCGGGCCTCCCAGTGGTCCCAGAGTGCGGCACTCCACCCCTAGGTTCCGCACCATCACTGCAAATGACAGATGAGAGCAAGGACCAAGATCCTGCTTCTGCATCAGAGAATGTTCCCCCCTCTGCACCCCTTGCTCCCGTACCTGTCCAAGCACCACCTCTGTTTTTATCTGCCCCCAGTGAGGCACTGCCTGAGGAGCTCCTCGGCCAGATGCCATGGAGTGAGGAGGGGAAGGGTAGAGGTGGGGAGAAGGGGAGGTGGGTGGGGGGAAGTAAAGTGAGGTGTGTGTGCGCAGGTGATGGCTGTGTTATATCTCCATCTAGATGTATGCAATTTGTTGTAATGTGTTGGGGTAGGGGACCACCATCCTGCTTTGCATTTTTATTCTGTGCTGGTGGACATGTTGAACATTTGATTGATGCCAATGGTGGAAAAAGTGGGGTGTGGGCGGGGGTTGGGTGCTTTTGCCCATGATACTTATGATTTCAGACCAATGTTGGTATTAAATTTTCATTGCAATGGGGCCCTGTCAGTCTGAGCCTCCGTGGTCATGGGGAAGCTGATAAAGTCCATCCTTCTCACATCCAGGGCTCCGTGACCTGTCTAATGCAGCGATGGGTGGCATGGTGAGACAGGTCAAATCTCGACCGCGAAGGCCCGAAAGGAACCGGACGCGTAGAAAGACAGTGCCGCGGTGATCTTGGCCTCAACCGATACTGATGTCCTGATGGCAGGCTGCATATGTGGCCTGATGAGCTCACATATTTCATTGATCACCACCTTGTGGAAGCGCAGTCTCCGAAGGCAGGTGTGATCGGACACGTCGAGGTAAGACCTCTTTTACTTGTAAATGCTGGGTGTGTATGGTCTGGCCCTCCTCCTCATTCTCGCACATCTTAAATTGGGGACATAGTGATGTGGGTCACACATTGAGCCATCTGCCTTCTGCAGCATCTGCATATTAATCGATGCAGGCTGAGAAATGGTAGGCCCCATTGCAATGAAAATATAATAGCGATTGAACAAAAGCAATAATTTCCTCACTAAAATACACCTAGAGTAAACCCCCCATAATCCAGAGTCTGAAAATATGTCTGTTGAGATGGTCACTTCACCTGAAGAACTCCAGAGTCAATGCAAACTCCCCCGAAGTTGAAGCAGCCTTTTGAATGAAGCGACCTGCGATTTTAAAACCATTGACTTTAGTTCAGTAGAGTTCCATTTTTCCTGGGCAACTTTTTGGGTGGCGATATTGTGGGCGATATGTGTGCGAGGTGGTGAAAGTGACTGTGGGCGATCTCCTGGGCGCTAGTTTTGCCAAATGTGATCGTTACGACAAAACAAAAATGGGCGGGCGGTATTATTGAATCTCGGCATTAATTCCGTGTGAAAACTAACGCTGGGCGATATTATGGACCCTGATTTCGCCCATTCTGATGATTCCACCCCCAAAAATTGGGAGGACGGTATTATTTTTTCCCGGTGTTACACGCATGGGGAAAATAACACTTGGTGATACGTTTCCGAAAAATGCCCGTCAGTTTCCATTTTGTGGCTAAATGAGCGATATATGGGCGTAATACAACATTTCAGCGGTAAAATGGACATTAAGTGGGCGTGAAGCATGCAAAAAACAAGAAAACTCTAGTCCCATGTATTCTTCTTCGAGGCTACCTTGGCCAATTAGTTTTATCCAATCAATATGAAGATTAAAATCGCCCATGATTATTGCCGTACCTTTCTTACAAGACTTCATTATTTCTAGATTTATACTCTGACCAACAGTGTAGCTATTGTTTGGGGGCCTGTAGACTACACTCACCAGTGACTTCTTCCCCTTATTATTTCTTATCTCCACCCAAACTGATTCTTCATCTTGATCTTCTGAATCAATCTCATTTCTCACTACCGCACTGATCTCATCCTTTATTTACAGAGCTACCCACCTCCTTTCCCTTTCTGTCTATCCTTCAGAATTGTCAAATACCCCTGAATATTCAGTTCCCAGTCCTGGTCATCTTGCAACCATGTCTCTGTAATGGCTATCAGATCATACCCATTTATCTCTATTTGTACCGTCAACTCATCTATCTTGTTATGAATACTGCGTACATTCAGAGAAGGAGCTTTTAATTTTGTCTTTTTACCATTTTTCCCTGCTTTGACCCTACTTTCTGATATATTCTTATTTTTATACATTCTGCGCTTTCCTGTCACACTCTGGTTATCATTTTCCCTAGCGCTGCCTTGCTCTATTGCCTTCTCCTTTCTTTTTGACTTTTTAAATTTCCGCTCAGCTAAACCCCCTCCCCCCAACTATTTAGTTTAAAGCCCTCTCTACAGTCCTAGTTATTTGATTCACCAGGACACTAGTCTCAACATGATTCAAGTGAAGCCTGTCCCAACAGAACAGCTCCCACTTACCCCAGTACTGGTGCCAGTGCACCAGGAATTAAAACCCATTTTTCCCACACCAGTCTTCGAGCCACGCATTCATCTCTTTGATCTTATTAACCCCATGCAAATTTGTTCGTGGCTCAGGTAGTAATCCAGAGATTATTACCTTTGTGTTCTGTTTCTTAATTTAGTCCTCAGCTGCTCATACTCCCTCAGCAGAATTGCTTTCTTTGTCCTATCTATGTCATTGGTACCTACGTGGACCACAACAACTGAATCATCCCCCTCCCACTCCAAGTTCCTCTCCAGCCCGAGGAGATGTCCTTAACTCTGGCACCGTGCAGGCAACACAGCCTTTGGGACTCACGCTCTCAGCTGAAGAGAACAGTATCTATCCCCCTAACTATACTGTCCCCTACCACTATATTTCTTTTTACTCCCCCCACTTGAATGGCCCCCTGTACCACGGTGCTGTGGTCAGTTTGCTCATCCTCCCTGCAGTCCCTGCCCTCATCCACACAGGGAACAAGAGCCTCGAACCTGTTGGACAAGAGCAAGTGCTGAGTCTCCTCCATCACTATCTCCTGGGTCCCCATACCTGCCTCGCTCGTAGATACACCCTGCTGTCCCTGACCACAGACCAACTTTGAATTATTAACCTAAGAGGTGCGATTGCTTCCTGGAACACAGCGTCCAGGTAACTCACCCCTCCCTGATGTGTTGCAGTGTCTAAAGCTCGGACTCCAGCTCATCAACTCTGAGCCAAAGTTCCTCGAGTAACAAACATTTGCTGTAGATGTGGTCGCCGTGGACCTCAATGGTGTCCACCAGCTCCCACATGCAACAGCTGCAACGTATCACTTGCTCTCCCATCTCTATTATATTTTGTTTAATTCATTAAGTTTTGAAATATCAATTGCCTATGTTTACTTTTTAATCCCGACTCTTAATTTAAACCAATGCCCAAGTTTAGAAAAAAAAGAGAAATAGCGGCACAGTTACCGCCCCCAAAGGAAGTAGAGTGTGCGAGATTGCACTCCACTTCTTTTGAGGGGCGGTAATGGCAATTCCACGCCGCGCGCTAAAAGTCCCGGCCCCAGACATTTACCGCCCCCAATCTGGGCGCTGGCCAATTTTGCCCCCAATATTTCTTAATATAGATCAGATCTGATAAATCTATAATCCATTAAAAATCTTACATGTGCACGCAATACCTGTCTGTGCCACTTGACTTCCTGCTGTCAAAATGTTGTCACATTTTTTGTGTCCACTTTTCAAATGTTTGACAAATTTGCTAGAATTCTTTGAGGATGTAACGAATAGGGTGGATAAAGGGGAACCAGTGGATGTGGTGTATTTGGACTTCCAGAAGGCATTTGACAAGGTGCCACATAAAAGGTTACTGCACAAGATAAAAGTTCACGGGGTTGGGGGTAATATATTAGCATGGATAGAGGATTGGCTAACTAACAGAAAACAGAGTTGGGATAAATGGTCATTCTCTGGTTGGAAAACAGTATCTAGTGGGGTGCCACAGGGATCAGTGTTGGGACCCCAACTATTTGCAATCTATATTAACGACTTGGAAGAAGGGACTGAGTGTAACGTAGCCAAGTTTGCTGACGATACAAAGATGGGAGGAAAAGCAATGTGTGAGGAGAACACAAAAAATCTGCAAAAGGACACAGACAGGCTAAGTGAGTGGGCAAAAATGTGGCAGATGGAATATAATGTTGGAAAGTGTGAGGTCATGTACTTTGGCAGAAAAAAATCAAAGAGCAAGTTATTATTCAAATAGAGAAAGATTGCAAAGTGCTGCAGTACAGCGGGACCTGGGGTACTTGTGCATGAAACACAAAAGGATAGTATGCAGGTACAGCAAGTGATGAGGAAAGCAAATGGAATCTTGGCCTTTATTGCAAAGGGGATGGAGTATAAAAGCAGAGAAGTCTTGCTACAGTTATACGGGGTATTGGTGAAGCCACACCTGGAATACTGCGTGCAGTTTTGGTTTCCATATTTACAAAAGGATATACTTGCTTTGGAGGCAGTTCAGAGAAGGTTTACTAGGTTGATTCCGGAGATGAAGGGTTGACTTATGAAGAAAGGTTGAGTAGGTTGGGCCTCTACTCATTGGAATTCAGAAGAATGAGAGGTGCTCTTATCGAAACATATAAGATTATGAGTGGGCTTGACAAGGTGATGCAGAGAGGATGTTTCCACTGATGGGGGAGTCTAGAACTAGAGAGCATGATCTTAGAATAAGGGGCCACCCATTTAGAACAGAGTTGAGAAGAAATTTCTTCTCTCAGAGAATTGTAAATCTGTGGAATTCGCTGCCTCAGAGAGCTGTGGAAGCTGGGACATTGAATAAATTTAAGACAGAAATAGACAGTTTCTTAAATGATAAGTGGATAAGGGGCAGTAAAATGGACCTGAGTCCATGATCAGATCAGTCATGATCGTATTAAATGGCGGAGCAGGCTCGAGAGGCTGTATTCCTACTCCTGCTCCTATTTCTTATGCTCTTATGTTCTTATTACAAATTTCTATGTCCACATTTATCATGGATAATTTATAGGAATATATAGGACATATGGCACAGAAACAGGCCATTCGGCCCAACCAGTCCATGCTGGCGTTTATGCTACACCCGAGCCTACTCCCGTCTTTCCTCATCTAAATCTATCAGCATAACCCTCTATTCACTTCTCCCTCAGATGCTTGTCTAGCCTTCCCTTAAATGCATCTATACTATTTGCTTCAACCATTCCCTGTGGTAGTGAGTTCCACATTCTCACCACTCTTTGGGTAAAGAAGTTTCTTCCGAATTCCTTATTGGATTTCTTGGTGACTATCTTATATACATGGCCTCTCATTATACTCTTCCCCACAAGTGGAAACATTCTCTCTGCATCCACTCTATCACAACCTTTCATAATTTTAAAGGCCTCTATTAAGTCACCCCTCAGCCTTCTTTTTTCAAGAGAAAAGAGACCCACCCAGCCTGTTCATCCTTTCCTGGCATTTCTGGTATCATCATTGTAATTCTTTTCTGCACCCACTCCAGTGCCTCTATATCCTTTTTATAATATGGCGACCAGAACTGTACGCTGTACTCTAAGTGTAGTCTAACCAAGGTTCGATACAGGTTTGGCATAACTTCCCTACTTTTAACTCTATGCCTCTAGAAATAAACCGTAATGCTTGGTTTGCTGTTTTTAAGGCCTTGCTAACCCATGTTACAACTTTCAGTGATTTGTGTATTTGTACACTGTGATCTTTGTTTCTCTACCCCAAACTAGACTCGCACAGTAATAAGTGACCTCCCTATTCTTCGTACTAAAATGTAATACCTCACATTTATCTGTGTTGAACATCAATTGCCAATTATCTGCCCATTCTGCAAGTTTATTAATGTCCTCTTTGTGATATCTTTACAGAGACCACTAACAGCACACACTCTACAAGATGGCTCCTTAACAGAAACTGTCATCATGTGACTTTTCCACATAACCTTTTATTGTTATTACATGAGTAGTTGCATTACATCAGTAGTCCACTGGGTGCAGCCTTATTACACTTTCCCCTCCTTATTCAAGAAGTAATCATAACATTCTTGTTATAGTAATTAGACTCATTTTAGGCTGAGCCTGAGCAGAGTTTTTCTCCAAGGGCAACCCTTGATGTACATTTGGAGTCTCTACAACTTCAGACTGTTTGTCTGCCTGACTCGGACTCAGACTTAAATTCTGACTTTCTCTTGGACTTGTTTCTAATGCATCTGATGGTACTCTACTTGTAACAAGACCATCTGACTCATCAGAAATAATCGAATCATTCCAACTTTCAACTCCTTCCACATCTGTAGGTAAAATATGATCAATTTTAACCAGCCTAACCTTACAATGATCAAACATCTTGACAAAGTATGTGCGAGGGCCACTTATCTTCATGACTCTTCCTGGTAACCACTTTAACCATTTATGGTGATGGCTCTTTACTCTAACCATCTGATTCAATTTCACACTTCCTTTTCTTACTCTACCTCTATCATGACTCTCTTTCTATCTTAATTGTTTCTCTTCTACTGATATGCTAAGTTCAGTTTTAACAATGAGAATCTGATTTGTGGCTGTCATTTGAGAAACAACTTTGTTGGTGTTCTATCAGTAGTTGTATGAGGAGTATTAGGATAATTAGAAAATTTGCTAATTTGTGGTCGAACGACAACTGCCGTTTCTTTGGATTTCGATCCGACAATTGCTTGATGAGAGCACATTTTACAATTTGTACTGTGTGGTCTGCTGCACCATTTGAAGCAGTTTGGTGTGGTGGAACTTTGGTATGTATCACACCATTTCTGCTCATCATCTGTGCAAATTCTTCTGAACAAAATAGCGGTGCATTATCAGAAACAATTTCTTCTGGGAGACCATATGAAGAAAACAATCTTCGCAAATTATCTATTAGTGTTATTTTCCACATTGGAAACACCTCTATCCATTTCGAATGACTATCTATACTGTGAACAATTGTTGTCCTTCTAGCTCAGCAAAAGCTATATGTAACCTTTGACACACCCTGCCATTTCCATGACTGTAATGGTGTTTTTTTGCTCACCGATTGACATGTTGTACACTAACTGATGATGTACTCTATATCTTAATCTGTGTGCAAATCTCTTGGTCAAGCACATTCCCAGGTGCTGGTCATGAAGGTTTCCTAACAATTTGGACTAGAAATTAGGTGGGATAACCACTCTTGCACTCCACACGATACAATTTTTATCCACTGAAAATTCATTCCTACAAACAAAGTAAGGGTTCACCTGTTCCTCAGATACCTGCTTTGGCTATCCATTTGCTATGTAATCATACATCTTTGACATAACTGGGTCGCGTTTGGTTGCTCTACCAATCTCTTCAGCTGTAACTGGCAGCTCATCCCTGTATGAAAAACAGAACACTTCTTCCCTATTGGGTGTAACTTGTGATGGGGATGGCAACCTGGACATAGCATCAGCACTACTGTGATCAGCATTACTTAGATCTACCTTAGAGATAATGGTGTGGAAATTCCGACAACCTGGGCCCATACGAAGTTTCTACGGACCTGGGAAGGCATCGGAAAAGCCAGTTTTCAGTGCGCAATGCGCATGTGCTGAAAGACGGCTTTTCCAATCTGTCAAGCTGGAACTTGACAGATCCTAGACAGATCAGGAGCGAGGATATTTGCACGGGCAAGATTGCGGTATTTATCCATATCTTGCCCAGCAAATGTCCTCAAAACTCTTGCGCCTGATAGAAGCAGGCGCATGGCCTACTGTTACAGGTGTAAGAGTTTAAAAACATATCAAAAACATGATTAAAATAACATTTAAAAAAACATTATGTTAAAACCCTGCCCACTCAGGTAATGTTATTTTAAACCCTAACCCTAACTTTAAAAAAAAAGGCACATTTTTTTTCTTCAAGAAACATTTATAACAACTTTAATTTCTATTAGTGTATTTATGTGAAGTGTTTTTTTAAATGTTTTATGTAGTGTTTGTGCGTTTTGGGGTTTTTCTCATTCATAGTAATAGGAGATTCATAACTTATGAATTTCCTATTACTAAGAATGAGAAAATACTCACCTGTAATTGGGTGTCCAGGCCCACGTGACTCCTGCGGACTTCCCAACATGAACGCGCTGCGACGCGCAGTCACGAGAGGCCTCTGGACCGGGATCTCGAGCGGGCCTCGCAACTTTAGGTAAGTGCGCATTTTATGTCCACTATTTAGTGCTTTGCCCACAGGAAGACCTCGAGAGGAATTTCTGCCGCAATGTTCTCAGTTTCTAGTCTTTTGAATTCTTGCTCAACTTTCACCTTGAGTGCATATGGTACAGGGTGTGGCTTGTAGTAAATTGATCTTGCATCCTTCTACACTCTGACACTCGCCTTGAAGCCTTGGATCGGACTGCCTATTTCATGAAACATCTTCGGATACTGCTTGATGACGTCATCTTTTGATGCAAATTTTATTTCCACACAAAAAATCAAATTCCAATCCAGCTATAGTGACCCCAACCAATTTCTACCGATCAAGGCAGGCTTGTTTCCTGCCACTACTATGAGAGGCAAGCTCTGAAAGTGATCCTTGTATTTCACCAGTATGGTGATACTCCCTACAACAGGGATTTTCTCTCCTGAGTAGCTCGCAGCTCTATCTTCGATTTCTTCACTCAAAAATCATTCAACTTGATCGAGATATAGCAATTCCAGTACTACGCTCATGGATGCACCAGTGTCGTCATCCAGGTTATCCTGGTTCATGCAACATCTACTTGGATGATGATACTTCACAAATCGCTGTTAGATACCCTTGTGCTCCTGATGATGTTTATCTCCAGAACCTTCTCATCCTGTTGCTTCTCTTCAATTCTATGTAGCATATGCCAATTTTGACTTCGAGCATTGAAAGTCAGTTTACTCTTCAGTCTTGCAAGATGCCCAGTTTTCTTGCAGCAGAAACATTCTGCCTTCACTTATGGATATTTTTGAGCAATGTGTTGTCCCAGGCATGAATAGCACAACTTCAATTCACTGTTACCTTGGCCAGTTGCTGAGGCCTTGGGGCCCAAGTACCTTTTATTTTTAGCCTGCAGACAATTCACCTCAATTGTCTGATGACTATAAATTCTCAGGAGTATTGCTCGACCATACCCATCGACATAGCTATCTGATGAGCTAAATCAACAGTCAAGTTAGGGTTTGTCAACAATTTCCTTCTGATTCCTTCATTTTTTCAACCCACAAACAAGCAGTCACACAATGCTTGGTCCTGAAAGTTTGCAAACTGAGAGTGAATTTTTTGAGGATGTTTCCAGTAGAGTGGACAAGGGAGAACCAGTTGATGTGGTGTATTTAGACTTTCAAAAGGCTTTCGACAAGGTCCCACACAAGAGATTAATGTGCAAAGTTAAAGCACATGGGATTGGGGGTAGTGTGTCAACATGGATTGAGAACTGGTTGGCAGACAGGAAGCAAAGAGTAGGAGTAAATGGGTACTTTTCAGAATAGCAGGCAGTGACTAGTGGGGTACCGCAAGGTTCTGTGCTGGGGCCCCAGCTGTTTACACTGTACGTTAATGATTTAGACGAGGGGATTAAATGTAGTATCTGCAAATTTGCGGATGACACTAAGTTGGGTGGCAGTGTGAGCTGCGAGGAGGATGCTATGAGGCTGCAGAGTGACTTGGATAGCTTGGATGAGTGGGCAAATGCATGGCAGATGAAGTATAATGTGGATAAATGTGAGGTTATCCACTTTGGTGGTAAAAACAGAGAGACAGACTATTATCTGAATGGTGACAGATTAGGAAAAGGGGAGGTGCAACGAGACCTGGATGCCATGGTACATCAGTCATTAAAGGTTGGCATGCAGGTACAGCAGGCGGTTAAGAAAGCAAATGGCATGTTGGCCTTCATAGCGAGGGGATTTGAGTACAGGAGCAGGGAGGTGTTACTACAGTTGTACAGGGCCTTGGTGAGGCCACACCTGGAATATTGTGTACAGTTTTGGTCTCCTAACTTGAGGAAGGACATTCTTGCTATTGAGGGAGTGCAGCGAAGGTTCACCAAACTGATTCCCGGGATGGCGGGACTGACATATCAAGAAATACTGGATTAACTGGG